>NC_081378.1:41514371-41821644 GCF_030684315.1 Stegostoma tigrinum
TCTCACCGTGAATCTTGAAAGAAGTGAAGAATAATAGTAAGAACTGATATCATTGTAACATAAATATTGCAGCAACCATTTTGTATACAACAAAACCCACTTACAGCCAAGATAACAAAGTGTAGAGCTGGATGAACACAGCAGACCAAGCAACATCTCAGGAGCACAAAACCTGACGTCTCGGGCCTAGATCCTTCATCAGAGAGCTCTCTGATGAAGGGTCTAGGTCCGAAACGTCAGCTTTTGTGCTCCTGAGATGCTGCTTGGCCTGCTGTGTTCATCCAACTCTACACTTTGTTATCTTGGATTCTCCAGCATCTGCAGTTCCCATTACCACTTACAGCCATACAACGTATAACTAAATAAATTGTTTTAGATGTTGCCTGAAGAATAAGTGATGGCCAGGGTACTGTAGATATCTTCGTTTTGCCAAATTATGCAGCTGGATTGAAAATGGGCTTCAAAATGGAAAGCAGGAGATGACAATCATTTGGAAAAGTTTTGCAAGAGAGCACAATATTAAAAAGAGTTTGTTCTGGATCTTCACTCCATTTTAAACATAGACAATATGGCAAATGGCAGTGAAATAATAAAATCTCCTCACCACAACATGCGAGGCTTAGATTTCTTTCAATTTACAGTTAAAACACAGAAAAAATATCTCTATTGACTGGTGTCAAGAAAATTAAGAAGTGCTGAGAATAGCAGATTTTAATATGAATAAATGTAACATAATGGCCATTTGAATAGGGACCATTCAACATTGGCTGGCTGAGGAGTAAAACCAATGCCATACTTGCACCAACATTTTCATTCTGGTTAGCTGGCAGATAACAAAGTATTAAATTGGCTGTGATTAGAAAAAACAGAAGAGAAAATGGGTTTGGTGAGAGGCGACAGACGGGAAATGAAATTACCCAGCCAACATGAAAATAATAGCAAAGGACACCAAGAAAATGGATAAGTCTCAAAGAAATGTAACTAAAAGTCAGAACAAGTATTCAGACCTTGTATTAATCATTGATGACTATTGGAGGGGTGGAATTGTGCTTGCAATATTTTTTGTCCTGACTTGTCCCAAGAACATTGATATATTAAACACCGTGAGAATAACTGAGTTACAATATGACATGGGGATGTAGGGTGGGCTATGAACATAGCCACGATCGGGGTGGCTATCCAATGCTCAGTGAGAGGGCAGTGCCCAGTTCAAGGGACACATAAGATTTCTTGCTTCCTGACCCAATCCCCGAGCAATGAGAAAGCTTGCAAATTAATTTTGAACTCTTCTCTGGGGCTTGTCTGAGCCAAGCTTGCTGGGACATAACATGTTGATGCTTCTTCTCCCAATCAACGAATCGGGCCTGATTAGTACTATGGATTGGATGATATTGTCAGACCTTATCACTGTATTTAAATCAGGACTCCTACTCACTTCCTGTTCATCCACTCAACACAGTGGATTAAATATAGGGACCTGGCAGGAACAAAACTGCATCGGTGGGGTCACGGACATTCAAAGTTAACTGCCCTTTCACCAGATTCTACCAGGTGATGGCTGTTAAACCCAGGGCCCATGACACTGGTCAGAATTATCTACTAAATGTGGGGTTACTTAATTGATATTCTAGAGATTTATCTTGAATGTTACGCAGAACTTCTAATGAATTTCAAGCGTGGTTTTTGTAAGCTCCTTCAGAGCTAATGACAGAATATACTGCCTGTGAAATAAATAGATTTATTCATCAAATGACCTCTATGTCTCATGTTCCTCAATTAGGAACCAGTACAAACTTATATTCTCCAAGAGCAGCCATTTTGTTGGCTATTATGATTGAGATTATCAACATATTCCTAATTCATTTTGGCAGGACTTTTCAGAACATCAGAATATCCTGAAACACTTTACAGACAATTAATTAGCTGCTTAAAATATTGTCATTACTGTAGTGTAAACAATACGGTGGCCAATTTCAATATATCAAGTTCTCACCAACATAAAACTGATATTGACCAGATCATCTGTTTTCGTGAAGTTTGTTCAGAGATAAATATTGATCAGAATATCAGAGGGAAACCTACTATCCTTTCTAAAAAAAGACTGTGGAATCTTTTATATACAGGCAAAAGGACAGATATTTTGTGCCCATTGTAAAAGACGTCACCTCTGACAATGTTGCAGGCCCTCATTACTGCACTGCAGCACCAGCCTGAACTTCCCAGGCTCAAGTTTTAGCGTGAAGCACGAACACACAACATCCGGATTCAAAGGCAAGAAAGAATGTCACCACTAAACCTGAGATGATACCAGTTGGAGAACGCATGCATTTGAAAACATTTTTACTACATTCTCCGTGGTTTGTATCATCAGAAACTGAGTTCTTACTGCGCAGTTATTTCACAAAAAGTTGCATAAAGTGTCACCAAATCCCACCAAATGTTTATTGAGAAATTTATTGCCACATGAGGTATATATAACTAGTGCATATTAGAAAAATCACATGTACTCAGTTGGTCAGAGATAATGGGAACAGCATATGCTGGAGAATTTGAGATAACAAAGTGTGGAGCTGGATGAACACAGCAGGCCAAGCAGCATCTTAGGAACACAAAAGCTGACGTTTTGGGCCCAGACCCTTCATCAGAAACCTTTTTTCTGATGAAGTGTCTCGGCCCGAAACGTCAGCTTTTGTGCTCCTAAGATGCTGCTTGGCCTGCTGTGTTCATCCAGTTCCACACTTTGTTATCTTGTACTCAGTTGGTGTTTACTGTCTATGTTATGGAAAATTATTGCTTGCAGGTGCAAGATTTTTCATTCAAGTACTCACAATAGAATGTTTTGCGATAAAAACTTCATGTAGATATTAAACTATAGTAATTTTGATTTAGTGCTAATGAATATATTTGAAGGTGGGATAATCAATCCATCAATGACCTTTCTATCAATCAGTATGACAGCATGTTTTCTCCAAAAACTTGTACATTCTGAATGTAATTGCACTGTGGCCCTGTAATTTATACTGCTGGTTACAGACTAGGCAGCTTGCCATCAGTTTTAGTTTTGATTTATATATTGAAGCTATCTTGTTTCAGTGTACTTAAATAATTATTCATTTTGTATCATAAAAGCCAAGAAAAGCCAAAGTTCCGATTGCACGCAGAATCCAACTGAAGGTAAGAATTTGATGCATTTGATGCAATTCCACAATTTAAAGACATTCTATTTAACAAAGAAATAGATACCTCCACCAAGAATAATACATCCTAACATTCCTGGCAATGACAGGCATTGAACCGGTCAGTTGGTATTTAAATTGTAGCAATACTTAATGTTGACGATAAAAATTCCAGAAGCTTTTACTTTCAGTGTTACCACATGAGGTAACTTCAATGTTGGTGTACATGAATTATCACTATATCAGTTAATCTAACTGTAAACCAGTCATTTGCAAGCAATGGATGAAAGCCAGGTTAGACTATTGTTCCACTAACAGATGAAAAGCACAGTAATAGAGCTTAGACAGTTTGTTTGCACACAATGAACCCATTCCTATGAATACCTTGCTGTACTCCAGGAGCTTATGGAGTCCAACATAGCAATTCTGAAAATTAGAGAAAGCAGATCAACATCTTTAACAAGGTTGCTATAACATAACAACAAATACAAAATTGGGATGATAACAGTTTTTTGGGTGCTATGGGTGCCATTTGGGGCAAAAGCGTCTTCCTTGCACACCTGCTTGGTGACTCATGCAACATTCATAAGAGTGGTGAGGTCTACAATGAATAATTTTCAGAACCGTGCGCAGCAGCAGTTCAAGACATCAATCAGCTTGCAATGCTGTTACAATGACATATTGCCATTTCCGAGATCAATGCTTGAGCTAACGCCCTCTCTTAAACCCATGCAGTTGAATGTGCATTCAGCAGAGGATGGATTTCCCCTACCAGTGCTACGTGAAGAGATCAGTGACACCTTGTAAATTTCTTGGCGTTTTTTTTTGGGAGCTGCTGTTTCAATGTTGCACTGTTTGATGTTTACTGGAGCTGTTTAATGCTGAAATGTCTATGCGGGTGGAGTGGTATATGTTGAAGAACGTTTTGCAGAGATAATAGCTTCTGGAAAAAAATTGCTCCCAGAACTAGGCATAGTAGTAGCCACTAACTCGGAATACATCAAACCTGGAGATGAGAGAGAACAACAGTCATACAGAACAGGAACAATTATTGGAAGAGGGAGGTAAAGAAAGGGAGAAAACATTTCAGCAGGAGGCCATATTTGCCCAGAGAGTTCAGCAACTGACTCTCTTAACTGAACCTTTGTAAAGACCAGTGGGACAGATGGTATCCTCATAGGATTTTGCCACTTGATGCTTCCACAACTGCAACATCAAAGCAGACTCGAGGACATCACTGTCAGTAACTTTGAAGGCGACCATGGTCATGCACGTTCACAGACATTTTTAAAACTGGCGTTGAAGACCTTTGCAAAATCGTGTAATTTATTATATGTTACTCGGAAGGTACTATTCTAGATGGGGGTAGAGAAACTAAGAGATCTCAGAGTACAAATATACTAATCAATAAACATTTCACCACACAAATTAGCTATGTTAAAAAAATAAAGCAGACCGAACACTAAGTTCACTTCTATTGGTGATAAAACTGGAAAGTATGGAAACGGTGCTAGATTTGAATCACACACCATCTGGATTGGGAGGGAGTAGAATCATTTTAGTCTGCTATACATCTCAGGATTGACATAAGGTACCCAGAATGTGAAACACAGCATCCTGCACCACAGGAGTCATAAAATTTTCACGAAGTTGGGTTTTGGTTACTGATCCAAGACAAAAAAGAGTTAAATGCATTGAATTTAAAAAAAAAACAGCCTTAGTCCCGACACAAACAGCGGATGGCAAACTGTGGGATGTTGCAAATCTTGTCAGCTCCGGCCTTGAAGCCAACACAATCAACAGTACATCACCAGTCACCTTCACAATGTCTGGATATGCTATCCTTGCCCCGTTCTAAGGCGCCAGATTTCAGCAAGTGTTTTCTTATTGAGTGCAGGCAGCTGACCAAACATGGCTGGTCAAGTTCACATTGAGATTGTTTTTTCTCTTGCTGAGTATGATCTCCTCCTTAGAACCTCTCTGTTTCCCCATTTCCTTGTATGAAGTCCTTGAAATCAAGGAAAAGTTCTTTGATATCTTTCACACTGCTCCTTGCGGACTTCATAAACTACAAAGAAATTCTGCAACACTTTAAGAATTGCAGAAACCACCAGCAGAAAATAATCAGCAACTAACCTGAAACTGGTCGATGATCCCTCTGAATTGCTGTCGTAAGTGTGTTCAACTTTATAAAGTTATGGAGGATGTTAGGTGGAGTTTGGAGCTTCACAACAGCAATGCTGGCATAAAATGAGCATTAGATACAGTCGTCACAATTGGCCTATCCTACATACTTCTGGCGGATGGTCTCTGCAAATGCATACATGTGATCACCAAAATGCTGTTTGGCTCAAGTTACTTGAGAAGTATAAATGAGCGCCATGGATGCCACTTTGAAACTAAAATAGCACTCATAGATTTGAATAAACAAAGTCTAAAAGATTGAAGTTTGTGCTTTTGAATTTCCAGCTGTAGATTTCTCAACATTCATTCATTAGCACTGGAGAGAAAAGAACCATGAATATATGAAAACCCAAAGCAGGTATCCTCAGGTAGAAGGAAGACCACTTGGTGAAATATCTTACAAGGGATTCAGTGATGAGGCCAATTGAAAAAAATCGATCTTTCTTAATTCGTACAGAACTGGCCATATGAATGTTATTGCTTTTGGAGCAAGTCAGAGACTAGGAACAAGTAACTCACTTCCTGACTTCCCAAAGCCTGTCCACTGTTTACAAAGTACAAGGGGTATGATGGAATATTCCCACTTGCCTGGATGAGTTTGGCCTCCAACAAGAAGCTGAAGAAGCTTGGCACTGTCCAGGTCAAAGTAGCCTACTTGATTGGCACCACATTTATAAACATTCACTCCCTCCATCACCGATGCGCAGTAGCAGCAGTGTGTACTATCTACATTAAGCACTGTAGTAATTCACCAAAGCCTATTAGCACCATCCAAACCATTACTGCCATCTAGAAGGACAAGAGCAGCAAATATGTGAGAACACCATAATTTTCATGTTATCTGAGCCACACCCCATCCAGAGTTGGAAATATATTGCTATTCCTTCATGGTCACTTGGTCAAAATCTTGGAACTCCTTCCCTAAAATCATTGTGCTCATACTTATGGTACATTGACCACAGTTGGTGAAGAAGGCAGCTCACCACAGCTCAGACAGTTTAGTATGGCCAACACATCGAACCTGCATATCTTTGAACTGTGGGAGGAAACCCACACAGGCACAGGGAGAACATGCAAACTCCACAGAGCCAGTTGCCTGAGGCTGAAATTGAACCAGGTCCCTGGTGCTGTGAGGTAGCAGTGCCACCCATAATGTAACATTAGAGAAAGCAGATCATTGAATTTAAAGTAAGACCATAAAACCATAAGTAATGAGCAAACATTGAGATATTCAGATTGTTCAAAAGACCACTGTTAAAAACCCAAACATCTCAAAATGTTACACCGATACATAACAATTCACACAGGTACTCCATCCTCTTTCATCAATACACTGTGTCCCATTGAAATTTCTGTACTTTCATCAGAAACACTAAACTTAACTTTCCCAGTTCTCCTTCCCATCCAATCTGTTTAAATTCAGTTGTCTCCTTCCATTTCCCTTGTTAGTCTGGTACAATCCTTGGCACAAGTGTTATGCTGGTTATCACTGTCCTGTATCAGTTACGGTGGAAAGGCAATCTCCCTTCCAACTCCCACTGAATTAACGCTGCTACTCTTCTTCTGCTCTCAATTTACACTCACTGTCCAAGTGGATTTAAAATTAAACCCTGTGGAATTTATTGCCATTCTGACATTGCCTGGCTATGGACGTTTAGTGTCAAGAAGCTTGACTTGTTCACCTAACTCATGGACACCTTATGAAAATATGCATATTGGCAGGCTTATTGATCCAGCATGAGGCCAAGACAATTTTAATAGTCCACACTGACTGGAGAATCTGCTACAGACGGATTGACCAGTAAAATCTGTTGGACTATAAGTGAAAACTTCAAGAGATTAGTATGAAATATATCTTTGTAGGGCCAAGGCAAGCATTATGCACTACTCATCCTGAATTTTGCTCACATTTCCATATTTCTAACAGCAGCCTTGCAATTGCCTCTTTATATATCCTTTTTTGAGACTGTAGGCAGTTGGTCAGAATTGGTACTGAAACCAGTTATATTAGATCTGGCTTCTGAGGTTGATCCCTGGCTTTTCCCTGATTTCCACTGAGAGTTACAATCTTCACTCAAGTTCTTCCTTCTCCCTCCTCAAAGATACTAACTTCTGTTTCATTCTTTCTTCCCGGTGATATTACCCATTTCCTCTTTGCCCCCATTGGCATCTCTTTAACTCCCACTTCTTTGTATTTTATTGCTCCTGCTTTTCCCCTTCATTTTCCCCAGAATATTTCCTATTACTACTATCCAATCTCTGTCCTTCATTATTAACCATTGCTCCATTATTTTAATCAAATTCCTTTTTACTGCCACCCATCCCCACTCTTTTGTCTCAATTCCCTCTTTCAAGTCTCATCCATTTGTCCCTTGTTTTGCATTCTTGCCCCTTCTTCCATTCAGATGCATTCTGTCTCACTCAATTTGTCATAATTTTTTCAGTTACCTTTTCCCACACTACACTCTCTAATGCCTCTTTTTAGTGTACTTCACCAATGCTCCTCCTGTCATACCCCCTTCTCCTGGTATCCATGCCCCTCCATCCACACCTACAGAATCCTAATGATAACAGTAACATAGCCCCACTGATCATGACTAAGTTACTATCTCTAGAAATTGGAGACAGCACTTCGCATTTACACCAGAGATGGTCATTTTCAGGATACAATGCATTTCACTGTTCATGCCAATTATGTTAAAATTCATAATTGAAAGTAATTGGATCTGCCTCAAAATTGGCTGAGTTGGTGATTTCCATTTATTAGAGATTTTGCATACAAATATTAATGCTTCTAAAAGTAGTTTTAATGGCTAACATGCAATTACTAGCTAGTGATAAATCAGGCAAATAATTTTAAGGGATCAAGTTACCAAAAGAAGACAAAACCCTATTGTTTGAAATTGATACCTAAAATGAGTATGTAAAATTTTGGGATTGCTGAAGTTTTCTCAACATATTCAATTGTATTTTATGTGTAGAGATTGATGCTTGAAATTGCATGCAAGCAACTGGAAAAAGAGAAGAGTGAGCGAGATACTCAGAAAAGTCAAATGCTTAACGAGTGTGTGCCACAATTTAACATGTCAAGTCTTTCAATTCAGGAACTTCAGGTAAACTGGATTGTTTGGAATTAATAACAATGTAAAAATGTCGAATAATTTTGAAATCTTCAGGAGTCACTGTCAGTTCCTCTGCAATGTTGTAAGATTAAACAACTTGAATATAGCATGCCGCTCAGCAAATACTGAATACAGAAACCTTAAACTTTTTTTCACCAATATAGTTAATTTAACACTGGCCTAATCTTCTGTAGCTATGGCCATCAGATATTACAAGTATCAACTTTAAGCTAGATCAATGCATTATTATGATCCCAGCTATTATTATGGAACAAGTTTGATCCTGGGGTGAAATTTGGCTTGACTGATCATTTTTAATATTGGTTTTCATGAGGTGGTATCTCATTGAAACATGGGCACAATAGTGCAGATTTGGTTTTCAGCAGGTTATTTTAGAAGATAAATGGCAATAAGATATAATAAATAAAAAATATTAATGTAAAAAGCACATTAAATCTTTCAAAATACATGGCAAGAATAGAATCCAATTAATCCTGAAACTCTTGTGCAGATCCCAAAAACACTACTTTACAGGTTCCAAAGCACTTCTTCAAAAATCTGCAAAACACCTGCAGAGTACTCACCTCAGAGAAAATCTCTGTCTGTCACTCTATAGGCTTAATTTAACTGTGACTTTCAACTCCCAGTCTGGAGAATCTACATCATTTTCAGTTTTTAAAAAAAACCCTTCTTATCTGGTGCTGTTATTGAACTCTTCATTGTGAAGTAATTTTTTTAAACAAATCTATCTTCTTCCTTTCTCAGGAGCAACTGCTTTAAGAATGCATCCTCAGCTAAGAACCCTGCAGAACTGCCCAACCTGAAACTAAATTTGAATGCTTTCTCTGCAAGCTATGGGTGTTGTGCTCTAATCCTAAAAAAAGTCTAGAACCTACCATCAGAAAACATAATGTGCCACAATACTCTCTCATAAACTCTTCCAATATAAACAAAGCTCCATTAGTTCTTGGAGGCTATCTCTCTTAAACTACTTTAAAAGGAGTCACCATGGCTACAGAACTCTGTATAAGTTAATAATTAAACCGCTCAGGAACATAGAAAGCCTATATCCTCCAATTTAAATTCAAAAATTGATGCTCACAAATAAATTATATTCATATATAAATCACTTATCCTACACTGCAGTATTTAAATGTCCTTTGATCAAGCTGTTGAATGCTACAAATCTTGTGCAGCCCACCCTGGTTTCTTTAATTTATCTCCTAAGAAGTGTAGTCACAATCCATGCATATTCCCTATCCTGAGAGACAGTATCATCAACTCAATTCCTACTACTCTCCAACCTTCCCCACCCCCTCATTGTGTGTAGCATCTTTTTAGCCACTGATATGCAGGAAGATTGGCTTAATGATAACAACAGCATCAGTAAAATCCTGTGAAATATTTATCTGTATCTCAACTACATTTATTGGGATGTGGAAGGAGATAGCCCTCTTCAATCTGCCACCAATTTGTACAGTGTCAGTATATTCAAAGAGGAAGCACAAACTGCCTTTAGGACCACCATAGCTACTTGGTCATACCACATGTTCCATGGTGGAATTTGGTATTAAGATTGTATCCATCAGAGGACCTCTGTTGCAGAGATTGAAAATTAGCTTCCAGCACCTACACACCTGATTTTTTTGCGAGCATCTTTCTTTCAAAGATAGGATCAATAAGATCTTCAAGCTCATCAGCTGAAGAATGACATCTTCTAACTTCTGAACAGCAGTGATTTCCTCCTCATGTTCCACTCACACTTGCCATTTATTTGTTTCATTTGTCTTCTGGCCATTGTTTTTGGGTTGTACCTTTAGAGGGAAATTGTGATGAAATGTGGGCAGCCTCCTCAGCTTTTGCTTCCACAGGTACATCTGGAAGAAGCAGATGGGAGAGCCTACAAGTGGTTACTAAGGAGAAGGACTCACGTGTTATTTTCAATAGAACTAGATTGCAAATATCTATATGCCACTCTATACAATCAAAGCAGAAATCAAACAAAACATCATGAGGAAATTGCAGTTGTCTTTAACCTTTTATTTTCCTTTCCTCAATTCTCTATATGGCTTCCCAGCCCAAAATTACCAATGTTTCCTCTCATATGGGATTAAACGATAAAACTCAGGGCAGTTACCAGCCACTTATCTCTGCTTTTAAGGAATGATCCCAGCTGACGGTAGTACTGAACCAGTCAGATCGCAGAACTCAACCTAGTTTGATTGATCATATGATTAATGTTCCAATTTGTTACTGTGTTGGATAGTCACTGAAATATATGTACATAAGGCTGCTAATGTTGTTTAACAACAGAACATTAGTTTATTCTATAAAAGAGAAAAAACAATGTTATATCTAGATACAAGACAGTTAGAAAGATCCTAACACAAGTAGAAAAACAAAGTTTTAACCTGTTTCCCAACATGAAAAAGTTAAAGTCACCATAGTCCTACCAAGCTACAGGCTGCTCTCCCAACACTATACTTTTACAGATATTCAATTCCAGAGAACTATCACTCTAATCTCTTTAACTATTAAACTGACTCTTCTTATAGAATGCTGTGACAGTTTTGCAATACCTTTCAGAGCCTGCTGTCATGAACCTTTCACAACTCTGATGGCCTAAACATCATGACCTCAAGCAATTTGAAAACTTTGTTCAAGCTCTCCCAAGTGTGGACATTCCACTTTGGTTACTGTGACTGACTCCCTCGATCTAAGATCTGATTCTCCTGCGAGGACACAGCTGATCTTTCTCCTGAACTGAAGTCACCATTCTTCTGATCTAAAGAAAAATAGTTAACTTAATAGCCCACTAGTCTGTTTGAAAAACTCAGCATATTAATAATTTCATCCATTATCCTTGCAAGTGTCCCGTCAGGCATACGGCTGAACTCACATGCCTTCTTGAAAATGATGTATTTATCACTGTTCAAAATTATTCAATGAACTTCTAAAAATAAACTTCACAGAAACCTCTATCTGACTCTATTTTAAAATCCGAATCCTAAATGATAACATATTCATGCACTATATAGCTTTAATCTTATTTCTCAATCAAAAAGAATTTGAAGACGACCTCTAATTCCCATGAGCTGTAATAAATCCCCGGTGCCAGTACGCAAGTTGTAATCGGTATGATACGTGCTATATTTTTTGGTGGAGGGGAGGGACACTGAAGTGATTGAGTGAAGAGCACTTGCAAGTAAAAGCAGGGGCTACATAGTGCTCATCTAAATTTGTGGGCATGGATGTTAAATTGTTGAGAGGACTTAGCATTGTGGGAGCCAAACACATTAACATGAGTTCATGGAAGGTGCAAATGTCTCCTCTTATTTTGCCAGAACAGATAGTGCCATTAGCTTTTAACAGCTTTACATGCGGTCATCAAGATGACACTGGATATCCTGGCTACTCCATGTCACTGCTGCTGTCCCGTTTCTCCGTTGTAGAATGATTTTGCAGAGTTCCTTCCTCCCTCCCTCTCCTGGCTAACTTAGAGAGAAGCACTTCCATTTAAAGTCATGCTTCCTGCAGACCATACCAACACAGTTACAACTATTAAAAATCCAGAATATCAAATAATTTTTATTTTTCTGCAAAAGAGTCATATTGAGCTCGAAATGTTAATTCTTTTTCTCTCTCCACAGATGCTGCTGGACCTACTGATTTTCTCCAGCATTTTCTGTGTTTGTTTCAGATTTCATGTTTTGTTTTTAATTTTTTTTATTGATGATTCAATAGACAATGCATATCCCAGAACTTATTTGCTCGAAGCAAACTCTCTATATCCAGTATAGTGCATTGTAAGTGATTCCTTCTAGTGATTACTGGATTGCCTTGGAATAAGGTTCACTTAGCAAAGTATCAGAATGATCTCAGAATTTCCAGCAAGACATTCTGTGCAAGAAACTCTATTTTTGTAAAACATTAAAATGAATATGAAACACTTCTGCTGGAACTATGTTGGGTTTATAGTAGAAACTGCAATTATATAACAATGCCTAAAGCTTTCGAGAAAGTGTGTAGATTGGGTCGTGGAGGTTATAGACATGCTCGCGGAGCTAGTGGGTTTGTTTGCAAATGGTTCATCACCCTGCTAGGTAACATCGTCAATGTGCCTCCGGTCACCAACATCAGTGTTCTGTCCCGCTTGCAATTAAATGGCTCAGTTCACTAGGGTGTTTGGGATTAGTTCTGGTTCTGTTTCTCAGTGGTTTGTACACAGGGTCTAAGTCAATGTGTTTGCTGATGAAGTTCCAGTTGGAATAGCTGGTCTCCGCGAATTCCCTGGCACTTCTCTGGCTTGTGCAATTACGGATGTGTTGTCCTAGTCAAATTTGTGTCCCTCGCTGTCCGTGTGTACTGAGACAAGTGAGAATTGGTCATGTCTCTTGGTGGCTAGTTGGTGTTTGTATATCCATATTGTCAGTTTTCTTCCAGGTCTGGCCTAAGTAGTGTTTCTTACAGTCCTTGCATGGTATTTTGTATATTACACCAGTTTTGGTTATGGGATCCTTTACATTTGTCAGTAGCTGTCATAGGATGGTTGTTGGTTTGTGAGCAACTCTGATATCTAGTGGTCTGAATAGACTTGTGGTCATCTATGAAATGTCCCTGATGTACAGTAGGGTGATCAGTGAGTTTGGTCATGTTGTGTCTTCCTGTTGTGGTCTGTCTCGGAGATAATCGCAATTGTGCTTTTCAGGTATCCATTCCTTTTGAAGACTCCGTATAGTTGCTCCTGTTCTGGCTAGGTCGATGTTTACATAGACCAGGCTGAAAGAAAACTGAAAATACGGATACACAACCAACTAGCCACCAAGAGACACAACCAATTCGCACTTGTCTCACTACACACGGACAATGAGGGGCACGACTGGGACAACACATCCATAATTGTACAAGTCAGCAAAGAAGTGCCAGGGAGTTCCCGGAGGCCTGGTATTCCAACCGGAACTTCAACAACAAAAACGCTGAATTAGACCCTGTGTACAAACCACTAAGAAACACAACCGGAAGTAATATCAACCACAGCAGCAAATCGAGGCATGTAAATAAAAAGCTGGACAGAACACAGATGCTTCACTGGAGGCACACTGATGATGTTAGTTAGCAGGGTCATGAAATGTTTGCAACTATACCCACCAGCTCAGTGAATATGCCTACAACTTCATACAACAATGCCCCTCAGCTGCAGGTCATTGATATTTGTGGAGAATATAGGTCATGAAGTACAGGAGGGATGCATGGTGAAATAATTTGGACCTGGCCCCATGAGAAACTAAACTGAAAATTTATAACAATACCAAATTAAGAGTTATGGAAATCTATGAGGAAATATACGGGAAATTTGGAGAACACTGACGAGTTATAAAGGAGACATACACAATTCATTACAAAAATGTTGAAGAAATGCAACTGGGAAAAAGAACAATAAACAAATACTTACGTAAATGGTATTTTGATTTTTATGAGTAATCCACTGAAGATGAAGCAAGGAATTTTAATTTGTACAAGTCACAAATTATCATACAGCTAGTGCATTAAAGTTTTTCGAGATCCCATTATTTTAAGAAGTACATTAGAACAATGGAAGGTGATATCAAAATTTCACAGGAATAAGAACAGAAAAAAGAAATTGTCAAGCAGGGAGTGGCAGATGGAGTTTAACTTAGATAAATGTGAGGTTTTGTATTTTGGTAAGGCAAATCAGGGCAGGATATACACTTTATGGTAAGGTCCTGGAGAGTGTTTTCAAATAAAGAGAACTTGGAGTGTAAGTTCAGAATTCCTTGAAAGTGGATCTGCAGGTAGACAGGGTGGTGAAGAAGACATTTGGTATGTTTGCCTTCATTGGTCAGTGCACTGAGTATAGCAGTTAGGACATTATGTTGCTGGTGTACAGGACACTGGTGAGGCTACTTTTAGAATACTGAGCACAATTCTGGTCACTTTTCTATGGAAAAGATGTTAAACTTGAGAGGATGCAAAGAAGATTTAAGGATGTCACTGGTACTGGAGGGTTTGAGTTATAGGCCGAGGCTGAATAGGCTGGGGCTTATTTCCCTCCAGAGTCAGAGGCTGAGGAGTGACCTTATAGAGATTTATAAAATCATGAGGGGCATAGAAAGGATGAATAACTAAGGTTTTCTCCCCAGATTGAGGGAGTCCAAATCTAGCGGCCATAGGTTTACCTGAGAGTAACTTTTTCATGTAGAGGGTGGTGCGTGTATGGAATGAGCTGCGAAAGGAAGTCTTGGAGATAGGTACAATTACAACATTTAAAAGGCATCTAGATAGGTATATGAATAGAAATGGTTTAGAGGAATATGGGCCAAATGCTGGCAAATGGGACCAGGTCAGATCGGGATGTCTGCTCAGCATGGATGAGTTGGACCGAAGACTCTGTTTCTGAACAGAATGATTGTATGACATATATTGAGGATTGTCAATGGAAGATTGAAGGGTGGAGTAAGGCAAGTTGTACTGAAGTATTTTTGCTCTGCATTGTAGAGTGATTTAATTCACATTGATATATACAGTTCTTTGCACGGTGCTTTCTTGATCTCCAGTTGGTTGATGTAAGATTGGAGTAGTGAGGGAGAGCAGAAAAGAGTGAGAATGGAATCCTTTACCATCAATAAAGAGGACAAGCAAAATGAATAGGATAGCCAACCTAGAGTGTTTATATGGCTCTGGCCTTTTGGAATCTTAAGGATACATATGCTGAGAAAAGGCAGAGTGGAGATGATTTTCGTCTTCAATATTTGATATAGTTATACACTAGAGCAGATCACCCATTCAGTGCATAATCCATTTGATTTTATCCTATCTGACAGTGAAATTGACAATGGGTCCTGCAAAGTGAATGGACAGAAGGGAAGAAGAAAATAAATGATTTAAAGTTCTTTGGTCACACTGATCATGTTATTTTTGAATGTTCCAGAATATCTGTAAAGAATTCCATCAGAAGATTGATAGTGTTGATGCAGAGCGCTATGACGTTGAAGTTAAAGTGTCCAAGAATGCCAAAGAGGTGAATCATTTACATCTATTTTTATTAAAGAAAACTGGAGCTGTAAACTTGAGGATCAAATTGAAGAGAATGAATAATAATATATTTTCTTACATTAGATTGAAAGCTTAAACCAGAAGATCTTAGATCTCAAAGGCAAATTCAAACGTCCCACCCTACGTCGGGTCAGAGTATCTGCTGACGAAATGCTCGGTGCTCTAGCAGAAAACACTTGCAAAACCTCCATGGATTTGAGATCAAATCTAAAATCAGTGAGAAAGGAAGAAGAAAAGGTTTGGAGCAGTCAATTTTTGTATTGCTATTAATGGCGAATAGCTTTGTTAACATATTTAAGGACAAATATTTCACTTCTGATTTTTTGGACATTCAGTTTTGTTTCATACTAACAGTCACTTGTTATTTGCAATTATGACTGCACTTTTTAAAAAGGTACCGTTCAGTTTATACTGCACAGTTTTGGAAAAACATTCTGAATTATATCTTCTATTTTACATATTTTGTTAACAGGTCAATATCATGGAAAAAGTGTTACATAGCAAATACCTACACTGAAAGGCAGGAAAGAGGCATATAAGCTTCTAGAGCTGATCGATTCTCTGTCTTGTCTTCAATATTTCCTTTATAATATTTCTGCATCCTCTCTACATCTAGTTTTCTCTTTTTCCAAATCTCTTGTTCAGCGCTACTGATCTCTATCTTTATCATCACCCAATTTGTCTATCATTTTCGGTCTTTCAATTCTCATTGACTCATAGACATTTGCAGCACAGGAGGACATTTAGCCCATGATAACTGCACTAGTCAACAAATATCTAATAACACTAATCCCCTTTTCTATTTTTTGACTACCGACCTAGGGGCCATGGCAATGCAAATGAATATCTAAATACTGTTAAATAATATGAGAGTTTCTAATTCAAACACCCTTCATATTCCAACACCCCCTAAGTGAAAATATTTCACTAGTGTCATTTCATGGAATTCTATTTCCATGCACCTTGTATCTAGGAAATTACAAGTTTCTTAATTATTTAATCACTTTTTGTGTACACTTCATTATCTTCACTTTCAAAACGGAACACTGTAGCACAAGAAAAACGTGTGTAAGAAAGTCCCAAATTTCAATTCAAACATTTCAAATTTGTAGCGAGGGATATATTTAGCAATCTTAGTTTACTTTATGATGTTCCGAAGAAATAAATGTGCACGCTTAGTGACTGGTACATAAACCTCAAGAAACATTATGATATCTCCATGCATCATTTTATTTGAAATTTGCTTTATATTATTTTTCATGAGTTGTGGGCATTGCTGGCTAGACCAGCATTTATTCCATAAACCAGTGCATTCTGTTTGGTGTAAGTTTATCCACAGTGGTATTGGGTAGGGAGTTCCATGATTTTGACCCGTGACAATGAAAGAATGGCAATATAGTTCCATGTCAGGATAGTGTATCAGTTGGAGAGAAACATGCAGGCAGTGGTGTTCTCATGTATCTGCTGCTTTTGTCCTTCCAGGTGGTAGAGGTTACAGGTTCAGAAGGTGCTGGCTAAGGAAGGAAGATGCTGTCAAAGGATATATTTAAGATATATTCTATTCTCTTCAAAGGAACACAAATCAGTTGAAGTCCATGACTGGCGTAAGAATGTGGAAGCAATGTCTGGGATGGAAGGAAGAAAAAAGATATTTGATACCGCTGCTCCTCCTCAGTAACAGGTAAACATGCAAGAAGCAGCTAAAAAAATTCTTCTCAACTTAGATACAATAAAAATACTTTCCTCCAGTATGCACCCAAAGCAGAAACCATTGAAAATACACAGCAGTTATTTGGGAGGGAAAAAGCAAGTTAATATTTACGGGTATCAAATCCCGACCTTGGGGAACTCCAGTTCTGCAAGTAACAGATCAAGGCATATAGATACATAGGTGAGATTAGATTCCCTAGTGTGGAAACAGGTCCTTCGGCCCAAGAGGTCCACACCACCCCTTGAACCATCCCACCCAAACCCATCCCCCTATAGCCCACATACTCCTGACTACGGGCAATTTAGCATGGCCAATCCACCTAGCCTGCACATCTTTTGGACTGTGCGAGGAAACCGGAGCACCTGGAGGAAATCACACAGTCACGGGGAGAATGTGCAAACTCCACACAGACAGTCACCAAGGCTGGAATTGAACCCGGGTCTCTGGCACTGTGAGGCTGCAGTGCTAACCACTGAGCCACCATGCCGTCCCCAGATTGGTAGGGCAGGTTGAAATGTCCAGCATGCTGTCATAAGGCACATGAATGACATGGCTGAACAGCCATGAGCTTGCATATTCTATTCCATCTCCTTAATCCAAAAGTGTTCATGTTCACCTATTCTTAACTTAGAGCTGCCTTTCATGTAGTGCAGTCAAAGAAACTGGAGAAGTGGTAACAAAATCAAGGGCAATACTTATTGGAGGATACATGTTGAAACAAGATGATATAATTGAGTTGAATGCTGCAGATAATTTGACAGTGAGGAAGGCTGGATTAGAGTAGTCAACATCACATTGAGTAAGGGTTATTTCAGAATGCTGGAGAGGGGAATGGGGAGCAGAAACTTGATTGAGGAAATCAATCATGGAATTACATGAGAGATTGACATGAACACAAGAGCTCACACCATATTCAAGAAGTTTGAAGAGAAAGGAAGTTTGGATATGTGATGGTTTTTTGCAGGCAAGGTCAAGAATGAGCCGAGTGAAGGCAGAGATGACAACTTTGCATTTGTTTAGTACCTTTCACATATCTCAGAGCGTGGCTAAGAAATGTACAATGAATGAAGTATTCTTGAATTGTAGTTACAGTCATTATGCACTGGAATCTGCAAGTCAGCAATCTGAGCAGCAGTCAGTGATCAGATGACCATGGAACCAGAGACTGCTATCGTAAGAGGAAGCTGAAAAAAACATCTTTTCACACTGGCTTTAAAACATTGTGATCTAGCTTGCATGTTCCTGCATCGAAGGGCTTTCAGGATCTGATACTTGCAGTTACATTGGGTTGGCTGCTGATCAGTAAATACACAGATACAGTGCATGTAGTAGAATGATTACGAGGCATAAAAACTGCTGTTACTCAGGACAGAAACACGGGGTCTCCCCCGCCTCTCAGCATATTGTACAAAAAGCAAGGCAAAGTTACATTCGGCTGCCCAGACAAACATTTCATGGATTTATACAAAAGCTGAGTTCCAAAGAACAACTGAACCCTAAACATTAACTTTGATTCTCTTTCCACAGACGCTGCCACCTGCTGAGTCTCTCCAGCATTTTCTGTTTTAATTATTTATAGCTGAGAATGGTCATTTCTTCCCAAAACTAAACTATCAAAAAAGGTGATAACAAAGTGAGAAGCTGGATGAACACAGCACACCAAGCAGCATCTCAGGAGCACAAAAGCTGACATTTCAGGCCTAGACCCTGCCACCTTAATCTCTGACAGTTACCTCTTTCAATCCTAGTCACCAGGTTGTACCACGAAGAAACATGAGAAAGAAAGGCACATATCTGAACATGATGGAAAGGACAATGTGAGGAAAAAGCAGGCCTCCTAAACCTTTTCCCCAGCTTCATGCAAGTTGCAATTCCTTCAATTTAGAAGCATATCCTGTAATATTACCTAATGTCAGATATGATTTAAAACTTACTTGATGTGGACATCACTGATCAGGCTGGCATTTATGACCCATACACAAAAAAATGAATGCAATTAACAGCCAATGACATTGCTGTGGGTCATATATAAGCCCGACTAGGTAAGGACAGCAGAATTCTTTTCCTAAAGTACACTAGTGAACCAAAATTGTTTGCTTTTATGACATCCCGACAGTTCCAAGGTCATCAATTACTACATTTTTATTTCCGATTCACTCAGGTGAAAATTATTTAGTTGCCAGGATCAGCACAATTCACTATAACTTGGGAGATTACTATGTCTAGGGAAACAAACTGGATCTTCCTTTGGGGAAACTCTCTAAAAGAATTAGATCTGAACTTGTCTCCAGATTATTAATCCAGTAACATGGTCACTGTTTCTACACCACCATGGAATTTTGTGCAAAGTCTTATGTTCACTTTTGAACTCTTTACATGCAGGATAATACAAAACATAAGGCTATTCCATTTTGAAAGAACTATTCAATAAGTCTCCATCTCCTGCTCTTTCATACAACACTGCTCAATAAAGGATAAATTTTTAATCCAAATACCTTCCTCAGACCTATTTTCTGAAATTATTAGATAAAGCTGTCACTGGTTAGGCCAGCACTTATTGCCCATCTCTAATTACCCTCTGGGCAATTAAGGGCCAACCATATTGCTGTGGTACTGGAGTCACATATAGGCCAGACCAGATAAGGATGGCAGTTTCCTTCCCTGAAGGACATTAGTGAACTTGATGGGTACCTGTAAAATAACAATGTAAAACCACAATGCATTTTAAAATTTTATTTTGTATTTTTCCATATATATGTTGAATTACCACAACAGCTGGTACATTTGAAATGACTGGTACATTGAAAAGTGAACAAAGGCTCAAGGTGGTTGTCTGTGTTGAATGGTGATTGCAATGGGTTTTGCTGCTTTCCTGCAGTACCACTAACTAAATATACACGTTACAGTAATGCAACTCATGATTTTTTTGGCTGGGTGCTTTCACATATAGTATCTACGCTAATGTGTTAGGCTGATAGTAGCAATAGGTCACAAGGAGGAATTTGATTGTGAAGCAGATCTCATGATTCAGTCTTGATGAGTACACTTTTTTTCTTGGGCTGAAGCATTTATTGCAGTACTTATGCTGACAATAACTTGGTTGGAAAGGTAGATTGTGCCACAGTCTCCTTGGGATGGACCAATTTGATTGCATTTAGCAGGGGATCAAGAAGTTTGCTTGTGTTTTGGCCCAGGCAATCAATGTTAAAGCCTAGGAGTTTTGTACTGGGCTTGTTGCATACTTATTTTAATTTTGAATCAATTAGATTTAATGTAAATCTCATTGTATAACAATGTTCCCTCCCATGTAACAAATTGAAATGTACAAGGCACAACACAAAAGAGAATGTGCTGGTGAGGCACAATTCTGTTCATTTCTTAGATGTTACCTTAATATCACATCTCTACTGGCAGAACATGGCTCTTTTCACACTTTTTCTTTCCCAGGCACTACTACATCTTAACTATAAGACTAAATTTAATCTGTCTAATTCTGTGTGTTTTATTTTACATTAGAAATAACATAACTTTTCTGATTTTTTTCCACTGATACACTTGCAGATACAGAATCATTGTTTTGTTTGAATAGTTATATTTGTACATCATTATATGCCTATTTTTAGTTAATTTGAGAAAAAATTATATACTATATGGTGAAATTTATTCAGTTTGTAATCACTATCTTCCATAAATGTATATTTTTTCAATTAGGATCTGGAAACAGTGAGGTCATAAAGGAGCTACTAAATGTCCTCAATTTCTTTAAAAAACAAATAATGGGTACATTGCAGGCTTCACCACATGGGAGCAATCTAAGGAAGCACATTGAAAGTCTGCTTTGAATTTCACTGTAGTAAGATTGCTAAGATATAGTCAATTGATCTTAATTCAGCTCACACACCTATTCAAAAGCATTAGCTAAAATGTTATATTCTACAAACAGCTAAATGCTACCAAAAATTGTCACTTGCAGAAAAACGGGTGAAATGAACTGCAAAGTACGAGCAAACGCTTTGCAAATGTGTCAATGCCTTTTCATCAGGGTCCTACATTAACCTAAAAATATCTTTATGTATTCACAGCGGCTGTTTCTAAATATGGATCACAGCTGTGTAAAAAGCAACTGGTTGTTTCTTAAACCTGAAGTGGCGCCAGTCTTAGCTGGCAAACATTAATAGTTTCTTCATATTTATTCCACCAGATCCACTGATGAGAACTTGGAAAGCAGTCAGTTGTCATTCGCAATTTATCATAATAAATCTCAGAAAGGCAACATTTTCAAAATTAAATATCATTTTAGAAAGTGGATGTTACATGCTCCGTAAAAGGAAAGTATATCTGAAAGACAGTATTCCAACTGAGATGTGGAGCCTCACTTCAAGGCTGAATGGTATGTTCAATAAGAATAATAAGCCACTGGATGAGTCTTCAGTGTATGAATTTAAGAAACAGTGATGAAGATGGAAAACAGATGGTATTAACTCTCTCAATGCAAATAACCAAATCCCAAATAAGTATATATTTTCCTTTCATAGAAATGAACTCATGTAGCTTTACATTGAGGAATGTACTAAAGTAATGTTAGAAAAGTATGCAGAGACAACGTAGTTTAAAAAAAATTCCTGGAAATATTTTGAAATTTGTGCTTCACAAACTGCAAAATGACATAATTAATATGGATTAACAACTGCTTTGGTCTTTTAGAAGAAGTTCAAATGTTTATAAAATATTCAAATGCCCACAGTTTGAATTTGATTAACAATCTATATATTGGTGATATTTTAGTATAATGATTCAGAAGTCAGCTATAAAAGCTAAATGTTATTGTTAGATTGTCAAGATCTCAATAATGGCAACTGGTAAATGAAATATTTATTTTAAAAATATAAAATTGCGCAGTTTTAATAAAAGTGTAAATATAATAGATATGATCATTGTAATTTAAAAAAAGAACTTTATTAAATGAATGCCACAGGGTTACAATGAACTGACTCATTGCACATTTTGTGGTTTGCAAGTCCACAAAATTATGCGTGAAACTGAGTTATTGATGTAAGTGTGAATGCAAAGAGATTAATTGTTACAAGGACAAAAGTGAACAAATAGAGGTTATCAAGTAGGCAAAAACTTTTTTTTGTCATGGGAACTAGTAGTATGAAGAGGAGGGAAATCAGGAAAGCTATGAAATCACCTTGACTCCAGTCTAGCAACAAAAAATGGCAAATAAACTCATGACCAAACTAGTCAACGGATTGCTGCAGTTTACGGATATATCCCCATGGGAAAGGTAGACACAAGTTTCACCTGATACAGGGTTTCAATTCTGATTTATTTGAGACCAGCACGCTAATTAAGAATCCTGAGCAGACATCTCCAGCTTGCCAATGAAAGACATTTCAATTTTTGTTAATGACTGGAGAGACAGGTAAGTCTTGCAAGTATATAGGAGACACAGCTTTGGGAGAGGGATGGCTAGAAGTTGGACTGTAAATGTCCAAGGATTTGAGGATGCTGAAAAGCTGGAAGAATTCTTCTTGGGGGATATAAGAGACCTACAATGGGATTTTGGCTCTCCTTAGCCTCCTGCTGCAAGTGTTCAAGCTTCTATACCTTCTACCTGACGGAAGAGGTTGTAGGAAAGCATTGCCAGTGTGTGATGGGTCTTTGAAAATGTTAGTAGCCTTTCTGTGGCAATGGGCCATGTAAGTGGAGTCCATAGATGGAAGGCTGGCTTCTGTGATGTTCTGGGCTGTGCACACAACCTTCTGCAGTTTTTTATAAGCTTGGGCAGAGCAGTTGCCATTATGCACCTAGACAATATGCTTTCAACAGTGCATCTGTAAAAGTTGGCAAGGGACCTTATGGACACGCCAAATTTCCTGAACCACTCGAAAAAGAAAAGGCACTGTTGTGTCTTTTTACTGTTGCATCTATGTGAAAAGTCCAAGGCAAGTTATCATTACTGTTACACCTTGGAACTTGATGCTCTCCACCCTCTCAACCTCAGCTCCGTTAATGTAGATAGGGGGGTGTTCTCCTCCCTTATTTCTGAAATCAATAATCAGTTCTTTAGTTTTGCCAATACTGAGACAGAGTTTGTTATCATTGCACCACATCAACAAGCCCTCTATCTCCTTTCTGTATCCTGACTTGTCATTGTTTGATATTCATCTTACTACATGATGTTATAAGCAAACTTGTAGATGGCACTCAAAAACAGAAGCTGCTGGAAAAGCTCAGCGAGTCTGGCATTATCTGTGAAGAAAAAATTAGAGTAAACATTTCACGTCCAGTGACGCTTCCTCCAAACTGTAGACGGTGCTAGTTTGGAATTTGGCAACATAATCATGGGTATACAACAGGGGGCTGAAAACGCATCCTTGGGGTGTGTTCCAGGGCTGAGTGTTATTGGGGAGCAGGTGCAGTTGTCTATGTTCACTGATTGCAGTCTGTGGGTCAGAAAGCTGAGGATCCAGCTCCAAGAGTAGAGTCGAGACCTAGATCTCACGGTTTTGAGAACAGTCCAGAGGGGATAATGGTATTGAAGGCGGAGCTGCAGTCAACGTGCAGGTGTCTGATGTAGGTGTCCTTGGTGTCCAGATGTTCAGGGTGTAGGGCTAGGGAAACGGCATCCGCTGTGGACATGCTAAATTCAGAGGCAAGCTGGGAGACTACAGTTGATGTGGGCCATGACCAATGTCCCGAAGCACTTCATGATCAAGGGAGTAGGAGGAGGAGTTGACATGGCTGGCAATTGGAAGGTGGCACTGACTGAAGCGTTCAGAGGGCAGATGTTCTGCCAATTGGTTACCGAGTCTGCGATATACAGGAGACTACCAATCTCCAAATCCAACGCATCATCCTTTGTGATTTTTGCAGAATGCAACCAGACCCGACAACCAAGGAGATACTTCCTTCCCATCCCTATCTGTTTTCCGTATGAATGCCCACTCGAGTGGACTCCCTCGTCCACTCCACATCAACACTTCCATCATACCCAGCACCTTTCCCTGCAACCACAGGAAATGGTGCATCTGCCACTGCATCTCCCCTCTCACCTCCGTCCAAGGCCCCAATCATTCCAAATCCAACAGGAATTCACCTGTATGTCTTCCAACTGGTCTATGGTATCCATTAATTGAAATGTGGACTCCTCTACATCGGAGAGATTAAGTCCAGACTCAGTGACCAATTCGTGGAGAATCCACACTCTGTATGCTCCAATCAACACCTTCTTCCTGTTGCCAGCCATTTCAACTCCCCCTCCCATTCCCTTGGTGACATGCCTCCTTCACTGTCACCATGTGGCCACGTACAAACTGAAGGAACTACACCTTATATTACACCTCAGGAGCTACAGCCCAATGGCTTCAACATAGAATTCACTGGCTTCAAAAATCTCCCCACCCCGGCCTCACCCTATGTCCAGTCCTTCCTCTCATGTGGGCCTCCTTGACAGATACAGCTTGTCCATTTTCCTTCTTACCTGTCCGCTCCACCCTTCCCATTAACCAATATCTACACCCCTCCACCTCCATCCACCTATCACCATTCCACCTACCTTTTCCCAGCCCCACCCCTCTCCCTACACTTGTTTGAGCTCCCATCCCCCTCCCCAGTCCTGAAGAAGGGCCCTGACCTGAAATGTCGACTTTTCTGCTCCTCAGATGTTGTCTGACCTGCTGTGCTCCTCCAGTTCATTTTATCGAAACCAATATCCTGGTAAACCCTTCCTGTACCCTCTCCAAAGCAGCTACGCCCTATTGATTGTGTGGTGACCAGAACCGTATACACTATTCCAAGTGTGGCCTGACTAAAGTTCTATAAAGCTGCATATGATGGTCATGGTGTACTCGTCTAGGTTTTCCACTGAGAGCTTGAATATGGTTCAGTCAACCAATCCCAAGCAGTCCTGGAGACGGTCTTCCACTGCCTTGGATTGCACTGCCTGCATTGTACTTCTTTTTGTGAAGGACCCTCTCGTTTCAGCTTCTGCTCCTAAGCTGGGAGGTGGAACACAGTGCTGTGATCCGATTTTCCAAAGTGTGGGCACAGGATAGAGCAAGAGGTGTCTTTTATGGATGTGTAGCAGTGGTTGGGGATGCATGGCCCTTCAGTGGGGCAGGAGATGTGTATGTGGTACTCAAGAGGGTGCTGCCAACAGACAACAGCAGCATAATTAGATGCAGAAATGTTTTCCTGCGATGAAGATCAGAACACTGCAGGGAACGAGAAAGACCCCAATATCCTGAAATCTCAGCTGCTGTCAGTTACACCTCACTGCCCTTTAAAGATGGATGGAGCTATGGCAATGCTGCAGGACACTCAGCCAAACTGAAAGAGTTGCCATTGTTGCACTGAACAACCACAAAGGCTAGACATTCTAACAATTAAATAGACTGCAGTTGAAGAGGAGTTGTCATTTATGAACGCGACTGAAGCTTCAAAATTTTCTATAGGCAAGAGGATGGCCACAATATTTAAAGGAGTCTCAAATTACAGAGTTAGAATGGAATTTTTGACCATGGAAAGCTCAGAGCTTTGAAACAGGTTAACGAGCACTGAAGCTTCAGACTGGGCAGATGGTACCCTCACCGTTCCTAGTGGAAACTACTGAGAAGTTATCCAAGGAAAAGGATATGCTTGAGGCCAAATTAAATCAAGCATACATTGAAAGATTGGAAGTCATTAACCTGTACAAATGGCAACTAAAGTTCTTTCAGTAAAACTTACAGAGCTTCATGAGCTGAAAATCATCTTAGAAAAGTTTAAAGCCACCCATCAAATGGCTCTTGAACTTATTAAAATTAAGCAACAGTTGGAGACATCTAACTATCTAAAAGAGACTGCTAAACCTAAATTCTAACGATTAGTAATCACACACCGCCTTCATACCATAGGAAGTGATTCACACATTACAAAATGACCCACACAAGAATGTGAACATGTTGCAGTAAAGAGAGTGTAAAAATGCTATACTACACTTAAAGATATAACAAGACTATCAGACAAATGTGGTGGCTGCACAGCAACAATCTGAGGAAGCCCCAAGGCTGACTGCCCTTCCTATTGACGGTGAGGTTCTTGTGGAAATTAATTTAGAATATCTGGTCAGCATAGATAAATTGGACCAAAGGGTCTGTTTCCATGCTGTACAATTCCATGACCCTATATTTGGGTGGTATGGTGGCACATTGGTTAGCGCCAGGGACCCAGATTTGATTCCAGCCTTGGGCAACTGTTTGTGTGGAGTTTGCACATTCTTCCCATTTCTATGTGGGCATCCTCCAGGTGCTCCAGTTTCTTCCACACCGACCAAAGATATATAGGTTAGGTGGATGGACCATGCTAAATTGTCCATGGTGTCCAGGGATGTGCTGGCTAGGTACACTAGCCATGGAAAATGCAGAGTTGCAGGGATGGATGGGTCTGGATGGGATACTGTTCGGAAGGTCAACGTGGACACAATGGGCCAAATTGCTACTTTCACACTGTAGGGATTCTGTGATAGGCAATGCTGATGTTGAGCTTTCAGGAAAATACATTGGAGTAGGGCTCAGGAGCTTCCTAGATATCCTAATCCTGATCCAGGTGTCCAGAAGGGTCTCATTTCCTTGAACCTTCAAATTAATTCTGTCATTGATGGTACAGTCCTACTTTCAGATGGAGATCCTGAACTGTCATTATTTGCAGCGAAGCAACATCAACCTGAATCAAAGGTAAAAATGATACCACTACCTACAGAAAGAGAAATTCCTATTCTAGGTTAATTAGGGAAGTTCTTGTTTCCTCATCTCTAGAATTGTCTTTGTTCTTTTATTGTCTACTATATTTGTCAGTGGAAAAGCATTAAACGATTCCTTTGTTGTCACAGCCGCTGCAGAGGGCACAACTGTGGTTTTTCTTTATGAGCTGAAGGTGTTTCATTTATTCAACTGTTAATATTGCCCCATGTGCAACGTACACATAGCAAAGAATACAGATTGTACGGTCATCATCTTTGCCTTCCAGGGGTTGGAGATTTACCTTTTGAATCAGTTTTTTTCTTCGTTGGTTTTCACTGCCATTACATTCATGTCATCGCAAGTGTCATGAGAAGCTACCATCTCACTCACCAATGTGTCTTCTAAGGAAATATTAAGAAATCACATATATCCTACTTGTGCTCCAAGAAATCCAAGAAAACTGCTGGAGATTGACATCTCAGGCAAGAGAAACCTGGGGAGTAGGGGCTGAATTGAGCAGAAATTGTAAATAGTTAATGAGGTTAACAACTTGCAGTAACAAGGTTTCATGACATCAGGTCAAATGCGGGCAAGGCAACCTCATGTTGATTATCACACACTGCTGATAAATCAGCACCCATCTATTTGAACACGACTTAGATGAACAATTGAGGTTGGCTGTGAGCAGGAGATGCCCTGGATTAGGGACTACAGTGTTCAAAAGCATAAGTAGTTTAGCTGCACCACTACTGATCAAGCTGTCCTAAAGGACATAACTGAGTCCACAGCAGGTGGTGAGGGAGCCAGATGGAAAAATATACTTGATGCCATCTGAACCATCTTGGGGCGGCACGGTGGATCAGTGGTTAGCACTGCAGCCTCACAGCGCCAGGAACCCAGGTTCGATTCCAGCCTCAGGTGACTGTGTGGAGTTTGCATATTGTCCCCGTGTCTGCATGGGTTTCCTCCGGGTGCTCCAGTTTCCCCCCACAGTCCAAAGATGTGCAGGGTAGGTGGATCAGCCATGCTAAATTGCCCGTAGTGTTCACGGGTGTGTGTATTATGGGGGACGGGTCTGGGTGGGATGCTCCAAGGGGCGGTGCGGACTTGTTGGGCCAAAAGGGCCTGTTTCCACACTATAGGGAATCTAACATGAAACAATCTGCCCTCTGTAGATGCATCAATGACAGTATCAGTAGAAGCGATGACCCCATTGTCTTTGTGGACACAAAATCCCACCTTCACACTGAGAGTATGCTGCATCATTTTGTGTGGCACCATCACTGTGCTCAAGGGAATAGAGTTTGAGTACATCTAACAACTCAAGACTGGGCACCCACAAGACACGGTGTACCATAAGCATCAGCCAAAATGTACTTTGACAGTCTGCATACGGCCCGGCATATCCCCATTCTTTCATTACCGTCAAGCCAAGATAATCAACCCTCGTTCAATGAAGAATGCAGCAGGGCAGGCCCAGGAGCAGTTACAAAAGAAGACCAGTTACATGGCAAACGGCATCACCAGCATGTGATAGACAAGTGAAACCACAATGAACAAATCAAATTCAAGCTCTGCAGTTCTGCCAATTAAAGAACTGGGGAAGCAGAATCCACAAATATCCACCTTAAAGATAGTAGACTCCAATATATGAGGCAAAAAATTGGCAACAGTCTTCAGTCAGAAGTACTGACTGGATGACTCAACTTGACCTCATCTAGAGATCGCAGATATCGTCTTCAGCCCCATCAATTCACCCAGGGTGATATGAATAAATAGCGACACAGGATATTGAAAAAGCCCTGACAAATTTGTTAATAGTGTTGAAGATGTGCAGTCTAGAATTTGAGACACCCCAGGCAAGTTGTTCCTGTATTGTTGCAACATCCAGGATCAATGTGGAATATTGCCAAGAAATGTCTTGTACACAAAAAGCAGGACAAATCCAACTAGTTTGATTAATGAAGTTCACAAACAAAAACTGAACAGTGTGGGAGCAGGCCAAACGCCCCATCGGCTCCTCACTCATCCTCTGAAGAGCATCCAGACCCAATACCCTATCCCTGTAACTGTGCATGTCCCATCGCGAATCCACCTAGCCACTATGGGCATTTAGCGCAGCCAATCCACTCAACCTGTACATCTTTGGGACTGCACGAGGAAGCCATCGCACACAGAGAGCTGGGGGGGAATGTCCATACAGGCAGTCACCCTAAGCTGTGATCGAACCTGGGACCCTAGTGCTGTGAGCCAGCAGTGCCAACCACTTAGCCATCCACTTCTGAGCAAAAACAAAATTGCTGGAAAAGCTCAGCAGGTCTGGCAGCATCTGTGGAAGAGAAAAGAGTTAATGTTTCAGCTCCAGTGATCCTTCCTCAGAAACGTTTAGTCTGTTTTCTCCTCAACAGATGCTGCCAGACCTGCTGAGCTTTTCCAGCAGCTTTGTTTCTGAATAACAAAGTGTGAAGCTGGATGAACACAGCAAGCCAAGCAGCATCTTAGGAGCACAAAAGCTGACATTTCGGGCCTGGACCCTTCATCAGAGAGGGGGATGGGGAGAGGGTTCTGAAATAAATAGGGAGAGAGGGGGAGGTGGACCAAGGATGGATAGAGGAAGAGATAGGTGGACAGCAGAGTATAGATCGGGAGATAGGGAGGGGGATAGGTCAGTCCAGGGAGGAGGGGAGGTCTGGGGGCGGTTGCCAGGTGATGGTGGGGCCTAGACACGGAGCAGAGTGAAGGGCCTGGGCCGGGCAGTGGGAGCTGCTCCGGGGCGGGGATGAGTGAGTGGATCTTGGGGAGAGGCACGAGTTGTAACAGTTCCTTCCCCACACCCCACCTCCCCGGACTGACCTATCCCTTCCCTACCTATACTCTCCTCTGCACCTATCTTCTTCTCTATCCATCCTCGATCCACCTCCCCCTCTCTCCCTATTTATTTCAGAACCTTCTCCCCATCCCCCCTCTCTGATGAAGGGTCTAGGCCCAAAACGTCAGCTTTTGTGCTCCTAAGATGCTGCTTGGCCTGCTGTGTTCATCCAGCTCCACTTTGTTATGTCGGATTCTCCAGCATCTGCAGTTCCCATTATCTCTGATCACAACTTTGTTTCTGTTCCTGATTTACAGCACCCGCAGTTCTTTTGGGTTTTACCCCAGTTCTGAAGGTGGGTCACTGGACCTAAGAGTTAACAGTGCTTTCTCTCCGGAGATGCTGTTTTCTGAAATGAGTTTTCCCAGCAATTTTAGCTTATGTTCCTGATTTACAGAAGCCACAGTTGTTTTGTTTTCTCTTCGTGCTCAATTCCAGCTGCTTCAGTCCGCTCTGGGTCAGCAGTAAAGTGGCAGAAGGGGGTCATCGATCAACAGTATTATGAAGCAGTAACCCGCTCAGCACTAACCTCCATCTCTATCAGCAGTTTATTTATAATCTCACTGACCGCCTTTCCCTTTCGTTCAGATCCTGTCGCCTTTGGCATTTCCAGAAATTTCTCTCCATCCCCCCGCCTAAAAGTCACCAGCCGCCAATCACCCGTTTGTTAGCTGCGCAGCGATTGGTCCGACCTCCACCCACTGTGGGAGAGAGGCGGTCGCTGATTGGTCCGGGGGCGGTTGCCGAGAGATGGTGGGGCCTCGACACGGAGCGGAGTGAAGGGCCTGGGCTGGGCAGTGGGAGCTGCACCGGGGGGGGGTGAGTGAGTGAATTTGGGGGCGGGGCGCGGGTTGTAACGGTTCCTTCCTCACACCCCACCATCCCGCTCCGATTTCCCCGGACCGGGGATGGGATGGGGTGGGGTGTGGTGTGGGAGATGCTCAGACATTGCCGGGTGCGGGCATTTCGAGGGTGATTGCAACTTCGGGCTGGTTCTGAAGGGACTGAGCTGTCAGAATCAAATCCCACTTTAACAAAAGAGCAGCCTTTTTTCCCCCTGTGTATTCCGAACTGTCAAATATCACTCCATAACCCTGAGGCATTTCCGAATCAGCCTGTTCAGGGACGTTATAGAAACGCACAGTTGGAAACAGGCCCTTCAGTCCAATGCTGACCATGTTAGGGTCAAATTAATGCAGATGCTGGCAATCGCTGCTAAAATGAACAAATGCAGGAGATCACGGAGATGGTGTACAGGCAGTATTCATGGAGAGAGAGCAAACTAACGCTTCCAGATTAGATGATCCTTCATCAGCACTAAAGTGAAATGGGGGGGGGGGGGGGAGAGCATTTATTTATGCAGTAGGTGGGAGTGGGTTAGAGTGCTGGGGGAGAAAGAATGTTGACAGTTCAGGTTAAGTGATCGGAATCTGAGAATGGCAGAATAATGGTGTGTATTATTTAAGAGTTAAAAATGCTGCAGATGCTAGAATCCAAGGGAGACGAACAGGAGGCTGGAAGAACACAACAGTCTGGCAGGCATTTGGAATAAGGGACCTTGGGGAGCAGCTAGAACCGGGCAGTGGGGTACTGTAAGGCTGGAGGCAGTGGAGGGGTGATCACCGGAAGTGTTGAAGTATTGAGCAGTATGGGAGATGGTGGCTTGGGCCACGGTGGGTTTGTGGTCAAGGCGGAAATAGGATGTGATGTTGGTGGCCATCCCCCAGACCACCACTGCCCTGCCTTTGTCAGTGGGTTTGATAGTGAAATGTGGATTGGTGCGAAGAGAGTGGAGCGCTGCATGTTTGAAGCAGGAGAGGTTGTAGTGGGTGAAGGGGTGGAGAAATCAAGGCTGTCAACGTTGTGTTGGCAGTTAGAAATGAAGTGGTCTATGGTGGGTAAGAGGCTGCCAGGGGGCCTCCAAGAGGAGGAGGAAGGTTGGAGGCAGGAGAAGAGGTCTCTGGAGAGTGGTTGAGAGGCTTTCTCAATGAAGAAGGCATGGAGGCGGCGGCAGCGGAAGAAGAGCTCCACTTGTGGGTACAGAACTTCTTTATCGAAGAAGAAGGCATGGAGGCAGACTACCAGACTTGAAAGACCAGATAGACCCATGGGTGTTGGGGGAGGGGTAGAGGTAGAGGACATGATAATAGAGAATGTAACAAATAAGGCTAAAAGCAAGGGAAGGAATGGGACTTGGCTCACAATTTGAAGGTGTTAAATTCAATATTAAGTCCAGAAGGCTGTAAAGTGCCTAGCCTGAAGACGAGATGTTGTTACTTCAGTTTGCATTGTGATTCACTGGAACACTGAGGCATGCCGAAGACAGACACGTGGGCATACAAGCATGACGCTGTGTTAAAACGAACGGCTATGGTCAGAGTCTTGCTTGTGCACAGATGGCAGGTAATCCACAAAACAGTCACCCAGTCTGTGTTTGGTTTCTCCAATTTACAGTAGGCCCTATTGGGTCCAGTGAATACAATACACAAGATTGGAGGAGGTACAGTTGAAATGCTGCTCCACCTGGAAAGACTGTTTAGGCCTTTGGATGGTGAGCAAGGAGTGGATGAAGGGGTAGGTGTTGCACCTTCTGCAGTTACATGGGAAAGTGCTGTGGGGAGGGGGAGTGGTGCTGGTGGTCGTCGAATGGTCTAGGGTGTACTGGAAGGAACGATGCCTGCAAAATGCAGACAGTGGAAGTGATGGGAAGATGTGCTTGGTGGTGATGTTCTGCTGGAGTTGTCAGATATGATCTTTTGAATGCAGGAACTGATGCGATAAAAAGTGAGGACAAAGGAGCCTGATCATGCTGTTGTGAGTGACGGGAAGGGAGAAGGGCAGAAGCATGTGTGATAGGTTGGATACAGTTGAGGGCCTGTCAACCACAGTGGGTGGGAAACCATAGTCCTAAAAGAAGGAAGCCATGACAACAGTGCTGTTTTGGAAAGTAACATCATGCAAACAGATGCAATGTACGCGAAGACAGTGGAGAATGGGATGGAATACTTGCAGAACGGGTGTGACGAGCTGTAATGAAAGTAGCTTTGGCAGTCAGTGACAGTTTATTTCTCAAAATGGAAACACAAGTCAAGGAAAGGGAGACCAAAAATCACACGACACTGAGTGCAACAGGTTTATTGGAAGACACAAGCTTTTGGAGTCTCACTCCTTCTTCAAGTGTCAGTCTCACACTCTGAACAATCAACATCTTTTCTCCACCAGCACCCTACACCCCACCACCCCCACTTACCCCTCCCCAACTATTCCATGAGTGCTGTCCCCTCCACACTTCTCCAGCTTTTATCTTAAATTAATCTAGTTCTTATTTACCCGCATTTAGTCCGTGCCCCTCTAAACCCTTCTTATTCACGTACCCATCCAGATGCGATTTAACTGTTGTGATTGTGCTCGGCTCCACCATTTCCTCCAGCTGTTCATTCCATATACGCACCACCCTCTGTGTGGAAAAAGTTGCCCCTTAGGTCCCTTTTAAATCTTTCCACTCTTAACTAGAGGTCACAGCTTTAAGATTTGGACTGCCCTATCCCGGGGAGAAGATCTTATGTTATTATACATAAATAAAAACAGAAATTGCTGGAAAATTTCAGCAGGTCTGGCGGTGTCTGTGGTGAGAAATTAGAGTTAATGTTTCGGGTCCAGTGACCGTTCAGAATCCTTCTGACCTAAAATGTTAACTCTGATTTCTCACCCCATATGCTACCAAACCTGGGGAGATTTTCCAGCAGTTTCTGTTCTGTTGTTAATTTCCAACATCTGCAGTTCATTCAGTTTTTTTTATTATTTAATAAGTGGGACTTGAACCTGGCTTTTCTGGCTCAGAGGTAGTGACATTACCATTGCCCCACAAGAACCCCTAAAGAGGAGGTGCATGGAGACTAGAGAGGTTGCTTGAAAATTTTGTGGAGCAACTTGAAGCAAGGAATTTTTTAATCCCCTCTCGGAAGGAGGGTGGTACAGTGGTTAGCACTGCTGCCTCATAGCACCAGAGACCTAGGATTGATGGATGTGAGTTTGCTTGCTGAGCTGGAAGGTTCGTTTTCAGACGTTTTGTCACCATTCTAGGTAGCATCATCAGTGAGCCTCCAACAAAGCACTGGTGTTATGTCCCGCTTTCTATTTATCTGGTTAGGTTTCCTTGGGTTGGTGATGTCATTTCCTGTTCTTTTTCTCAGGGGATGGTAGATTGGCTCCAAATCAATGTGTTTGTTGATGGAGTTCCGGTTGGAATGCCACGCTTCTAGGAATTCTCGTGCGTGTCTCTGTTTGGCTTGTCCTCGGATGGATGTGTTGTCCCAATCAAAGTGGTGTCCTTCTTTATCTGTATGTAAGGATACGAGTGATAGTGGGTCATGTCGTTTTGTGGCTAGTTGATGTTCATGTATCCTGGTGGCTAGCTTTCTGCCAGTTTGTCCGATGTAGTGTTTGTCACAGTTCTTGCAAGGTATTTTGTAGATGACGTTTGTTTTATTTGTTGTCTGTATAGGGCCTTTTAAGTTCATTTGAACTTAAATGAACTTAAAAGACCCTATACAGACAACAAATAAAACAAACGTCATCTACAAAATACCTTGCAAGAACTGTGACAAACACTACATCGGACAAACTGGCAGAAAGCTAACCACCAGGATACATGAACATCAACTAGCCGCAAAACGACATGACCCACTATCACTCGTATCCTTACATACAGATAAAGAAGGACACCACTTTGATTGGGACAACACATCCATCCGAGGACAAGCCAAACAGAGACACGCACGAGAATTCCTAGAAGCGTGGCATTCTAACCGGAACTCCATCAACAAACACATTGATTTGGAGCCAATCTACCATCCCCTGAGAAAAAGAACAGGAAATGACATCACCAACACAGGAAATGACATCACCAACCCAAGGAAACCTAACCAGATAAATAGAAAGTGGGACATAACACCGGTGCTTTGTTGGAGGCTCACTGATGATGTTACCTAGAATGGTGATGAGACATCTGGGGACAAACCTTACAGCTCAGTGAACCAGCTTACATCTCAAACACAATAAAGACCCACTCTCTTGTGGACTGAGAGGACGAGAGTGCTGTCTTGGAGGTGAAAGGAGGACGTCGGGTTGGCTGTGCACCCTTGCGACCAGTGGATCATAATGCTGGCTTCGGCCTAACGCTGGTTCAGGGGAGCAGCCAACCTGCAACGATGGCTGCGGCAAGTGCTCGTGCCCCAGGTCAGGGGGTCCGGAACACCATCCGTGTTTCTGTAAAGAAGGTGGATGAAGGTGCACCTGTGGACCGCACCTTCTTCGTGAAGAGGGTCCTGTTGGACTGTTGTGAGTTTGCTGCTGCGGACATTTACTGCCTGCAGGATTTCCCCGGAGGGGGTTTTTACGATGTGACCTTCCGGAGTGCCAAGCTTTGCGAGCGCTTCCTGGAGGTTTTCAAGGAGAAAGGAGGTGAGGGCCCCCTCTCTGTATTGACTGCTGTCCCACTGTTTGTGATGCCAGCACAGAGGAGCCGTATGGTGACTGTACACATGTACAACCCGCATGTGCCAGCAGTTGATGTCCTGACCTTCCTCGGAAGGTATGTGAAGGTGGAAGGGGACCTAACTGACATCGTGGACCCCTTTGGCATCTGGACGAGTAAGAGGCAGGTCAAGGTGACGCTGAGGATGGGCGCAGACGGGAATGTCGCACACCCACCGTCCAGCTTCGCGATCGGCGGGAGCAGGGGCTACCTGACCTATGCAGGGCAACCTAAAGTCTGCCATGCCTGTGGTAGATCAGGTCACATGGCGGCCGACTGCAAAGTCACCATCTGCAGGGAGGAGGGACACCTTGCAAAGGATTGCCCACGAGAGAGAAGCTGCAACCTTTGCGGGGAAGCGGGCCACTTCTATAGGGCATGCCCGCGGCGGGGTACCACCTACGCCCAGGTCGCCGGCAGGGGAAATGCGGGGCCAGCCCCCCCGGAGGAGAGGAAGGCACCAGGGCCCAGCAAGGACCCCACTAATGTGCAGGAGGGCCAGGCCGTGCAGGAGGGCCCAGCCCTGCAGGATGGGCCCGAGGCCAGCAAAGCACCCCTGCAGGCTCCGATCCCCCCCGACAACCCGGAGCCAATGGAGGCGGCGACAGGCGACCCAGGGGAGTGGACTACAGTCCGGAAAGCGAGGAGGAAGGTGCGTCGACGGGCCCAGGAACCGCAACAATCAGGAGGGAAGAGGCAGCTACAGGGGGGCTACAAGAGCTCCTCTGACGAGGAGGATTCGGAGAGGGCCCACCCGAAGCAGAAGTTAAAGGTCTCGAGGGGGAAGGAAAGCAGCACCCCGCTTCCAGGTGACGGGAGGCGTCCTGAGGCTCACTCCGACACCCAGTCAAGTGCCGCTGGAGCACTGGAGGGTCCCCCGGAACTTCCAGGCGGGAAGGAGGAAACAGCACGTCCCCAGCCTGATCCGGAGCCGGACCCTCCTGCCTCCGCACCCCTGGCGGGGGGATGCCACCCGGAAGGCAGCACAGACGGTTTCCTGAGCCCAGAGAGCGTCCAGCAGTTAGCCCGGGCAATGGGCATGAAGGGAGAGATGGAGGGGCTGGACCTTGGACTTGGGGAGGGTACTGCGGTCACTGCCCACAATGGGGGTACGAATTGCTAGCATTAATGTGCGCAGCGTCAAGTCAACCGCGAGATGTGTGTCCACGTTGGCCTACCTGACCACCATCAAGGCGGACCTCCTGTTTCTGCAGGAGTGCGGGATACCGCACCTCGGCAGGTACGGGAAATGGTCCGGCGCCTGGACCTGTGGGCCTTTGATCTGGTCGGGGGGTAACGACTGTCGCTCCTCGGGCCTGGCTATTCTGCTGCGGGGGCACAACTTCACCATCTCTCAAGTTCAGGAGGTGGTGGGGGGGCGCCTCCTAGTGGCTGACATCACCTACAGGAATGCTCCCCTGAGGCTGATCAACGTGTACGCCCCAGTGGTACGGAGTGAGCGGTTGGACGTCCTGCAGCGGCTTCCACCCCTGCTGGCTACGTCCAGGCCGGTCATCCTAGGCGGAGACTTCAACTGCATCATTGATGCAGATGGAAGATCCGGCGTGGGGACAGCGGGTGGGGGGGGTCAATTGGACGTCACGTCCAGATTCCTGATGGGCACGGTGAAGGACGCCAAGCTGCTCGACGTCTTCAGCACCCCTGCAGACGGAGCGCAGCAGAGGTACACCTGGTCTCGGCCAGACGGGTCTATCCGCTCAAGGATAGACTTCCTGTTTGTGTCACGGACGTTCTCGGTCAGATCCACTGGTGTCGAGCCGGTGTTCTTCTCTGACCACTGCCTCCTGTTGGCCGACTGTCACTTACAGGACGACCAGCCGGCCGGCAAGGGGACGTGGAAGCTCAACACGACTCTGTTGACCCCAGAGAACGTCGAGGAGCTTAAGAGGGAGTACACCGGTTGGAGAACCGTGAAACCCCTCTTTGAGTCTCCAGGCGACTGGTGGGAGACGGTGAAGGAGAACATCAAGAGGTTCTTTGTCCTCAAGGGTGTTCAGAAGGCAAGAGAGAGGCGGGGTAAGCTGTCGCGACTCCAGAAAAGGGTGCAGAACCTGCTCCTTCTGCAGTTGTTGGGGGTCGATGTCACGGAGGACCTCCGCGAGGTGAGGGGCCAGCAAGCCTCGCTCTTCACCGCGGAGGCCTCCAGGATAATCTTCCGGTCCAGGGTCCGCTCTGTGGAGCAGGACGAGACGTGCTCGCGTTTCTTCTTTCAGAAGGTGCACAAAGAGAGCTCTGTGCTTAGCCGGCTGAAGGAGGACGACGGCTCGGTGACGTCGTCTCGGCCCAACGTTTTGAGGATCAGCAGATCCTTCTATGCCGGACTGTACGACACGAAGCCCACGGACAGCACGGCCTCCGAGTCGTTCCTGTCGTCTATCATGGAGGTCTTAGACGACGGCACGAGGGAGTGGCTGGACCGGCCGATATCCCTGGACGAGCTGGCCAGAGCCCTCATGTCCTTGCAGAGGAATAGGACTCCCGGAAGTGATGGCTTACCGGTCGAGCTGTATTCTGCTCTGTGGGGCCTGGTCGGCCAGGACCTGCTGGAGGTGTACGATAGTGCGCTTCGGGCAGGGGAAATGTGCAAGTCCATGAGGAAGGGCATCATCACCCTCATTTATAAGAGGAAGGGGGAGAGGGAAGAAATTCAGAATTGGCGTCCCATTTCACTTTTGAACGTGGACTACAAAATCCTGGCCAAGGTCATTGCCAACCGGGTCAGGTCTGTCCTGGAGTCGGTGATTCACCCTGACCAAACCTGTGCTGTGCCAGGCAGGAAGATCGCTGAGAGCCTCGCGCTCATCAGGGATACGATCGCCTACGTGCAGGACAGGCGGGTGGACACCTGCCTCGTCAGCCTGGACCAGGAGAAGGCCTTCGACAGGGTCTCTCATGCTTACATGAGGGACGTCCTCTCCAAATTGGGGTTCGGGGAGGGCATCCGCAATTGGATCCGGCTGCTCTACGCCAACATCGTTAGCGCAGTCTCGATCAACGGGTGGGAATCAGACAGTTTTCCTGTTAGATCTGGAGTCAGGCAGGGCTGCCCACTCTCTCCTGCCTTGTTCGTGTGCTGTGTGGAGCCCTTCGCCGCCTCCATCAGGAAGAACGTGAGCCTGAAGGGCGTGACTATCCCAGGCAGCGGAGGCCTTCAGGTCAAGACCTCCCTGTACATGGATGATGTCGCCGTCTTCTGCACCGATCGTCGGTCGGTGAGTAGGCTGTTGGACATCTGCGGCCAGTTTGAACTGGCCTCGGGTGCCAAAGTCAATAGGGGTAAGAGCGAGGTCATGTTCTTCGGGAACTGGGACGACCGCTCCTTCATCCCCTTCACCGTCAGGACAGACTACCTGAAGGTGCTGGGTGTTTGGTTTGGTGGAGCTGGGGCATGCACTAAGACTTGGGAGGAGCGTATCTCCAAATTTAAGCAGAAGCTGGGCAGGTGGACGCTCCGGTCCCTCTCCATCGCGGGTAAGAACCTGGTTGTCAGGTGCGAGGGGCTTTCGGTACTGTTGTATGTGGCGCAGGCCTGGCCTATTACCTGGACCTGCGCCGCTGCGGTCACGCGGGCCATCTTCCACTTCATTTGGGGGTCGAGGATGGACCGGGTCCGCAGAGATACCATGTACAAAGACCTGGGAAATGGGGGAAAGGGCGTACCGAACGCCACCCTCACCCTGACGGCTACCTTTGTGTGTGGCTGCATCAAGCTGTGCGTAGATCCTCAGTACGCAAACACCAAGTGTCACTACTTACTGAGGTTCTACCTGTCCCCGGTGTTGCGAAGGATGGGCCTGGCCTCGTTGCCGCGGAACGCTCCGAGTAGTTGGACCGTTCCGTACCACCTGTCCTTCGTGGAGAAATTTTTGAAAGGAAACACCTTTGACCACAAGGCCGTCAGGCAGTGGTCAGCACGTAGTATCCTCAGGACCCTTCGGGAAAAGGAGAGGGTGGATCCCGTCGTGTGGTTCCCCATGCAGACTGCCAAAGTCGTTTGGCAGAATGCCTCATCGCCAGAACTTTCAAACAAGCACAAGGACATTGCTTGGCTGGCGGTGAGAGGGGCTCTGCCAGTGAGATCCTTTATGCATGCCCGGAATCTCTGCACCACCGCACGCTGCCCTCGAGGTGGCTGCGGGGGGGACGAGACTGTCGATCACCTCCTACTGGAGTGTGCCTATGCGCAGGAGGTCTGGAGGGGGATGCAGTGGTATTTGTCGAGGTTCGTCCCGAGCAGCTCCGTGACGCGGGACTCCGTGCTCTACGGGCTGTTTCCGGGGACGCACACCGAGACCAACATCAACTGCGCCTGGAGGACCATCAATGCGGTGAAAGACGCTCTTTGGTCTGCCCGCAACTTGCTGGTCTGCCAGCTGAAAGAACTGACCCCGACCGAGTGTTGCAGACTGGCGCACTCCAAGGTCCAGGGCTACGTGCTGAGGGACGCGCTAAAGCTTGGGGCAGCCGCCGCCAAGGCGCGGTGGGGAAAGACCACCGTATGAGCCCCCTCGTCCAGAAAAGGGAAAAGAATCCTATCTGGTAACTGGGCCCAGCTGGCGCCTTCCCCAACTGGTCAGGGGGCCAACTGGGACTGTGCGAGGTGACGACTGCCGGGGCGGTTTCTTTGCTTTGTTTTCTTTTTTCTCTGTTTTGTTTTTTTTTTCCCTTTAGTTGGTGTACGTACCCCCGGGTAACCCGGAGTGGCTTGCATGACTGGGTAGGTGTATAAATGTTTTATTTTTTGTACATTCTATGAATAAAGTATATTTTTTCAAATAAAAAAAAAAGGTGATGAGACATCTGAAAATGAACCTGCCAGCTCAGCGAGCAAACTCACATCCAGAACCTCAACCTGAGCTACAAATCTTCTCAAAACTTGCCAGCACCTAGGATTGATTCCAGACTAGGGTGACGGTCTGTGTGGAGTTTGCATAGTGTCTGCTTGAGCTTCAGCTTGGTGCTTTGGTTTCCTTCCCCAGTCCCAAGGTGTGCCGTTTAAGTGGATTGGCTATGGGAAATATTTTGATTTGATGATAGGGTAAGGGCTGAGTCTTGGTGGGATGCTCTTCGGAGTGCTGACATGGATTTAATGGGCTGTATAGTCTCTTTCCATATTATAGGATTCTATGGTCTGTTTAAGTCTTTATTCCAGAGGTCTGTTGAGTCTTGGCCATTGAGTATATTTGTTCAAATCTAAAATAGACAGATTTCTAATCATTAAGGTAATTGAAGAATTGTGGAGAAAAGGCAGGAAAGTGGTGACAAGAATTATCGATCAACTATAATCTCTTTTGAATGGCAAAACAGACTTGATGGGCTGAATAGTCTGCTTCTGCATCTTATGGTTGTGCCAAATAGCAGAAGCCTAACTGTGACAATTTTATGATTAGCTAAACTAATGGAATATTACCCCCTTTTGTGACATTTTGGTTTCTGCATATACAAAATAAGGAAATTTGGGCAATGTTTACTGGTTTGAATTCATATTAATAGTTTATTGTATCTTTATCCACATTTTTCCAGATTTAAGGCTGCCTCAAATGAGATAACACAAAAGAAAAGTTAGAAAACTTGTTAATTTCAAATGTTACAACTTCTAGAATTACAAATAATTAATGAACTGAAAGCACAAGCCTCCACACGTGTACATTAACTTTTTATTGACCAGGAGTGTACTGAATGATCACATGTTCCAATTGATCTCACACTATGAAATAGAAATGAAATGCAGGGGTACGCTTGTCACTATTGTACTTTATTAACAGCATAATAAGAAAACATTATCTTAAATAAAACTTATCGACAGAGAACCATTTCACGTGCACTCTCAACTGACTACTCAGACATCACGGAGATTGCAGCAAGACAGTAAACTTCTGTTTCAAGCGTATCATTTTTGCTGGTTTAGTGAGATTACCAATTAAAAAAGATTTGCTGTAATTGTATAGTTTGTGTTATGTAAAGGGGTTGATTAGTAGTCATGAAATTAACATGTTAAGAGTATTTGCATTATATTTAGAAGAAAACTTCAGTGGTGAGTTTGGTTAGTGTGAAAATAGAACAACTCAGTGAAAGTCACAAAGATCAGATGTGAGCTGCCCTTCTTGCCAGCAGTTTGTGACAGTTTTAAATTCTCTGGGTAACTTTTTCTTGCCAAAGGTTGCTAGCCAATTTGCAAATTGATAAAGGTCAGGTTTTGTTCGTAAAATGCAGATTGTGTCTTATTGAGGAAAACTGAGTGTTGTGAGAAGAGTAGGAGGAGAACTAGCATTTTCCTTAAATTCCCTAAATTTCTGTAACTTTGAAGATTTGACATATTTTAACATTTGTGAAGGTGCTCTGAAGCAGGGTAAGCTGAAACTAGTAACAAAATTGTAACACTAAAGATATAGTGAAGATATTTATGAGCTGATCAAGAAAACTGATAGTGGTGTGCCAGAGTGCATTTTCCCAAAGTCAGCACTATTCTTGGGCTACCATGAAAAATGATGGTTTACCGTTGATAATGTAAGTAGTTTTGGAGATAATGGGGCAGAAAATTGCGACCTTCTACTGCTCAGCAGTTGTTTTTAATAAAATGATTTGATCCAGTTTTGATTTTCCACATTTATGTTGATAGGGCCACTTTGATCAAAAAGTAGACAAGACTTCATCTAAAGCGAACGATATGCAAATACCTTTCATCCCAATATTATAAAATCTGGTTTGCAATAATTTTACTACTCATTGTTATTTGTAGCATTCATAAATATGAAAGATAAATTGAACCAAAAATTTCAGTGTGAACCGGTACAATTTAAAAATTGTTTTCCTATTTGAGATTCATGTTAGTTGAACATGTTGGGAGGATTATTCTCTTGCAATTACAGGGAATCTCATTCCATTTTGAATGAAATTCACATAAACATATATCCATAAACATTTGTATAGCTCATATTACAGTTATTGAGTTTAATGATGAAAGAACTTTGTATTTATATAGCACCTTTAACTTAGGAAATACATCTCAAAGTGCTTGAGGGATACTTAAAAGAAAAATACCCACATGAATCTATTGTCTGTCTGAATGCATTGATGTGTATTGATACACTATAAGATTAACCTTAGCAACATGTACCTAAGAAATTCCACTAGAGTCATAATATTTATCGCAGAAGTAGTGTGTTTTGCAAAGTTCTTGACACAGTAGGACAGTTCTAGCAGTCTATCTTTATCATTTCCACTTTTGTTTCTTTCGGATTAACCTGACCCTAAACACCCTGACTAATCAAAAATCTACCTGCCTGATTTGAGAATTTAAGATTTGCAGGTAACTGTTTCTGTTGCATCTCCATGCTCCTAGAGTAATGCAGCATGGAAACAGGCCCTTCAGCCCAAACTGGTCTATGCTGAACATGGTGCCCACTCAGCTAGTTCCAATTGCCCACATTTGGTCCATATGCCTCTAGTCCCTTCACATCCATGTACCTGTCCAAATGTTTTTTAAATGTTGCCACTGTACCTGCCTCAACCATTTTCTCCGGCAGCCCACTCCATATACTCACCACTCTCAGCGACGAAGTTGCCTCTCAGGTCCTTCTTAAATCCCATTCCTGGGAAAAAGACTAAATGCATTGATGCTTTTATAGGATGATCAGAGGATTAGATAGGGTGGATAGTGAGAGCATTTTTCCTCTAAGGGGGTAAATTTAAAACGGAAATAAGGAGACATTTCTTCAGCCAGAGAGTGGTGGGCTTGTGGAATTCATTGCCACGGAGTGCAGTGGAGGCCGGAACGTTAGATGCCTTCAAGGCAGAGATTGACAAATTCTTGATCTCACAAGGAATCAAGGGTTCCGGGGAGAGTGCAGGGAAGTGGAGTTGAAATGCCCGTCAGCCATGATTTAAATGGCAGAGTGGACTCAATGGGCCAAATGGCCTTACTTCCACTCCTATGTCTAATGGTCTTATGGATGGTGATGGTTAGCACAAGGGGGCATAGCTTTAAATTGAAGGGTGACAGATATAGGACAGATGTCAGAGGTAGGTTCTTTACTCAGAGAGTGGTAATGGCATGGAATGTCCTGCCTGCAACAGTAGTAGACTTGCCAAGTTTAAGGGCATTTAAATGGCCATTGGATAAACACATGGATGATAATGGAATACTGTAGGTTAGACGGGCTTCAGATTGGTTTCACAGGTCGGTGCAACATTGAGGGCCGAAGGGCTTGTACAGTGCTGTTATGTTGTATGTTCTATGTTCTATGCTATCTGTGCCCCTCATGATTTTATACACCTCAATAAGGTCCTTGCGTTGCAAGGAATAACGTCCTATCCTGACCATCTTTTCCCTATAACTCAGGCCTACTAGTCCTGGCAATATCCTCATAAATCTTCTTTGCACACTTTCCAGTTTAATTATGTCTGTCCTAAAACATGGTGATCAAGACTGTATACAATACTCTAAGTGAGGCCTCATCAATGACAATTAGAACTGTAACATAAAGTCCCAAGTTGTATACTCAGTGTCTTGACTGATGAAAGCCAACATGCTAAATGCCTTCTTGAAGGCCCAATGATCAGCACTCTCTTCTCATGCTATCTAAGTGATGAAATATTTTTACGGCTGGTAAGTTGACCAACCACAATCACATTTCCTTTGTTCTAAACTCCACTAAAATCATTCCTTTCTCACTGTGGCTATTCATCCTGGAATGACCTCAGACTTGAATGGATAATGCTGACCACTTAGCCATTCATTCCTGAATCTGTCTGAACCACATAAAGCTCTATTAAGTCTTGTTGTTGTCTTCTAAAACTGCTCTCACTTCTAGGATCCTCCAGCAAGATAAAGATAAATCCTTGGCCTCTTTTGTCTACGGCAAACTGCCTTTAACACTGATTTTTCTGCTCACACTTCAATGGAAAAGAACAAACATCAACTTCTTAGCCATTAAACTTGAGACCATTGGATCAGCAATTCCTGCAATCTGTCTTCTCCTAGCCAACCTGTCCATCCATCCAGTGGTGTTGTACCCAGCCATATCTCTGAACTCTCACTCTTCTGTAGCTTCTCTCTTTTCTTGCATTTTGCTCCTGTCAGGCTGCTGTCCAAGAAACTTGCCTCCAGCCTCCTTGAGCCTTTTCTCACTAAACTGCTGATGCTTGAAATCTGAAACAAACGTAGAGAATGCTAGAGAAACTCAGCAAGTCTGGCTGCATTTGTGGAACGAGAAACAGAGTTAATGTTTCAAGTTTCTCTGGCATTCTGTCTTTGTTTCCTGTTAAATTGTTGTCTGCTCAACTTCCTTGTAGCTCCCATGTTAGCTGTTGGTGTTCACTCGTTAGGTACTGTACCTCTGACCTTCAAAACTACTGTCCCACTACTCAAAGCTTTAATATTTTTGTCCTCCCTTGTGCTCAGTGACTACTTTTGGTCCCAGTTAAGCAACCAGCTTTTTGATGTTAACATTCTAATGTGTATTTTGAAATTCCTCCATCGTCTTACTGGTCCTTATCTTTGTAAGTTCCTCTAGCCCTACATTAATGCGAGTTATGTGGACTCCTCCTATTATAGCCTCTTGTACATCCCTGGTTTTTATAAGTTCATTGTGATTTTATACAACTTGGGAGGCTTTTGGAACAGTGGAGCATTATTATTGGTGCACTGTTCCCAGTTAAGTCACAACATTACCCCTGAATTGATAAATTTGAGACTGGATTTAGAATATTTCAGACAATCTACCCTAAATACATTGAATGTTGAAGAACGAAGCATAATATTTCCAGAGTTTGCAGAGCTGAACTATAAAGCAGAAAATTAGAAGGCTTGAACCATGTAGCACCGGTTTTAAAAAGAAAAAATATGAATTTTTTGCTACAGATGAAATTACAGCTCCAGTGCATGTAGGAATTTGAGTCATGACTCTGCAATGACCTTTCCTGTGTGATTGATATGCTTGGTTAAAGGCCAGTGCTCAGACTTTATTCAGTTGTCTAGCACAAACTGTATAGAATGCAATCTTCCAGGTAAGTACAGCCAACTTAAATACATAATTATTCCAATTGCATATCACTGTGCATAAAGTTAACATAGTTTGGTTTTCTAAGGGACTTGTCTGTCTAGTTGTTTCATTTAACTTCTGAGTTGAGTTGGAGATATTCAGTATATCTCCTATACTGCTTGTCTCTTTTAAATGGTTCTTTTCATTAATCCATTTAAGAGATTAGCCTGTTCCAAAAAAATTCTAACATCGTTGATATTGTGTCTTCAAATTTCTGTGATTTGTATTTTAATTCGTGGCAGCTGGAGTCAAGTGTGTTACACAGCCAGATGCAATCTGGTGTAACTGTCCAAACATGGACTGGTAACTGGCTATTCATGATGAAAGTGAGATGTGATATTGATAAGGGACGCTAATCTGAAAGAGTGGGGTACTATTTGCAGTTTTATATTATGGCAGTATGGACCTACAAATATCAGAAGAATACTGATTTTTCCTTGTGATATTTTCAAACCTCACTGTAAATTTTCTGACCTTTGAAGTCATAGAGCTGTACAGTATGGAAACAGACCCATGGATCTAAATCTTTCATGCTGATCAGATATCCTTAATTAATCTACTCCCGTTTACTAGCATTTGGCTAAAATCCCTCTAAATCCTTCCTATTCATATATCCATTTACATGCCTTTGTCTTGAGGAATATCTTAAGGACAGGGAGATACAGAGGTGTCTGGTAGGTGAGTGGAAAACGAGAGAGAGAGAGAGAGAGAAAATGTGTGTGAGAGTGCTCAGCATTGGAAGAATGAGCTAGTGGCATGGGAATACAGTGGTTATTAGGCTAGAGAAGATTAGAGATGGTGAGGAGCAAAAGCATAAAGAGATTTAAATTTGAGGTACTGGGAACTGGGTTAGTTAGCGAGGACAGAAAAACTTGGTGCCAGCTGGGTCAAGAGAACAGACCAACTCCTGTTTATTGAGCCAGTGGAATGGCCCAGAGTCTTAGGAACAGAGGAACAGGAATGGGTTATGTTGGCCCTTTGAGTCTGTTTCATCTTTTAATTAAAATCATGACAGGTTAATTGTAGCCTCAGTTCCACTTTCCCGTCAGCACCCCATGCCTTGACTCTTTTATCTAACAAAAATTCATTTAACCTTAACTAAACTGAAAAACTCAGCCAGTACTACTTTGTTGAGAAGGAAATTCGACACTCTAGGACTCTACAGTAGATAAGGGGAGCAAATGAAATTGTTAAGGCCGACCAGAGCTTGGCAGAACTTAAACTGCATTTCCATCAATGCAACAGGACTGACAGGTAAGGCAGATGATCTTGGGGCATGGTTGGGAACCTGGGCCTGGGATATCATAGCTGTTACAGAAACATGTTTCAGGGATGGACAGGACTGGCACTTTAATGTTCTAGGGTATCGATGCTTTAGGAAGGAAAGAAAGGCAGATAAGAGAGAAGTGGAGGTTGGTGTTTTTGGTTAGGGATAACATTATGACTATTTAGTGAGGATATTCCTGGGAGATTGTCCCATGAAGTTATAGGGGTGGAACTGAAAAATTAGAAAAGAATGATCACCTCAGGATCATATTATAGCACCCCCCCACCCCCCAATAACCACCAGGAAATTGAGAAACAAATATGTAAGAAGTTCTCATATCTGAATAACTAGAGAAAATAAGGCTCTGGCTCAAGAACGAGGAGAAATATATCCGGTATAGATAGCTGAGATCGAGTGAATCTTTCGGAGTATAAGGGCAGTAGGAAAATAACTAAAAGGGAAATTAGGACAGCAAAAAGGGGACATGAGATGACTTTGGCAAATAGAGTTGAAGAGAATCTAAAGAGAACCTATAAGTACATTAAGGGCAAAAGAGTAACTAGGGAGAAAGTAGGCCCCGAAAGATCAATAGGAGATCGAGCCGGTGAGGCAGCAGCAGTGATGAAAGTGGTAGTAGCCTCATGGTAATAGCCTCCTGGGTGCCCTAGCGATTGGAGGAGCCCCTGTATCATTGCAGAGATGGGACTTGGGACCCTTGAGATCTGGACTTTTCTTTTTCTCTTGCTTACCTTTTGGTTCCGTTAAATCTTTTAATTCTGGTTTTTGTAACCAAGTGGGTGCACGTGAATGGCAACTGTGCGCTTTTTGCTGTACTTAAAATCTACACTTAGTACATGTGATAAATAAATAAAATCTAAATCCAAAATGTGTGGAACCACAGGAGATCGGTAAGGTACTAAACAAATATTTTCCGTCAATATTGGAAGGACATGGAAGCTTGGGAACTTGGGGAAACAAATAGTTATGTCCTGAAAAGAGTTCATATTAACAGAAGAGGTGGTGCTGCTGGAAGTCTTGAAATACATAAAGGTAGATAAATCCCTGGGGACCTAGACCTAGAACCTAGAACAGTACAGGTCTTTTGGCCCACAGTGTTGTGCCGACCTAGCACCCTACTCTGTCTGATCTACCCTGCAACACTCTACATTTTACCATCATCCATGTGCCTACCCAAGAGTAACTTAAATGTCCCTAATGTATCTGACTCCACTACCACTGTCAGCAGTGACACATTCCACACACCCACCACTCTGTGTGAAGAACCTACCTCTGACGTCTCCCCATACCTTTCTGCAATCACCTTAAAACTGTGCCCCCTCAAAATAGTAATTTCCGCTCTGGGAAAAAGTCTGTAACTATCCACTCTATGCATCTCATCATCTTGTAAACCTCAATCAAGTCACCTGTCATCCTTCTTGGCTCCAGTGAAAAAAAACTCTAGCTCCCTCAACCTTTCCTCATGAGACCTGCCCTCCAGTCCAGACAGCATCCTGGTAAATCTCCTCTGCACCCTATCTAAAGCTTCCACATCTTTCCTATAATGAGGCGACCAGAACTGAATGCAAGGTTCTATAGAGCTGCAGCAAAACCTCACGGCTCTTAAACTCAATTCCCCTGCTAATGAAAGCCAACACACGATATGCCTTCTTAACAACCCTATCAACTCGGGTAGCAACTTTGGGGGATCTATGGACATGGACCCCAACATCCCTCTGTTCCTCCATACTGCCAAGAATCCTGCCATTAACCCTGTATTCTGCATCACAATTTGAATTTCCACAATGAATCACTTCACACTTTTCTGGGTTGAATTCCATCTGCCACTACTTTGCCCAGCTCTGCATCCTGACAATGTCCCTGATCGAGAGTTTTCCAGAACTTAGTGCGAAGCCAGGGAAGCGATTGCTAGCCCCCTTGCTGAGATATTTGTATCATTGACAGCCATGGGTGAGCTGCTGGAAGACTGGAAAGTGGCTAATATAGTGCCATTATTTTAAAAAGACTGTAAGGAAAAGTCAGACAACTATAGACCAGTAAGTCTTATGTCAGTGGTGACTAAGTTGTTGGAGGCGATTCTGAGGGAAATACATTTGGTAAAGCAAAGACTGATTAGGGATAGTCGACATGGCTTTGTGCATGGGAAATGGTGTCTCACTATTGATTGAGTTTTTTGAAGAGGTGACAAAGAAGATTGGTGAAGGCAGGGCGGTAGACGTCGTGCAAGTGGACTTCAGCAAGGCATTCAACAAGATTCCGCATGGCAGACTGGTTAGTAAGGTTAGATCACATGGGATCCAGGGAGAGCTAGCCAATTGGATACAAAATTGGTTTGAAGGTAGGAGCATAGGGTGATAGTAGACAGTTGCTTTTCGGACTGGAGGCCTTTGACCAACAGTGTACGACAAAGATTGGTGCTGGGTTTACTGACCAAAGTTGGTGGTGTATGGACAGTGCAGCAGGCTATCTGAGAGCACAACAGGACCTAGATCAGTTGGGACAGTGGGCAAGGAGTGGCAGATAGAGTTTACTTTAAATAAATGTTAGGCATTTTGGTATGCAAAACCAGGACAGGACTCATACAGTTAATAGTAGGACTCTGGGGACTGTTGCTGAACAAGGAGACGGGTGCATGTGCGTAGTTCCTTGAAAGTGGAGCTGCCGGTAGACAGGATAGTGAAGAAGACATTTGGTACGTTTGCCTTTATTGGTCAGTGCATTGAGTATAGAAGTTGGGAAGTCATGATATGGCAGTACAGGACATTGGTGAAGCCACTTTTGGAATACTGCATAAAATTCTTTTCCCTTTTTGTGGGAAAGATGTTAAACTTGAAAGAGTGCAGAAAAGATTTACGAAGATGTTACCAAGACTGGAGGGTTTAAGTTGCGGGAAGAGGCTGAATAGGCTAGGTTTTATTTTCCCCGGAACATCAGAGGCTGAGGGGCGACCTTGTATAGGTTTATAAAATCATGAATAGCCGAGTTTTTTTTCCTAGGGTGGCGGGGTGGCGGGTGGTGGTGGGATGGTGTTACGGTGGTGTGGAGTGTCCAAAACTAGAGGGCATAGTTTTAAAGTGAGAGGGGAAAAGTTTACAAAGACTTGAGGGCTAACATTTTCAACCAGAGAGTGGCCCACGTGTGGAATGAGCTGTAAGAGGAAGTGATAGAGGCAGGTGCAATTAAAAGGCATCTGGATGAGTATATAAATAGTAGGTGTTTAAGAGGGATATGGGCCAAATACTAGCAAATGGGAGTAGGTCAGATTGGGATGCCTGATCAACATGGACGAATTAGACTGAAGGATGTGTTTCCGTGTGTGTGACTCTTTGACTCTAACTCAGAGACAACAAGTTCTATTTGCCATTTTTTTATCTTAAAAATGTGTCCCCTGTTTTCAGTCTTGCCCACAAGAGGAAACATCCTCTTTTTATTCACCTCATCCAGTCCTCTCAAGATGTTGTACCTGTCATTAAGATCATCCCTTATTCTTCTCAATGTCAATGGGTATAGACCTAAACTTTTAAACATAACTTCATAATTCAACCCTTTTTATCCCAGGAATGAGCTGTGTGAGCCTTCCGTGTAATTCTTATAAAGCAAATTGCTTTTCTAAATAAGGAGACTAAAAATGTGCATACTTCAAATATGGCCTCGCCTGCAAAAGTCAAACTTTGCTACTTTTAGATTCCATTCCCCTTGCAATAAACAGCAATATTCCATTTGCCTTCTTAATCACTTTCTGAACGTGCAGTCTAACTTTTTTTTTTATTCATGTACCTGGACACCGGATCCCTCTGTACCTCCAGGTTCCATACGCTTAAATCATGTATGGCTTTTCTAATGTTCCTGCCAAAACGGACATAAAAACCTTTAAGATCATAAAACATTGGAGCAGGATTAGGTAATTTGGAATATAATGTTGGCTCCGCTGTTAGATAGTGGTTTTTAAGTTTCTGAACCTCAATCTCCTGCCTTCTCCCCATAACTTTTGATCCCTTTGCTAATCAAGTAACTATCTATCACTGTCTTAAATATACTCAATGACTTAGCCTCCACCGCCTTCTTCAGCAATAAATTCCATAGGTTCACCATCCTTTGCCAGAAGATATTCCTGCTCTTTTCAGTTCTAAAGAATCACCTCTTCACTCTGAGACTGCTCTACTCACTTCTAGTGGAAACATCTCCACATCTACTCTACCTCAGTATTCTGTAAATTTCAATGAGATTACTCCACCCCTCGTTCTAATTCTGAGTACTGGCCCAGAGTCCTCGTTGCACCTCATGATGTGCCCTTTGTCCCGGGGATTATTCTTGTAAACCTTCTCTGCACCCCTCCGAAGCCACCATAATACTCTTTAGATATGGATCCCAAAACTGCTCTCGATCTTCCAAATGTGGTCTGTCGAGAGTCATTTACAGCCTCAGTAGTACACCCATGCACTTGTATTCTAGCCATCTCAAGTTGAATGCTAATATTGCATTTACCTTCCTAACAACCAACTGAACCTGCATGTTAGCTTTAGGAAATTCTGAACTAAGCCCATTTGTACCTCAGATTTCTGAAGGCTTTTTCTATTTAGAAAATTGTCCAGACCTCCATTCTTCCTACCAAAATGCATAACTTCACTTTCCCACATCATATTCCATCTGCCACTTTTTTGTCCATTGTTGTGGCCTTTATTCTGTAGTCCCCCCACCTCCTTAGCAGTATCTCTCCCTCCATCTGTCTTTGTGTCATCTGTAAATGTATGATTTGAATTGTTGTGGTCCCAACAATGATCCCTTTGGAACTCTACTAGTGACTGGATGTGATTTCTGAAAAAGGACTTCTTTATCCCCACTCTCTGCCAAATGCCAGTCCACTAATTCTCTATCCATGCCAGTAGCTTACCCCTAACACCATAAGGTCTTATTTAGCAGCCTCCTGTGTAGCATCTTGTCAGAGGCCTTCTGGAAATCCAAATACAGTGGATCGCATCCACTAGCTCTCCTTTGACTAACATACTCATTACCACCTCAAAGAATTCCAATAGATTTGTCAGGCATGATCTCCCACGATGAAGCCATGTGGATCCAAATATTCACATTTATCCATGTTACGTTCTATTTGCTGGATATTTACTGATTTACTTAACAGGCCTATGTCCTTTTGTAGACCTTACCTCCTCTTCATAACATATTTTACCACCTATCTTTGTGTTTTTGGAAAACTTTGCTACCACACATTCATTCCCTTCATAAATAGTTGAAGACCCACTCATCACTTGGCGCTGTACCTGTGACAGTTTGCAAATATGTTACACCCTATGCCATGGCTTCCCAGAGTTTGGTCGTTAGCCAAACATACATCATGAGGTCCAAGTCAATGGTGGCTTCATTGCCTGTGACACATTTAAATCTTTGCATTTCTTTTAAACTTTGAACATGGGTGAAATGACTCAAGTTTGAGACTTGGCTTCTCTACAAGGGAAAAATGATTAGCCTTGCATGCTTGCTAGTACTCTTTTCTTTTACTGTCATCACTGAGGGGTTACACCAGACCTCCACTCACCAGTCTCCTTAAAAGTGTGCTATTGCAACTCAACTGCACCACTGTTTAACCTATCTTCCTTGTTCACTTTATCCAGCTCTGTCTTGATTCTGTCATTTATGCTTAAAACACTCGTCATGGACTCACACTTCTCCCTTTAAAATTAAAATTACAATTATATAATGTCATTATCTCTGTCAGTCAACGTTGTCTTTACCATCAATAATTGATTAATGTTGTCTTATTATTTAATGTAATAAATTTAACAGATAAACAAGTGAATATGTGAGTGAGCAGTATTAACCCTGAGGAAACTTGCCGCCCTGCCAGGGGTTAGAGCAGAGTTAATTGGGGATTTGGAGCAAAATTGGATGGATTCTTGAAGGAAACAAACTTAGGGAGTAGTGGGAATATGACATAGAAATGAAATTGGTTTAGAAACAAAAAGACTGCAGATGCTGGAATCCAAGGTAGGTGAACAGGAGGCTGGAAGAACGTAGCAAGTCATGCAGCATCTGGAGGAAAGGAGAAGTCAACGCTTTGAGTATTACCCTTCTTCAGGACTCAATTGACTGGATTTCTCTGCAGAGCATCAACATGTTTGTACATATTGTTTATATACCTTTTCATTTGACTATTCAGAAATTAATCACTGTGATTACAGTGCCTGAATCTGGCTTGAATTGTTTGCTTGAGAATGCATAGTAAACCAAAAGGTTCAAATTGCTGCATCTCTTTTCAAATATCCCTAAAAATTGTGATCAAGATTTCTTGGATTTGAGTAATTGATGAGCTTTATTTCAAAATAATTTGCTGTCATGAACATGATTGAAGAAAATATTATCTTTGTTAGAAACTAATTTTGTTCCTCTGTCAAGGCTTTCAGGTAACCATGAAATTTGAAATGTTTTATATCGAGTTAGACTTCAGATACTTTCTTTTATTGGTTGTGCGACATCATTTGATCATGTATTTGAATAGAAGTTGGCAGTACACATCCCTGTTTGACACTGCTGTTTCTGATAAGTTGGGTTAAGACCTGATTGGAAAAAGGAAATACCCTGCATTAGACAAGAGAGGTCTGATTTGAAAGTTTGATTTTTAGATTTTGCTATAGTGCATTCTGTTAATATGGATTATTTGCTTGTTACCTGCTAACAAGTATAACTTTAGATGAACAAGTAGCAGCAAGTGTTTTAACCATTTTGATTTGATCTGGAATGGTTAAATTTATTAAGTCAGCAGTAGTATTGATCATATGTTAGAATAACTATGTGGATCATGCTCCTATCTTTATGAAATTTGATAATTACTGTTCTTTTGAAATGCTTTTACTATGTTAGATGGTGATGTATCCATTCTGTAGTGAATACGCAACTGCGTAACTCTCAACAAATGATTTATTTTGTTTTGCAGAATTCTTTGATGCTGTGCTTATAAGTTAGCCACATTCGATCAATATGACATTCAAGCTGGTGTTGCTAAGACATGGTGAAGGTGCATGGAACAAAGAAAATCGATTTTGCAGTTGGGTTGATCAAAGGTTGACTCCCAATGGTATAAAAGAAGCCCAAACGTGTGGAAAGGTACTGAAAGAAGCCGGACTTGAATTTGATCTTGTGTTTACCTCTATTTTGAGCCGCTCCATTGAAACCTCATGGCTAGTTCTGCAGGAGATGGGGCAAGAATGGGTGCAAACTGAGAGCTCTTGGCGACTTAATGAGCGCCATTATGGAGCACTAATTGGTCTTAACCGAGCAGAGTTGGCTTCAATTCATGGAGAAGAGAAAGTTAAGCTTTGGAGAAGAAGTTATGATATCACTCCACCTCCTATTGATGAATCACATTCATATTTCGATGAAATTTACAATGATCGAAGATACAATTATTGTGATGTTGCAAAAGACAAGCTACCCAAAGCTGAGAGTTTGAAGGAGGTTCTTGATAGACTACTGCCATATTGGTATGATGTAATTGTGCCGGAAATAAAGAAAGGGAAATGCATTCTAATATCAGCACATGGAAACAGTGCCAGGGCTCTTCTTAAACATCTGGAAGGTAAAACAACATATCTATGGAATGTTTTTTTTATTTCCTTGCATCACAGTTTTAATGTTGTTGTAAAGTGTTGTGTTTTGCCATGAAATGTTGAAATGGACAGTTAAATTCTTGACCTCCATTTCAACTGGGTCTTTTTTGTGTGATAGAGTAGACAGGTGTGTTCTTTCACAGCAGCTGTATAGGACCCAGAGGAGCATATGGGAAAGAAAGAAATGAATTAGATAAGTCACTGATTTTGCTGAGCAATTTGGGAAATCCCATGCCCATGATAAAGCCAGAAAAGCTATAAAATAGATTGAGTAGGAATTCTTTTAAAGTTTTTAATGCGGTGATTTTCATCACATTTGTGCAGACACCCTGTGCGGGTACAATTCCCTAAATGGGCTTTGAGAATACTGTTGTTGGAAGAGGTCTCCCTTTGTCCACAACTGTTTGGCTTCTATAATTTAGTAAGGGCCATCATCAGGGGAGAGAAAAGTGCACAAGTAGTTGAAGGGGAACAAAATGGTGGCTGAAAATTCTTTCAAAAATTGCCTTAGGCATTTGTTTGGCACAACTTTCCCTTCCCCAAATTATTTATTGGCAGATTCGCTGGACTCAACATTGAGATTTGTTTGCTTTCTTTGAAAGTCTACCTGATACAATTCCTCCCATTTTATTCAAGCAACGCTTGCTTGTTTGATTTATAATTTGCTGAATTTAAAAACATGCGACTTGATCCTGTTATGAGCATCAAGTGACATGAATCTTGCTTATCAAATGTGAAATGTCATATTGCCTGAAGTTTTTCAAATATTATTGGGTAGGAAAGACCAAGGAATATTAACTCAAAGATATAACAGAAAAATATGCAGGAATTAAAACTATAATAAGGAGTAATTAGCCTGGACTTCAAAAGAGAATACTTGATCGACTTCATTGAAATCTTTGAAGTAGTAAGAGTAGACACTTGGTAATGCGATGGATGTAATACACTTGCATTTTCAAAAGACCTTCAATGAAGTACCACTTGGTTAACTTGTCGCAATGCAGAGAATGTGGAATCAGGGATTGTGTTGCATATTGGATGGCAAGTGGCCACAAGGTAAGGGTTGCTACTTAAACGGTCCACAAGCATTGCCCATTGTTGTTCACCATTTACAAAAGTAATTTAAATTCAGATGCAGATTTTCAAATCTGACACCAAATTACAGATACAACTGTTACCGAGGGTGGCTGTAATAAAATATAAGACACTTGTAAAATTACAGAATAGATGCATAATTCCAATAAGGTAAATGTGAGGTGGTACATTTTAATGGGAAGAGAATTCTTCTTGGAAAACAGGGATTAGTTTATGTCCTAACAGCGGTACAAAATATATTGGATTGCCTACCACTTAAAATCACTGTTTGTTTGATTTTCGGTGATCTGCCTGATTTAAATCCTTTTTTTGCACCATTACCTGAGATGTTATTCTACCCCTAAAAGCCTAAATGGGGCAGAGGAACAAGAAGATCTAGGATTCAAATACACAAGTTGTTCAAAATAGCAATGGTCAGTTAAGGCTATTGAAAGAAAAAGACTCATTTCTAGAGGAAAATAATTAAAACCTGGATATGTTCTGTAAGTTGTATACCATACTTGTCTACAGTTCTAATCTTCACATTATAAAAATCTAACAAGAGATTCTGGCAGATGTGCCAATAAGATTTACAAGAATGATACAACATTTGAAAGGTTGTAACTATCATAGTTGCTAGGGCTGTTCTCTAGAAAGAGAAGGTTGAGGGATGTCCTGTAGATCTCCTCAAGAATTTGAATGGGCTTGATAACATAGAAGAGGTTTCCACTTTTAATACCAACTCCAGGGCCATAATTGTCAAGTAGTTACTAATAAACCCAAGCAAGGAAATCAGAAGAAACTTTATCCTAACTATTCTGTGTTTAAAAATATTGGACTCTGGTTAGGAGTGGTTGAGATTTGTGTAAGATGCATCTAAGTGATAGCTAGATGTATGAGAGAAAAAAAGTAGAATATTATGCGGACGGGGTTAGTTAATGAGGCTTGGGATAAAGCTGAACAAAACAAATCAAGTAGGAATATTACTGGGTCACAGTAATGAAAATCAAAACACAGTTGTACTCCTCTCCTAATTTCTTTCTTGTTCAACACCAGAACACAATCCCACAGTTGCCAGCATCACCCATGAAGTCTTTGCTTAATGTATAAGCCCCACAGCTTATTGCAAGTTCGTCAGTCATCAGGTAAAAGGCTTAGCCTAGACCTGCAGTGCTGAACATGTACATTCCACTAGTGTCACTGGATCTATTTGATTTTCTTTTCGCTCTCTGGTTTGGAGACATAAAGCAATTGCAGTACCATTGCAGTACATAAGGCCAACTTTTGTCATGCCCAACTTTGTATTGCATAATTTATTTTCTGGTTTATAAAGGTTGACTGGTTTGCTGGAATCCTTATCTTAAAATGTGTTTTTCTAAGCTCTGATCTGTTAAAAAATACATTGTACAAAGGATATGCCATAGAGCATGTGTTACAGATAGATTGAAATGAACTTTGTGACATTTAGAAATGGAAGAACATCCAAGGCCATACTTGCAACTCCTTGCTTTATTAATAGCAGTTTGCAGGAGTGTAGGCAGACTGCAGTTAACCTGTCGATATGAGATAAGCCCATAAATCTAATCCTCTGTTCTATCAGGATAAACTGCAGTGCTTATTATTAAATATCTTTTAAAAACAGAATTCTTTAACATGTATAATTTATCAAAAACACTAAGCTGATTATCCCTAGTGCCACTTCAGCAGCACTATCCCCTCTTTTGTCTTAAAGTTCTAACAAATGTCTCAAAATGAATGTGACCTTATCTGACATTCTGGACAGAACTACAGTATTAGTCATTAAACTAAAGTCTGGATTTCCTGCTTCGATGAATCTTGAGAAACAAATTGCATAGCAATTTTGGAAAAACACTGGACTTTTCTGAATGTAGCTTAATTTATTCCACTCTCACTTGAAAATATAGTAGGGCATATCTGCTGATTAATTTCTGATCTGATTTGCAAATATTGGTTGCAGTGTTTGTTTAAATAACTTCAAATTCTTGTTTGGTAAAAATATTAGTTTGGACCATCCTGAGAAGGTTATGAAGCACTATAAATTTTTATTTTAAATCTTCCTCAATGAGCATCAGAATAATTGTTAACTCCATACAGCTTACTAAACATATACGATACCTAGATGAAACATTGCAGGAATTACAGCAAAATAAGAATGGAATATCTATTTTTCATATCAGCCATTCATACAGTTTGTTTTAATGTGTACTTGTTAAACTGGCAAGATATCATTATACTAAAATGTACAGTATGATGCCTTTTTTAGTACTGAAAAATTTGCAGTAGATTTCTGGATCTTCAATCTTTTGCATACCAACACTGGTCTGGCCAGCATCATTGATTAGTGCCCTATTCACCATCATAAACACCCTGTTCACACCCTTCCCCCAGCAATGTGTACCATATGCAAGATGCACCGCAGCAACTCAACTAGAATTCTTCAAACATACCTTCTAAACCCATGACCTTTACTACCTATTTAAGAACAGCAGATATATGGGAATGCCACCACCAGCAAATTCTACTCCAAGCTCTAAACCACCCTGATTGGAAATATATTACCGTTCCTTCACTGCAGCTAGATCCAAATTCTGAAAACCCCTTCCTGATGATAATTTTGAATGGACTATAGCTGTTCTGAAGGGAATTTGGGGGTGAGTAACAAGCATCGGCCCAGTTGGCAATTTCCACATCCCATGAAAGACTAGAACATTTTTAACAGGCGTTGGAGGAAGTGAAAAGGCACTGGTGTATTGAACGTAGCATTGACACATGAAGCTTCAGAAACAAAATTAAGATAACCTAAGAAAGGTTGCTATGTCCCTAACTGTGGAGACAGCAGTATAAAATGTTGCACCTTCAGATAACCCCATTTAGAAGCATCAGTATCAAGGTCAAATGATAGTGGCAGAACCTATTATTTTATCCATGAATAGGGCAGAATCTGCAACAAGCACTCTCCAGTAGGCAGAAAGTATCTCATCAATGCACTTAGCAGTGCATTTCACTAAAGAAAACATCAGCATGTAGCTATCCACCCTAAAGAGTTCACAGAATTAGCAGACTGGATGAAACATTGAGCACAAGTGAGCAATAACAGATGAAGGAGAAAGAGGAAATATCTCACCAAGGGCGGAGATAAGTCCCTTCAATAGATACAGAAATAAGGGATTGCGTCACCTTTTGTAAGTTATACATTTTGGAGGTTGTGCAACATGCAGCAATAAATTTGAAGCACTTTGTGACTTAGATGATTGGAAATTATGCAGTGTTAGGAACACACATCTATGGATTTTGAGAATTTAGAATAGGGAACAGTTTCAATATTATCTAGGTTGAAAGGGAATTTATCCTGTGATTTCTTGGAAATGACAAGTTAAAAGGAGAACCAACATGCTATCTCCCTCAGCCATAAAGGAATAATCTTAAAGCAAAATGGGTCAAAATGTTCTTTACTCCTGAAAAAATTTCAAACATTAGAATTCTGGTTTCCTATCCAAATCCAAAATCTGGTTTCAAGACCTGATGTCATCCTGTAACTATCAACAATCGAATGTCATCAACAGGAAATAAAAGGAACTAGAAGAAGTCAACCCATTCTAACTTCTGAATTCAAGCCTTTGGCCTACAGGGTTCCTTCTTTTGTCTTTTTCTTTCAACTCCATAATACTGCTGCAGAGTTCTCATCTTGTCTGTGTACAAATTTGTACGTGTGGTATTAAGGGAATATATTTTCTGTCTGCATTGTATCTTTAGTCACTTGTTTTAAGAATAAGAGATAACAAAGTGTAAAGCTGGGTGAACACAACAGGCCAAGCCGAGCAGAAAACCTGATATTTCGGGCCTGGACTTTTCATTAGAAATGGGGGGTGGGGGAGAGGGTTCTGAAATAAATGGGGAAAGGGGGGAGGCGGATCGAAGATGGATCGAGGAGAAGATAGGTGGAGAGAAGACAAAAAAAGTTAGAGGCGGGGATGGAGCCAGTAAAGATGTGTAGGTGGAGAGGTAGGGAGGGGATAGGTCAGTCCGGGGAGGATGGACAGGTCAAGGGGGCAGGATGAGGCCGCCTCTTTAACTTGTCTGTCTCCTCTCTACCTATCTTCTCCTCTATCCATCTTTGATCTGCCTCCCCCTCTCACCCTATTCATTTCAGAACCGTCTTCCCCCTCCCCCATTTCTGATGAAGGGTCTGGGCCCGAAACATCAGCTTTTCTAGTCCTAAGAAGCTGCTTGCCCTGCTGTGTTCATCCAGCTGTACACTTTGATATCTCGGATTCTGCAGCATCTGCAGTTCTTGTTATCTCTGTTTAAAGAATAAATTTGTTCTCAATGAAAAATTATTATTGAGTTTGTTGAAGAAACCTGGCAAAATCTCTTCTTCTAGACAACAGTATTGAAGCAAAATAAACTGACCATTTTGTTGATAAAATAAAACATTTGCGTGCTTGGTATGGTTTGTGAGTAATGGGGCTAGATTAACAGCACTTCTGCTAGAGTCACAACGTCATACAGCCTTATGAACAAAGTTGTTCAAAACTCATTGATAATGTGGTTCTTGAAATACTTCTGTTTTCTGGAGGGTTCTTGCACATTCTGTCTCATACTTGAGAGGAGAAAAGGAAACAATTTGGAACATGTCTTTAAATTATTGAAATGTCTTCAGCAAATAGATGTAATGCCGTTGTTGAGATTGATTTGATTGTGTTCATTCATTGTGTGAGAGACAGGAAAATTAAGTGTGGACAAACTTAAGCTGACATGGACTCACTTCAAAGATAGGCAACTTTATCATTCTGTTAACTCAGCTACACATTCTATTAACTCAAACCATTTCTCCTGAAGAAGTCGTATCACACCTGAAAGGTTAACGTTGTTCCTCTTCACAGATACTACCAAACCTATTCAGTTTCTCCAGAATTTTGTTTTTTTAATTCGGATTTCTCGCATCAACGGTATTTTGCTTTTATTTCTTTGCATCTCCTTTTTTTTTTGACAGTTATCTTCAATCCATGTCCCTGATTACTGTGACCCTCTTCAAGCCAAATGGTTTTTAACTTATTCTATTAAAATTTACTCTATTAAAACCCTTCAAAGTCTTGAGGACCTCATTAGCTGTCTGCTTAATAGCTGCATTTCCTCGCTATTATTCCTCACTCTGCACCCTTTCCAAGTCCTTTACATTCATCCACGTGTTACTTAGAATTTGACACATTGTACAGAATCTGCGCCTCCTGAAGAGTGGTGAGGAAAGTGGTAGGAAGGGACTATAATTGGGATTCAGGAGTTACCCACTGCTTTCCTGCCACCACAGGAAACTGAGTGAGAAGGCTAAAGCTTAACCATCCTATCCTGTCTCATACTACAATCAACTGAGGCATTTAAAAGCCTCATCCCGCCTGCGATGTGCTGCATGTACTACAGCCCCTGGTGGATAAGGAAGTCAACCTGCTCAACTGGTAAACCAGTGTGGACAGACTGTCAGTTTGGAGATAGGATGGTGAGGGAAGGGGAAAGAAGTTGTTTCCTCAGTCTGCATAATTTATGTAAGACTATGGAACTGGACCCATGCATGGGGCAGAGTGCGAAGAGACAATCCCCCTTTTCGTTTGCTTCCAACCTTCTTGTACTCCTTTCTGCACAGCCTCCAATCCCAAAAATCTTCCTCACCCCAAACATTACCTACTTTTATTGCAATGATCCTCTGTCCTAGGCTTCAGTGAAATGGTATTCTGGCTTGACACTGCAGACCTCTGGAGCTATGTACCTCTGGCTGGTAACTCTGTGTGGGCAGACATTCCTGCTGCCAGATCCTAATTCTAGCAGAGATTCCTGCCAAACCCATTCACCTGCTTGATTAAAGGAAGATCTGCAGGCCTTCCATCCTTGGGCTGCAAGGTATCCTCCAAGAAACTCTCTTCATGCAAATCAAGACATAGCATGCAGTGAAAGATGCTGTGCCAAGTATCTAGTAGACTAGGATTTTATCAGCTTGTATTATAATGTACAAGACTTTCCTGATTTTCCTCAGGCCGCACTGTGCTTCTTTAAAGTGTGTCGGTGTCAACTGATGCTCATTTGTAGCACTCTTGACTCTGAGTCAAGAGGTTGCGGATTTGAGTCCCGTGTCAAGATTTAGAAGCTTAGAAATCTAAACTGACATTCCAGTAAAGTATTTAGGATGTAATGTTGTGGTAGTGATATCTTACCAATTCGACTTTGTCAGAGATGAAAGGGGAATTATCCCAACATTATTTTGTGGGGTTCCTACCGAAATTGGTTGCCTTGTTTCCTAACATTAAAGCAGTAATTGCATTACAGAGAAGACATTGCATGTAAAGTGGTTTGAGCCTTCTGGTGCTCAAACAAGATGATATGTAAATGCTAGTCCTTCCGTTCAAAACGATACCATTGTTATTATTTATCTTTAGCCTTGCTTCCAAAATACATCATTTATGAAATTTATATTTTATAACATTCATGGAATTATTGCAGTCTAGAAAGAGTCCATCCCACCCATTGTGTAAATGTCAGCTTTCTGCAAGAACAGCTTGCTTGCTGGTTCCCTGTAATTTTTGTAATTTCAGATAATTATCCAATTCTCTTTTGAAGGTTTTAATTGAATCTCAAACATATACACTGTCAAGCGGAGCATTCCAAATCCCAACACTTTGCTGTTTGAGAAAGAAATTCTCATGTTACCATTGCTTCTTATTTTGCTTCTTTTGCTCAACCTCTTAAATTGGTGTCTTCTGATTGTTGAGCCTTCTGTTAATGGAAATAATTTTCCCCTACCTACCCTGTCCTGACATCTAATGATTTTAAATGATCAAGTGATCCTCTCCTCATATTCGTTTCTTCCAGTTGAAAAGTCCCAGCTTCTCCAGTCTGTTCACATTGGTTAAGTTACACTTCCCTGAACCATTCTCTTAAATCTTTGCTGTAACATCAACTAATGCCTTCACATCTTCTATAATAGTGATGCCTACAATTGGACTCAATATTCAAGTTGGGGCTGGACTAGTGATTTTATACAGGTTCTTCATACCTGCTCATTTTTATACCTTGTTTCCCCATTTATAAAATCTGTGATCTTGTAAACCTTGCCAGCCACTTTCGTAACCTCCCTGGCCACCTTCAGTGATTATTGCGCGTGTGTCCCCATGTCACTTTGCACTGAGAATCACTTTAGAATTATACCCTTTGTTTTACATTGTCTCAGTCTTCCAAACAAAGTAAATAACTTCTTGCTTCACTGCATTAAATTTCATCTGTCACTCATCTGACATTCCACCAGCTTGTTGACTTCTCTTCGAGCTTAATAGAACTTCTACATTTTGTGCCATTGAGTCATAGAACTCTACAGCATAGAAAGAGGCCCTTCAGCCCATCAAATCTGCACCAGTCAAAAACAGCCACCTATTGTAATGCCATTTTCCAGCACTTGACCCATAGTCTTGTAAGGTAGGGCTGCTCTCTCATTAGAAGTTTGAACCCAAGGGTCAAAGGCCAAGGTTAAGAAAACAATACCTTCATGGCAGCCTCAGCTAGTTCAGGAATTGAAACTGCGCTGTTGGTGTTCCTCTGCTTCCTAAACTAGCTATCCAGCCAACTGAGCTGTTGGAACATTGTCACCTGCAATTTCTTTTTGTTTATTCATTCATTCATGGGATGAGGGCATCACTGGCTAAGCCAGCACTTACTACCTCTCCCTAATTTCCCTGTGAGCAGTCAAGAGTCAACTACATTGCTGAGAGTCTGGAGTCACGTGGCCAGACCAGGTGAGGATGGCAGTTTCCTCCCCTAGAGGGCATTTCTGAACTAGATGGGGTTTTCCTAACAAAAGACAATGGTTTTGTGGTAATCATTAGACTCTTAATTCCAGATTTTTAATAAATTCAAACTCCACCATCTGCCATGGCACGATTTGAACCTGGGTCCCCAGAATATGATGGGGTCTCTGGATTAACAGTCCTTTGATAATACACGAGGTTGTTGTCTCTCTCATTTATGGAACTGCACCCTCTACTCCAAATTCTTGGTCATTCGTCCAGATCACATACGTAGTGGTCCCGTTACCAACCCTAGAAAAGCCCTTTAAGAAGCCCTACAATATATCTCCCTCTGTTACCTTTTTACACCTTTTTTACATTTTTACTTGATATCCTTGCTGTTGCCTTTTATTCAATGTGTTTCAAATTACTGACAAGCCTATTATGTAACACTATATTAAATTTTTTTTGAAAGTTCACATACACTACAAGAACATTATGACTGCAGGGGAGGCAATGGCTGAGTAGTATTATTGCTGGACTGTTAGTCAAGAGACCTAGGTAATGTTCTGGGGATCAAGATTCGAATCCTGCCACTGCAGATAGAGAAATTTGAATTTTAAAAAAAATCCAGAACTAAAAATCTAACAATTATCATGAATCCATTGTCGATTGTTGGAAAATAAATTTTGGTTCATTAGCATCCTTTAGGGAAGGAAACTGCCATCTGTACCTGGTCTAGCCTACATGTGACTTCAGACCCAAAGCAATGTGGTTGACTCTTCACTGCCCTCTGGGCAATAAATGCTGCCTAGCCAGTGACACCCATATCCTGTGAATAAATGTTTAAAAAATTGACCCTGTCTGTTATTTCTTCAAAAAAATCTTGAGTTAATGTGCTTTTCTTTCCTTAATTAATTTACACTATCCAACAGACTGTTAATTTTGTATCAATTATTGTTTCTCTGCATTAAATTTCATCTATCACATCTGCCCTCTTGACGTCTGCTACTATCCTATACACTGTTTATTAAATATCCATGTTATTTGTCATCCCCAGTATTTGAAGTTATGCCCTCGAGAGCCAAGTCCATGAATCTAAGAGGGCAGGAGTTCTAATAATGACCCCTATGGGACACCACTGTATAATTCATTCCTGACTGATCAAAAAGTTGTGAGCCACTGCTTTCTGCTTCATAGAAAATGTTACATCCATAGCACTACTGCCACTTTTAATCCCGTCAACTTCAACTGCTAGTCCTGAAGCAAGAGATGTTCATTAAATTAATATAAACAAATCCACTGCTGATTTGCAGTATTTAACCTTAGTTTATGTTATAGAGTATGGGATTCAAATAGTTGGTCAAACATTAGAATATTCCTCGTTCCGTTTGTCTTTTTCTAGTCAGTAGAAAGGAAATATAGATGTACCAACTATTTGAAAAGTTGCTACATTATCCTGAATTTTATTTTTTCATTGTTTTGTTTGTGAGATGTTGTTGTGCCCATTCACTATTTTAATTAAGTACAAAGTTAGGGGTGAAAATGTCATCAGCCTGACCTGCAGTAGACCTGTGTGTGTCAGGAGAATTAGAGATTGCCAAAGAAGCGCAACCTTCACTTCCTACTACTAGAGGGAATATGGTCAATGCATAGTGTGTTAACTCCTTAGCCTGACTCTGCTAGTAAGAAACACTCCTTTTTCAGTCACTGAAGACTCTCTCCACCTCCAAATTAGTTCGATAATCAGTCAGATGTGTCTTTAAATAGAGCATTTTAATTTTGTGCTTGAAAATGTAACTTCTAGATTTATAAACATATATCACTTGCCATTATTGTTCTCAGTTTCTACTCCTCTGTCACCTTTCTATACTATTCTGTGAGATAGACAGTTATTGCTATTAAACTCTTGGAGCTTTTCAGTATAGTATACTTGACATTTTCTTTTTTCTGAATTATATGTACTTCCTGTTTTATATTTATAAACAGGAGAGTTGCATTGGTATATTACATTGGTTATTTGGTATTATCACACAGCCTGTATTTTAAGCACTGACGCTTTGTTGTAGCTTTAATTTTAAATTGTCCTGTCACTGAAAATTTTTAATCATTCTGCAGAGAAAAGTTGTGATATTTAGTGTGTTCTAATAATGTCTAGTGTGTTTTATAGAGTAGTATCAGATGATGAAATTTAAGCCATTCTTTCAACATTAGTGTTTTATATTTAATCAAGAACAAGCAAAAGCTTGAAATTAAGTTTACGGGCTATTTTTAAATACCTTTATATGGTTTTGCAACAGTTGGTTTGTTCTGGCAGGCTTAACACTGATGGACAGTTTAATAAAATATGGCATTTAAGGCATGTATGTTTGATTGATATGCATATCTATGAAATTCACATTACACAATTTTTAAACCTTTCAGGTGTCCATTTTCTGTATCTTTGAATACAAAAAATATGTTTGTTGCAATTCCAAAAATTGCATAAAGGTATTGAATAATAGGGAACTTTATTTTTCTTAATTTAAAAAAAATTGCCTTCATCAGCTTCATAAATAGAAATTAGCTGATTAAATTCTTATCCTAATTAAGTCACTGATATATTGTACCTTCTTTCAAAATGATTAGATTCTCACTTGTTGGAGATGTGAATGCCAAGTAAAGCCTGTGGCATGCATGTTACTTAATGCAGCAAGTGTGGTAAGATACAGCGAAATACTTCACTCATCCCTCCAATAAACTCAACATGACTCTCACTTATCCAAAAAGAAAGTAAAATTCAGCCAAGAGTGCAATACTTAATATCTGAATTGGTAGCAAAATGGGGTTGAGGAACATATCAGCCATGGTCCAATGGTAGAGCAGACTCAATGGGCCAAATGGCTTAATTAAACTCCTGTGTTTTATGGTCTTATGGAGAATTGATATTTCACATCTGTAAAGTTAATTTTCAGTGCTAGAGAGGTATCTGGTGTCATTAAAGACTTGTCATCCTTTTTTCCAAAAAAAAAGCCTTGAAATGGACATATCTTAACTCAGTGAGATTCTGCTGTTGTCCAACTTCTGGAAGGGTAATTCAGTCAGTAACATCTGTAGTTCTTATTTGTTGTGTATTTGTCCTCTTTGAACTATGTGCTTATTTATAAAGATCATAATGAATAAACCCTTAACCCCACACTCAGCATGTACCTCTGTTTGTTTGATTATGCTGCCTTGGTGGCTGCAGTTATGTGTAACTACAGAGCTAATGGAAACAAAATATTTGGGTACACAAGTTTTAAGATAGTGTTTCCAGTCTTGACTAGATTAGTATAAGTTAACCTTTAAAAATTATTTTTCTCAATTAGAGTGTACATGGTTATCATTTTACTGAAAAGACTAGGAGTATCATGTATGGATTCCATGAGAAAATCTATTCACTAGCCACTGACTTCATCACATGACCTGCCTCTGGCAATCGTCTGAGGCTGATGCACCCTCATGCAGCTTTTCCATATTTGACTTCCACATGACCTTCCAACTGTGTATTTCAGTGTCTTTGAAGATCACTTATGTCTGTTATTTATATCAACCAGTTTTATCCTTACTTACGTCTCCCCTCCTCTATGCATTTTATTACGTCCAGACTTGAATGTTCCAATGTTTTCCCAGTTGACAACCCATTTTCCGTCCTCTGTTGTTGAGCTCATCTAAAAATCTACTTACCCTCTCCTAACTTGTAACCAAGTTCTTTTCACCGTTTAGCTCTGTGCTCATCAATCTATGTTGGCTCCTGGTACAGTAATAACTTAATTTTAAAATTCTCAAAGCTGCTTTCTGACCCATTCAAAGCCTTCCCCAGCCCTTTTTAAATAACTTCTTCTAGGTAGACAACTCTGAGATTTGCAGTGCTTCTCCAATTCAAGCTTTTCAAGCATCCCCTAATTTAAACTCCACACCTTTTCATAGCCATGCTTTCAATTGCCTAGTCCCTAAATTCTGAAATATAAGATCATTGTTGGAGCATTTTCTTTAATTGCAGACATGAATCATGTAAAACCCCATGGAGATTTTTTAGTGCCAAGTTCCTTGAGGTACCACTGAAAACATGACCATTTGGATCATTTGCCTTTTGTGGTACTGTGGTTACCAAGAGTATATACCATTGCTATAGATATCCTAATGGTTTCCTTATTGTAATATTTGTAAACTTGCCTCATCAAATAATCTTCAGGATCCTCTCTGCCTTCCAGTTTGTACTTTGAATTAACTCTCTCTTGATTTTTCCCTCCCCAGGTATCCCAGATGATGAAATAGTTAATGTGACCTTGCCAACTGGGGTGCCAGTTCTTCTGGAATTGGATGAAAACCTTCACCCAGTTAGACCACATCGATTTTTAGGCAATCAGGAGGACATCCAGGCAGCAATCAAAAAGGTGGAGGATCAGGGCAAGGCAACTGCTCCAGGAAAGAATGTACCTGTTTCTGCCAATTAACTCTTGTTTATTGACTTTGGAAGGGAGATGCAATTAGAAAACATTTAAAAACTATTTGGAGTGGAAGTTTATTTTGTTTGGAACATTCTGTGTAGATTTGCTGTAGTTGGTGAGCATGTCCTAGGTTTGGCACTCGTGAAATATATTGAACTTTTATTTGCTGCTTTGCACCGATGCCTTAATAAGGCTAATTTATTTTAAAAGGTAGAACTGTATATGTTTTTGTACACAGGAAGATAGTTTTGCTATTGTGCCAAGGATTATTTTAAGTAAAATTTACAAGGCAAAATTAAAGATGCTGACCATAATTTGTCATTTAAGCTGTGAGAGGCCAACTATGTTCGTTCAGGTATGCAGGAGGTGTGGTCCTTGGCAGCTGAGATTTGCACCACTTATATCTGCATTATAGGGAAGGACTGATAGCAGCCAATTAACCCCAAAAGGTTAATTGATTCCATTGGGCCTTGGAAACATTGGAGACATGCCCCTGTGCCTGACAAAACCCTGGTTTGTATGTCAAAAGAGCAAAATCTGAGCCTTATCTATTATGTAATTCATTTTTCAAATGACCTTAGCACATCATTTATTATCAAGATAAATTGTACTTGCTAAAATTAGTTTTACCCTAGTTTTACCCTATTCTTGTTCAGGGAAATTGTAAAGATTTTTTTGACCTAATAAGGTTCAAATAATTGATTTAGAAAAGACAGAGACAGATAATAAAATAATAAGTATTCAGTAAAGAGTTATGGTTCTTGTAGGAAGCCTGAAAGTAACAAAACATTTTAAGATTTCCCAGAAGACTTTACTGATAAATAAGACATAACATTATCTAAACTTTTTATATAGTTGTGTGCCACATTTGATTATTGAAGAAGGTAAAGCAATTTCAAAAAGCCTTGCCTCTTAAGATTTTAATTGTATATTAATAGCTATTGAAATTGAATTATTTGAAATCTGATTCCAACAGCCTCAATCCAAATTCATTGGAAAAACAAGTGACCGTTATGTGGTTTGAATAGGGAATACTCAGTAGTTGGTTCTGTAGAAATCTTGAAGAAATAATACCTTGAAGTGTGAGAGAATATTACTGTAGTCTGTAGCATAAATAGCACCACAACATTTTACATTTTGGAGTTTACAATATCAATTTGTTTTGGTTTTATGAAATTGTAGACATTTTTGTGTTTTAAGAAACTTCTCAAATGGTTAAAAATAGAAAATAACAATTTTCTTTATCCTGTTGTATTATTATAGTTAAATTGGTGAAGGCTTAAAATCCTAAATATAAGTATTCATACCTCCTGTGTTTCCAGCACCTATGTTTTGGTGAAGTTTATCTGTTGAACTACTGATCTATACAGATCAGGATAGTCTTTGGTTTTGTTACTTCATTTATGCTAAGCTAACCCTTCTTGATAGAGGTAGTTATAGTGGGCACACTCAGACACACACCATTTAGCAACCCATGTTACATTGTCTTGTTTTTGCATGTTCATCGCAAGGCTTGTAAAGAATGATTCAAGTTCATTGAGCACTTGGATGAAGAACTCGAAGGCCATTCATGCCTGCTGAACTATAACCAGCAAGTACTTAGTATTTTGGGACAGAGATATAAATCAGACTTCAGTCCATGAAGATTGAAGAACAAGCCAATGGATAGCAGTGCAATTATAACGTGCTTCAAATCACCAATGGAAAACAATGGAAGACTGTGTGTATTTTACTGTCAATTGAATTGTATTGCAGGGACACAAGCTCCAAGGTGCCCTTTTTGTTGAAATTTCATTTATTTTATGAAATGTCCATATCATGTCTACTGAATAAAAGTAAAATAAAAATTGAATACAATCGATTTGATACATAATTGGATAAATAATCCAGTGAGTTACCGTTAAAATCTGACAGTGGCAGTTTGAGTATTTAAAATGCCGTTTACACAAAAATCAGACCAATAATCAGTAAAAGTGACAATTAAACCTCTTGGATTGATATTAAAGATCCAATTGATTCACCAATGTCTTTGAGGGATGGAAATCTGCCATTCTTCCCTTATCAGGCCCCTATGTAAATGCTTCTGAAGTGGCCTGGCAAATGTAACAATTGAATCTAACTACTACAAAAAATGGGAATAGAACCAGAAACTATACTAAAGTGGTCCAAGAAGATCCTTTTAAGGGTTTTTAGAGATAGACAATAAATGTCATCCCTGCCAGGATGTCCATCTTCTGAGAATGAATATAAATTTGCAATTCTAACAAGGTGTGAATAACTATCATTTGTTTACATGAATTTCTTTTGGTATTTGGTAGATATGAGTATGTTGGCAGTATTATCAAAACCGTTCAGTTTACTTCAAGTCCATATTGCTGTTGTCTTCAGTATGTTTTGTGGATACCATTCAGAACATTCAATCTGAGTATGATATTTAAGTTATTACTTTGTCATTCATTATATTTGTTAGTATTATATGCAAAAATATTGAAAATGATTAGCCTACTTCCTGATTGTGGAGAATAGCACCAAAATAGTTTATTACAGTTTGGCATGTGTAATAAAAATATCTAATTGTATTTTTCTTGTATTTATTATAATTCTGCATTCATCTGATGAAATCTTTTATTATATCTCCATTGGTTAAATGCGCAAAGAAAGTAAATTTGAAAATTCTTCAGGCATGCTTATTCTAAATGCCGAAGGTTAACTGCTAAATTCAACCAAGCTTTGAATGAGAAGCCTAATGGTTTAGACTAAAGCAAGCTATTATGATATTTTGACCCACATCTTGCTCCTTTGAGCATGATGCAGCATTGGAATTGCCAAATTCACCCTTATTTTTTCTGATCGTTTAAGACAGCGTTGACGAGACATTTCTTCTCTAAGGATCTTAAATCTTTGCAGTCCTGTACCTCAAACAGCAGTGAATACATAGTCATTGAGTATTTTCAAGGCTGAGATAGTATCTGTTTCAGCTTTTGAGAAATCAGGGATATGGGGATCGGTGAAAATGTAGAATTGAAGTCAAAGATGTTGACTGTAGGGGATGTATAGCTTACTCCTCTTTCTAATGTTTAGAACCCTGTCTGGTCACTTGACTATAGAATGTCTCTCTAATATGGATTTTTAATCAGAAAAATAGCTATAGCTTGGTAGATTATATTGAGCAAATTGATCCCTCCGTCATAAATTCATGGAGAAGGTTTAGTGCCTCAAGCTATACAGATGCAAAATTGTCAACACCATTGTTCATCACTTGAAGCTAAATTACAGATTATGTCACCAAAAACAATCATCTTTCTGCTATTCAAGTTGATTAGACATTAATCCAGATCACAATGTTTTATTATGAGAATGTTTTACTTTGTTATAAACTCTTCTACAATAACTCTGTCTTTGCTTCATAAATTAAATGAAGAAGCAACTAAATTAGTACCTTTTTGACTATCTTTTAATTGGGCATGCTTTACTTGTTCTTTCTGCCTAGAGAGGAGACAGAGTGAGGGAAATCATTCTATTTCAACAAACACATCTCAAAATTGCCAATTTATCTGAGTGAGCACAAAAAGGCTGGTGTAAATTTTGAAAATCAGATATCATGGATTTTTATGGTTTCTCTTTCAAGTCTGGTATGACTTTTTAAGAGCATGAGTGTTTGCTGTGACTAGTGCAGTATTAAAACTTAGGTTGGTTGTGATGTAGTAGACATTTATCACTAACTTTTACCATTAAAATTGTGTATGTTTATGGAACAGTTTTCATGATTTAAAGTCTAAATGTTGCCTTTGGATTGAGCCAGTTACCTTTTTCACTATTTGAAACACGTAATGAGAATTCTAGGTAGTATTGACTTTTCATTGCGATGAGCCTATTTGGAACCTATTAAATGTTTAAATCAGAAATTTATATAACCAATTCAATTTTTAACTATCCTGCAGATTTGTGCGTTACTGGCAAGGCCGACACTTACTGTCCACCCCTAATTGCCATTGATCAAGATGGTGAGCTGTTGCTTTGGATTGTTGAAGTCCTTGTGTTGAAGGTACTCCCACAATGTTGTCAGAGAGAAGTTCCAGATCTTGACTCAGTGAATATGAAGCACAGGGGCTAATGGTCTAAATTGACATGGCCTGTGACTTGAAACACACAGATGATGTCCTGACATATCTACTGCCTTATCCTTGCAGGAGGCAAAGGTAAAGGGATTCAAGATAATCTCAAAACCTTGGTAACTTTCTGCAGTGCATCCCATTGATAGAAGACCGTATAGTCATCTTGAGTTGATGGTGAAGTGTGTGAATATTTATTGGATGCCAATCAAGCAAGCTCCTTTGTCCAGGATGGTGTTGGGCTTTGCCTGTTGCTGTGGCCACACCCATTTGAGCCAATGGAAAATGTTCTATCACACACTTGTCTCATACAGGGAGTAGAGAAGCTTTGGGAAGTCAGAAAATGATCCACTTATAACTGCTTTTATTGCCACTGGCCATCTCTAGTAGCCATGTCATTTTTGTATTTGATCCATTTGAGCGTTTTGTTAATGAAGAGCCCTTCAGGAGATAGATGGGAGATTTTAGTTATAGTGTTGCCTTTGAGTATTAAGGGGATTTGGTTAGACACTGTGTTGTGGTCACATGGTTATTGCCTGGCACTTTTGAGACAAAATTGTTAATTTCCACTTGTCTGCCTAAACTTCCCACAGATCCCTCAGTTTTACAAGGGCTCCTTGGTATCTCACACAGATCAAATGCCTTTAGATGTTAGAAGTAGTGATGCTTACTTCACTGTCAATTAAGGAGAAACTGTTCCCAGTAACAGAATGGTTGGTAACTAGAAGATGTGGAATTAAGGTAATTGCCTCTCCTCACATTGGTGAATGAAGCAAAAAGAATTATGCATTAGGTTATGATCTGGAAGATACTGACTAAATCTGTTGGAAGCAAATTCAACAAATACTTGAAAAGTATTTGCATGTCTATGGGGAAAGGGCAAGATAGTTGGGTTAATTTAGTGACCGCCTCCTGTGCAGTCCTGATGAAGGGTACAAACCTGAAATGTCAACTTTCCTACTCTTCTGATGCTGCCTGACCCACTGTGTCCCTCTAGCACCACACTGTGTGGACTCCACCTGTGCGGTATCATTTTAAATCATGCTCCCTGATTCTTGGGTTCTGATTTGCACATTTACATTTGAACCAGTCAAAGTTAATTGTGGTAATAAAAATAATGCTGACAAAAGCTAATGAAAAATTATGGGGAAAAATTACATATTAAGGTTTACTCATAAAATAAAAGTGAAGAAACAGTTAATTTTCATGACAGCACAAAGGCCACATACCATCAAAACCACTGCCTGTGATCTCCCTCCATGTGAAAGCTTTCTTATCCATAACTCACCAAGATTGGAAGTGGAGTCTAACATACTTGTTCTTGGTCATGTCAGGCATTCCTTTCCCCAAACTTGGTTTGGAATCTTCAAAGTGAGCATCATCAAAGCTAATCCAACAGTATAACTCTTTGGAAATGGACAACAGGAGAATAAAGCCAGTCTGTTTCCACTCCAGATCAATCAACACTGAGGCATGTTTCATGATAATTGTAAATTCCTGAGTACTGGTATTCGAGGAACTTAATCTGCCACCACTGGTATGTTTCAACCAGGACCAATCTTCATTCAGTGACACTAATCACTTTAACTTTGCAATATATCTGATTAACAAGTCCAGCACTTCAGTTGTACTATTGTTTGCTACAGTGAAGGCAGTCTTGCAAACCTCTTCACTTTAATGGTAACTAATTAAACATACTCTCTGACCAGGATTGCATAATTTAATTGTGTACATTAGCATTAAAACTGACTAGCAAGTTTTGAGAAGATTTGTAGCTCAGGTTCAGGTTCTGGATGTGAGTTTGCTCACTGAGCTGGAAGGTTAGTTTTCAGACGTTTTATCACCATTCTAGGTAACATCATCAGCGAGCCTCCGACGAAGCGCTGGTGTTATGTCCCGCTTTCTATTTATATGTTTAGGTTTCCTTGGGTTGGTGATGTCATTTCCTGCGTTGGCGATGTCATTTTCTGTTCTTTTTCTCACGGGATGGTAGATTGATTTGGAGCCAATGTGTTTGTTGATGGAGTTCCGGTTGGAATGCCATGCTTCTAGGAATTCTCGTGTGTGTCTCAGTTTGGCTTGTCCTCGGATGGATGTGTTGTCCCAATCAAAGTGGTGTCTTTCCTCATCTGTATGTAAGGATACGAGTGATAGTGGGTCATGTCGTTTTGTGGCTAGTTGATGTTCATGTATCCTGGCGGCTAGCTCTCTGCCTGTTTGTCTGACTGCAGATCATTGTAAAAATTTAATTAGTGCATTAAAATAGATCAGTTGATTTTAATTCACTATATTTCAGGTTTATAGCTTGGATGGGGGGATTGGCATTATTAATACTCGTCCATTTTGGCTACAATGGGAATTGTTCAAAAGTCTTTACGAAATAATTCTGTGCTTTGACACCATCACAGGATGATTGTACAGACTGTAATGATATGAGTTTCAGTGTGAGTAGTTAAAGATATAACTTTAAAGATTGTTTATTTGGAACAACAATATTAACTCAAGACTAGAAAGTCAGTTTATAGGATGATCTAGATGAGCTACCTGTGAACTAATTGAATATTGCTCCATGTTTGGTTAGTGTACAATAGTGGGATTGACAAATCTTTACACAGGGCAAGAAGACCACTACCACATGTAAAGTTTTTCATGCCTATAGTAAAGGTAGGGCTTTTGTTACATTATTTAAACCCCAAACAATAGAACATAACAGTTCCCTGTCTTTTCTAATAAGAAATAATGGCCTTATCTCACAAGTATAAATGTTGTTACTACATAAAATGACACCAAATTTCTTACTATCTATTGTCTGCCTCCCCTCACTTCTATTTATTCTACTGATGACCTAAAATGGCTGTAGCAATCATATGACCACAGACTGTGATGATTTCATGACCAATTGATGAAACCAACATGAGACAAGAGCTAGGTTAATAAGATGTGAGGCTGGATGAACACAGCAGGCCAAGCAGCATCTCAGGAGCACAGAAGCTGACGCTTCGGGCCTGGACCCTTCATCAGAGAGGGGGATGGGGAGAGGGAACTGGAATAAATAGGGAGAGAGGGGGAGGCGGATCGAAGATGGAGAGTAAAGAAGATAGGTGGAGAGAGTATAGGTGCGGAGGTAGGGAGGGGATAGGTCAGTCCAGGGAAGACGGACAGGTCAAGGAGGTGGGATGAGGTTAGTAGGTAGATGGGGGTGCGGCTTGGGGTGGGAGGAAGGGATGGGTGAGAGGAAGAACCGGTTAGGGACGCAGAGACAGGTTGGACTGGTTTTGGGATGCAGTGGGTGGGGGGCAAGAGCTGGGCTGGTTGTGTGGTGCAGTGGGGGCAGGGGACGAACTGGGCTGGTTCGTCCCCTGCCCCCACTGCACCACACAACCAGCCCAGCTCTTGCCCCCCACCCACTGCATCCCAAAACCAGTCCAACCAGTCTCTGCCTCCCTAACCGGTTCTTTCTCTCACCCATCCCTTCCTCCCACCCAAGCTGCACCCCCATCTACCTACTAACCTCATCCCACCTCCTTGACCTGTCCGTCTTCCCTGGACTGACCTATCCCCTCCCTACCTCCCCACCTATACTCTCTCCACCTATCTTCTTTACTCTCCATCTTCGATCCGCCTCCCCCTCTCTCCCTATTTATTCCAGTTCCCTCTCCCCATCCCCCTCTCCGATGAAGGGTCCAGGCCCGAAACGTCAGCTTCTGTGCTCCTGAGATGCTGCTTGGCCTGCTGTGTTCATCCAGCCTCACATCTTATTATCTTGGAATTCTCCAGCATCTGCAGTTCCCATTATCTACGAGACAAGAGCTGCCTGCACATAAATTAACATTTACAAAAAGGCACAGAAATGATCTTAGCTGATGGTAATATTGCACAAATTAGATCCCAAAGTGAGACCTGGTCAGATAGACTGTAAATTTTATCTTTGCTATTTGAGGTGGCACGGTGGCTCACTGGTTAGCACTGCAGCCTCACAGCGCCAGGGGCCCGGGTTCGATTCCAGCCTCAGGCAACTGTCTGCGTGGAGTTTGCACATTCTCTCCTTGTCTGTGTGGGTTTCCTCCGGGTGCTCTGGTTTCCTCCCACAGTCCAAAGATATGTAGGTTAGGTGGATCAGCCATGCTAAATTGCCCATAGTGTTCAGGGGTGTGGGGGTTACAGGGGGATGGGTCTGGGTGGGATGCTTCAAGGGTGGTGTGGACTTGTTGGGACAAAGGGCCTATTTCCACGCTGTAGGTAATCTAATCTAATCTATTTGTTTACCATGATGACTAGTCATTTAATTCATTAGAGTTTTTTTTTATTCATTCATGGGAAAGGGCATCACTGGCTAGGCCAGCATTTATTGCCCGTACCTAATTGCCCAGAGGGCAGTTATGAGTCACCCACATTGCAGTGGGCCAGGTAAGGATGGAGTTTCCTTCCCTAAAGGATATTAGTGAACCAGACGGCTTTCTGACTCTCAACAATTGTCATCGTTACATTAGTAATTCCAGATTAGTGGCTAACAATGAGTTGAGGTGCCTCAAGCCCTAAAAAGCCCATTTGCCTGCCACATCAGCACACCACCTTGTGTCCTAGCAAACATCTGTCTCAGACAACAAAGTGTGGAGCTGGATGAACACAGCAGGCCAAGCAGCATCTCAGGAGCACAAAAGCTGACGTTTCAAAACATCTGTCTCAGGCTTGTTGCAGTTTTCCAGCAAAGCTCAGTGCAAGCTGGAAGAACAACATCTCGTTTTCCACTCGGAAACACTACAGCCTTCTGGACACAATATAAAGTCCATTAAGTTACCCCAACCTGCACACACCAGGCCTTGTTATCACACGGTCTGCTATTACATGCAACCCATTGTTAGCCACTAATAGTCTATATTAGTAGCTATTCATCTTCCTAGACTGATTGTTATTCACTCCTTTGTCCAACTGCTGTCTTTCACTGGGGTCTATCTCCACCTATTGTTTACTTCTTACCCCTGCCCCAACCCTATTTTCTGCATAAAAACGAACTTTGTCCTAGTTATGTTCTAAGAAGTGTCACCGGACCCGAAATGTTAACTCTGACTTTTTTTTAGTGATAATGGGAACTGCAGATGCTGGAGAATCCAAGATATCCAAGAGAATCAGAGATGAAGGGTCTAGGCCCGAAACGTCAGCTTTTGTGCTCCTGAGATGCTGCTTGGCCTGCTGTGTTCATCCAGCTCCACACTTTGTCATCTCTGATTTTTTTTACTTCACAGATGCTGTCAGACCAGCTGATCTTTTCCATCAACTTTACTTTTGTTCCTTTTTTCCCCTAGTTACTAACAGTTCTGCAGAAGGATTGCTGGCTGAAACATTAACTCTGATTTCTCTCTGCAGATACATTCAAACCTGCTGAAATTTTTCAGCAATTTCTGTTTATGTTTCATATTTTGGTTCTGTCTTCTCAAATGAGGGCATAAATAATGATACAAAAAAAAGTTGGAGAAAAGAGGCCCAGTGAGAGAGAGGAACTGAAGGAAATCAGTATTACAGTAGGGAAATGGTGTTTGTTGGGATTAATGGTCAAAAAATCCATAGGGCCCGATAAACTACATCCCAAAATGCTTAAGAAAGTGGCCCTAGAATTGGAAAATAGTCATCTTTCAGAATTCTGTACATCCTGGATCAGTTCTTGTACTTTGGAAGGTAGCTAATGTAACTCTACTGTCTCAAAAAGGAGGTAGAAGGAAAACAAGGAATTACTGATGAGTTTTTGCGACATTGATAGTGGGGCAAATGCTAATATCCATCATACAAGATTTAACAGCAGGGCTTTTGGAAAATGGTGGAAAGGTTGGGCAGAATCAGCATGGATTTGCAATGGTAGTTTTCCAAGTGGCAGCCAGTGTCTACTGGGGTAATGCAGGGACAAATACTTGAATGCCAGTTATTTACAAGGTATATTAATTATTTAGAGGAGGGAACTAAATGCAATATCTCCAATCTTGCAGACAACACAAAGCTGGGTGGGAAGACAATGTTCCCTCTAAACTTTGCAGCTCCTTCAATGCTTTGCACCAATTGTAGCAATGACTTCTGATTCTGAAAGCTTTGGAGGTCTGCACAGCTGGCAAGAGAATTAGAAGGAATGCTGCTGGGATGATGAAAAGATGCTTCAGTGTGATTTGGACCAAATTAAGGAGTGAACATGCATGGCAGATGAAGTATAATGCGGATAATTGTGAGACTATTACCTTAACAACAAAAAAAGAAGGCAATTATTATCTGAATGGCAATATATTGAGATGGGGGGGAGGTGCAACGAGACCAGTCACTGAAAGTAAGCCCTGCAGCTGCAACAGATGGTAAAGAAGGCAAATTATATGTTGGCCTATATTCCAAGAGGTTATGAGTACAGGATCTGGGACGTCTTGCTGCAAATGTACATGGCCTTGGTGAGACCACACTCGGAATATTGCATGCAGTTTGGTATTATTCTTGGTGAGTTTTGAATTTTTCTGCCACAGAAAGCAGTTGAGGCCACAATATTGAATGTTTTCAAGAAGGGAATGGATGTAATTCCTTAGGGCTAAAGCAGCACCAGGGAACAGAGTTGGATGATCGGCCATGATCATATTCAATGGCAAAGCAGGCTCAAAGGGCCACATGTTCCTATTCTACTCATGTTCCTATTTTCTATGTTCTTTTTGCTTTGGAAAGCTCACTGCATTTGACTGTCCTTCATTCCGACAGAATTGGTGGAAAGTGATAAAGTAGTAATGGTCACAAACTTTTGAGGTTTTAAAGAAGCTTGCAGCAGGGAAGGGAACCAGCCACATACCTGACTTAAACAGCATGTAGCTAGTTACTACTATATACTGGACCCTTAATGCCCCCTGAGGTAAATCTAAGCCATTCAGTTGGTTATTTGCTTAAAAAGACCTTTCACCACTTTCCCTGGGCAATCAGAACTCATCAGCGTTGTTCACCTGTCAAGATAAAATATTTCAAAAAAAAAGTTTGAATTATTAACTAAGCTTTATAGTCCCAAGGTTAGGTCCTATTTTGATGACCCTGAAAGATTTGTTGGAATGTCTTGAGGCAGTTAATCTCCAATTTTTCAAAAGCCATTTCTTTTCTATAACATAATTCTATATTAGAGCCATAGTTGTAGATTTGTACAGCATGGAAACAGACTCTTCTGTCCAGTTCATTCACACTGACCAAGTTTTCCAAAAAAACTAGCCCCACTTTCCTGTGATAGTGGGACCTGCTAGAGAATCTGAGATAACAAAGCGTGGAGCTGTATGAACACAGCAGGCAAAGCAGCATCTTAGGAGCATAAAAGCTGACACTTCGGCTGCTTGGCCTGCTGTGTTCATCCAGCTCCACGCTTTGTTATCCCACTTTCCTGTGTTTGGCCCCTATCCCTCTAAACCTATCCCATTCATATACCTATCCAAATGTCTTTTAAATGTTTTAACTGTACCTTTGTCTATTACTTCCGCTGGCAGTTCAATCTACATGCCAGCTACATTCTGCATGAAAAAAGCTGCCCCTCAGTTTCCTTTTAAATCCTTCTCCTCTCACCTTAAAAAGCACGTCCCAGTCATTTTAACAGTAAACTTCCCTTGTCGTGTTTAAAACCAAATTGAAACAATTTTGTGTTTCACAACTGTATAATTGAACTCTAAACCTGTTATCTGTAGTTGCATCAAGCTTTTCAAGGTAGGACACAAACAATAGCTTTATTTTAATTTTACTAGTCTAATCGTAGATTACAATAGACCGGAATTGGGTGAAATGAATACTTCAAGTCAACAAGGATGTTTAATAGTACCACCACTTTCTTGAGGGAAATTAAGGAATGAAAATAAATACTAGTCTTGTCAGTGACACCCACATTCCATGAACAGAAAAAAATGTATTTAAGGTCACCTTAAACTTTGCAATAATAGGATCAACTCATACCACTTAAATAGTACGTTCATGATCTATTTTCAGGTGCTTTACTTAAGGATAGTTTAGTAGGATGTAGACAAAAAGTTATGGAAGGTGAGCAAAGGTACAGCTCAATAGGCAGTGAGGCTTTTGAATATGGAGAGCAAGGTTACAGGTGATAACAAAGTGTGGAACTGGATGAATACAGCAGGCCAAGCAGCATCTTAGGAGCACAAATGCTGACGTTCGGGCCTAGACCCTTCATCAGAAAAGGGGGAGGGGGAGAGAGATCTGAAAAAAATAGTGAGAAAGGGGGAGACGGATCGAAGATGGATAGAGGAGAAGGTAGGTGGAGAGGAGACAGACAAGTTAAAGAGGTGAGTGTAGGTGGACAGGTAGGGAGGGGATAGGTCAGTCCGGGGAGGACGGACAGGTCAAGGGGTCAGGATGAGGTTAGTAGGTAGGAGATGGGGGTGAGGCTTGAGGTGGGAGGAGGGGATAGGTGAGAGGAAGAACAGGTTAGGGAGGCAGGGATGAGCTGGGCTGGTTTTGGGGTGCAGTAGGGGGAGGGGAGATTTTGAAGCTTGTGAAATCCACATTGATACCATTGGGCTGCAGGGTTCCCAAGCGGAATATGAGTTGCTGTTCTTGCACCCTTCGGGTGGCATCGTTGTGGCACTGCAGGAGGCCCAGGAAGGACATGTCGTCTAAGGAATGGGAGGGGGCGTTGAAATGGTTCGCGACTGGGAGGTGCAGTTGTTTAGTGTGAACCGAATGTAGGTGTTAAAGTTGAGAAAACAGGTTTCTAAAAAGAGAGACATAAGTGGGTCAAGAATCATCATTTTAAAAATGGTTACACAGTCAGAGAGAAGACTTGCAATCAAGTTGATGTAATGGCTAAAAGACAATAGGCCAAATGAGAGGATTAGGTGATAGATCTGGAAATATTTGAAGAGGAAGAGTGGTGAGGAAGTGCCTGAATGAAAATTGAATTGCCAACTTTTCAAAAAAGCATTAGGTTGGGTCAAAATTCACTGAAATGTAGGATTTAATCCATGTTTGGATACAACAGCAGACGTCTGAGTGTTTTCTTAAGACCCTAACTCAAGAAGCTGGTAGGGAAGATTATTGGGAAAATCAAGCTCAGAATTCAGAAAAATAAGGATGAGAGCAATGTATTGTTATATCTAGAGAATTTTTTAAAAATTGATGGAGGAACGCTTGAAACAAGGTTGAAGCCTTAACCAATGGGACAAAAAGCGCCATTAAATGTAATCTGACTGACCATTGCAACAAGATTGGATTACTGTTAGTTTTGGACTTTCACTTGAATTGATTTAGTAAATAAAAGGGAGGAGATTTTTCTCGCTATCTTCCAAACTGCTATTACTTGCTCCTCCCCAAATATATCTCACAATTTAATTTGCTTGTTGCTGTAAGTGTTCATCCACCAGGTGGAGCACCCAGCCAGCCTTTTAGAGATTGGGAATAATAATGCATTGTACCCAACTGACAAAGAAAATAATGTGTCGTTCCAGGTTCCTTGTTTTCTGTGTTCCACTGAATGCACAGTGTACTGAATCACTGTGATGTCCAGGGGATTCTGCATTTGGACATGGATAGCTTCGTTGAGAATGAGGATGCTGGTGGACTTTCCTCCACTTGCTCATTATTAATTTGTCCACCACCATTTACAACAGGGTATTGCAAGGTGACCGAGTGGATTACTGATTTGTTGGTTGTGGAATTGCTTAACCCTATCAATCACATGTTGCTTCTACCATTTAGCATACGTGTCATAATTTCCTAATGTCCAGACTTCATTTTTCAGTGTACCTGCTGCTGCTTCCGGCATGCCATCCTATACTCTTCATGGAGCTAAGTTTGATCCCTTCGCTTGATTCTGAGACTTGGCCTGTTAGCCATGCAGTTACAGATTGTAATTGCCTGCAATTCTGCTGCTGCTGATAGCCAACAGCACCTCATGGATAATCAGATTGAAGCTTTTAGTCCTCTTTTGAATCTATTCTATTGAGCACTGTGATGGTGCCACACAGCACAGCGAAGGTTGTGCTCAGTACGAAATCAGGATCCATTTTTATATCAAGTGTGCAGTGGTCACTCATCTATACTGTTATGGACAGGTGCAACTATAAAAGGTAAAGATCGGGATTGGCCGAAACAGTGGCTTAGTGGTTAGCGCTGCTGCCTCACAGTGCCAGGGACTCGAGTTCAATTTCACCCTTGGGCAATAGCCTGTGTGGAGTTTGCATATTCTCGCCGTGTCTGCATGGGTTTCCTCCGGGTACTCCGGTTTCCTCCCACAGTCCAAAAATGTGCAGGCAGAGGGGATTGGCCATGCTAAATTGCCTGAAGTGTTCAGGGATGTGTAGATTAGGTGGGTTATAGGGCTCTGGGTCTGGTTGGGATGTTCTGAGGGCCAGTGTGGACTTATTGGGCTAAAGGGTCTGCTTCCACACTGTAGGGATTCTGTGATAAGATTGGTGGGAACAAGATTTTTCCATCTTGTTGCTTCTAACGTCATCTGGTGCAGGCTAACGGAATCCTTCAGGACTCTGCTAGCTCAGCCCTAGTGCTATTACTGATCCACATTGCACAGATATTAACTCCTTCACCCAGAGTACGGTCTGTACCCTTTGCCACACTGTGCTTCCTCCAAGTCGTTTTCAACATTGCGGGAAATTAATTCATCAACTGAGAGTGCTTCGTGGTAATCTGTAGGCAGTTTCTTTGCCCATATTTGACCTGATAGTTTGAAATTTCAAGTGGGGTCAGAGTCATTGTTGAAAAATCCAGGGCAACACCATGCTGACTGAATTCCCCCGTGCAATGATCTCTTCCAGGTCTGTTCTGATAGTGGTACATTATCTGTAAGTCATGAACCTCTGAGTGATTATATCAGGCTGTTGTTAACTAGAAATAAACAAATGTAGAAATTGCTGGAGAAACTCAGCAGTTCTGGCAACATCTGAGAAGAGAAAAACAGTATTAAGTTTTTGAGTCCAGGAGCAGTTCTTCAGAACAGTTTTGAGAACTGAAGTTCCAAAGAAGCATCACTGAACATGAAAAGTAAATTGTTTTCTCTTTGCCAGACCTGCTGTGTTTCTCCAACATTTTCTGTTTTGGTTTGTTTCATATCTCTGGCATCTACAGTTTTTTTTGCTTTTTATTATTATGTTGTTTGACTAGCTTCTGGGACAGCTTTCCTACATTTAGCCCAAGTCCCTGGATGTTAGTAAAGAGGATTTTGCAGTGAGGTCTGTGTAGATTGTTGTGATATTGTTTGTGGTGTTTAAATTGTGTGAGGTGGTCTGTCTCGTTTTATTCCTTTTGAAACTTCTATCGCTGCTTGGTATGACTAAATGGTTTGCTAGATCATTTCAAAGAGTCATTACTACTAAACTGTATTCAAAGATATCCAAATATAATCTAAAGATGTGCAGGTTAGGTGAATAGGCCATACTAAATTGCCTATAGTGTCCAGGGATGCGCAGGCTAAGTTACTTAGCCATGGGAAAAGCATGGTTACAGGGGTAGTTTAGAGGGGTGGGTCTGGATAAGATACTATACAGAGGGACATTGTGGATTCGATATGCCAAATGGCCTGCTTCCACGCTGTAGATATTCTAAAATACTGTTCTAAGTCTGCATTTATATGTTGACCTGACCAGGTAAGGATGGTAGATTCCCTGCCCTAATGTGAACCTTATGGGTTTCTATGACAATCAAGGATAGTTTCATGCTCATGTTAATGAGACTAATTTTCCATTCCACATTCATTTGAGAGTTTGTATTTCTGCTAACAAATAACATGAAAACGCCGGCAAATTTAACTGTGCCCCCTGGATCTGCTAATCTTTTAACAAATAATTCATTCCAAGAATATTAAATGTTGAAGATTGAAAAATACTCTTAAAGTCTTCCTGTTAAGTGATAATGCCTGTAGGTTTAAAGTGAATTCAAGCTACAGATATAAACAGCTATTTTCCCAGCATATTTGGGACTATGATGCTGTAGATTTCCAGATAAAGGTCAGGAACATTCCTTGTGACTCAGATGTGAAGTGATTAGCCAGGTTTGAGAGCTTCCTAGCAGGTCCACAAGTATTGACTTGTGCAGTCGTTTCCCTATGCAATCCCAGCATTCTCTCGGTGTCACTATCTAAATGATCATTGGCTCACGATTTGTATGTGTCCAAAACAAAATAACAAAAAAAAGTGAAAGTTGCACAAGAGATTTATCACTGCTGGAAAGAAGAAAGGCAGATTTGACTTTTTAAAATCATATTTAATGGCTCAGTCTGATAGATTTTCTGAAGTCAAATTATACTTTCAAGATCTTTAATTCTGTTTTCAGAATTAGATGTTTGAAGCCAGTTACTGAGGAATCAATTCATATCAGCGTCCCCTCTGGCCGGATTGTCTGCATAAGTAAGCATATAGGAAAGCTGAAAGGCCCGAAACATCAAATTTTGTGCTCCTAAGAGGCTGCTTGGCCTGCTGTGTTCATCCAGCTCTGCACTTTGTTATCTCGGATTCTCCAGCATCTGCAGTTCCCATTATCTCTGCTTAAAGGTATACATTGTCCAAATTGATTGCTGACCAGGAGAGATGGAGAGCCTGGCTACTGAACATTTCCATTTATTAAAGTACCTGTGAAGAGCTAACATCACTTTTTTTGTCAATTGAAGTCACCAAAATGTAGAATAACTTAGTCACTTGTTTGTGGAATCTTACTGTACAGGCATGACAGCCAAATTCCCTTACCATATGCAGCAGTCAATAGACTACTATTGTGTGTACATGAACTTTGTTAGATATGGTGATCCACTGTAGGATTGAGCAAATATCTGAAATACTGAATTAAAATCCTGGCCTTTGGAAATAATTTTTAACAGTTTTAAAAAAAGGCAGCTGGGCTGTGCTCTGTGAAACCTACACAGACAGAGGCAACCTCTTGGAAGCATTGTTCAGCCTGAAAATCCAATTCACATAGCTACTCTAAAAGAACAATTAACCAGACCTAAGAAAACAAGTTTTGACCCAGACATTATGGAACGTTTACAGATACCAAGATATTCAACTTCAATTAATATTCATCCGCAGAAATGCTGGACATTCCACTTGATCTGCTGTACACAATCGGGAAGCCAATTCACCTCAAAGAGGAACGGAGAAACACAATAGGTAACACAGATTTGTGAGGTGATAACAGAGCACACAGTTTGTAAAAATGCTAAGCCTGATCTAAGAGAGAGAGAGAGAGAGCCATCCCCACAGCTATCTCCAGAAGAGAGATCCCAGACAGCTACTGTCCCCAAGAACTAACTGCACAGCTATCTCCCTAAAACCTACCGACCCAAGTCCATTCCCTACTAAGGGATCCAATGACAGCTGACCACGACCAGCAGATCTGACGACCGACAACCTCTGAAAACCACCGGCATGACGGACAAGGCCTCCTGAGCTGAAAGCTGGCTCATAAAACCACCACAAAGTAAGAAAACCCAAGTTCTCAAACCGGATTGAGGGCCTACACTGTCCAAAGTCTTCAGCAAAGCACCGGCTACGGCAAATGGGAATGGCCAACTGTATTTCAAAATCATACTTATCCCCAGTGGTGAGCCTATTTACTGGAGACCCAAAGGATCGAACCTAGCTGGCAGGGAGGAGAAGGTAAGTTGGTAACAGTGCAGAGCACCCCAGGTCAGGGGAGGTCTAATTAATGAGACTGTGTTTGAAGCTATTCCATAGTTTCTAATAGTAGTGTCAGTTTCACTGTTTTGAATTTTCCTTTTTATCTCTTGTAATTTATTCCCCTTTGTGTAATCTATCTATACATTACATTTGACTTTTTTTTCTTGTGATATGTGCTCACCTTTGCATTTAATAAACGCAGAGATTCTTTGCCTTGAAACACCTGTCTACTGTCTTCTTCCCTGCGCATTCCTAAATTAAGTCCTGTGTCAGAACCAGGGATCTGGAGGTGATTCGAACCACCTAAAGATCAGCAGATTACTGATCGCAAACCAAAATCCCTACACCCCTTACAAAGTCTTGCTGACTATTCTTGATTAATAATTGCCTCTCCAAATGGAGATTACTTCTGTCCCTCAGACTTTTTTCCAATAGTTTCCCCATCGCAGGTGTAACACTGACTGGGGTGCAGTTTCCTGGTTTATCCCTATCGCCCTTCTTGAATAATGGTGTTACACTAGTTGTCCTCCTGCAGCCAGAGATGATTTGAAAATTAGTAACAGAGCCCCTGCAACCTCCTTCTTTGCTTCCCATAGAAGCCAATGATGCATCTTATTTGGTCCTGGGGATTTATAGCATCATAGACCCACACAGCGTGGAAACAGGCCCTTCGGCCTTACTGGTCCATGCTGACCAGGTTTCTTAAACTGAACCAGTCCCATTTCTCTGCGTTTTAGCCCTCTAAATCTTTCCTATCCATGTAGCTGTCCAAAGATGCACCTTAAGTCTCTTCTAATTATTTAATCTCTCACCCTAAATCTATGCTGTCTAGTTTTGGACTCCCCTATCCTGGGGAAGGACTTTGGCTTTAATCTAATTTGAAGTTTGCTAAAATCATCAATACATCTTCCCTCTCAATGCTAATTTTCTCAGTTTTATCACATTCCATCTCCCTGATTTTTAGATCTATAGCATCCTTCTCTACATTGAATACAGATGCAAAGTTCTCAATTGAAACTTCAGCTCTGTCTTCAGGTTTCACACAGATTGCCACCTTGGTCCGTAATGGACACTACGCTTTTCCTGGTTATTCTCTAGTCCTGAATATACTTATCAAACACAGTTTTGCAAACTGTAATGATCTATTCCTAAGTTGACTGATTTAATGTTCTTTGGCCGTAATTGGTTTTCATTCACTACTGGTTATAAGTATTAAATACCAAGGACATATTTGAAAGTAATGCTCATGAATTAATGTGAACAAGGCAGCCTGAATTTCTCTGTGCTGTGTTGACCATTTCAGAAGTGGTGCATTTGGCAGGTACCCATCATTCTGCCCTGGCCTCCTATGCATTTTTGCGAGTGGGCTCTCTGAACAACTTAAAAGATCAGAGATATGGGAGTACAAAATGTTTCTCAGTACAACTCACTTGTGCTTAAAATTCCACAATCTTTTTGATACATTTAATTTCATCCTGCTCAGATTCCATTGCAATCTGGGCATCAGAAATCATACGTGAATTCCGAACAATGATGTAAGTGTGCTCTGATGAACTGTATGAATCAGCACTCCCACTTCTTGCCTCACCTATCACTTCAAATGCAGATTGCAGTATACAAGCTTCCAGTTTTGACTTTAATAGATGGCAGGTCTTGCAGGCAGTGAATCACAGTGTTCTGACTTCCGACACCTGTAACCGCCTCCTCTCATTTGGCAAAGGTCCATTCAGGCAAAGCAAATTCAGAAACTTTACCTCTGTGCAAATGCAGATCAGGAAATTTGTAAAATCCTGAAAGCAGGCCATACAGCCCATCAAGTCCACATCGTCCCTCTGAAGAGCATTCCTCCCAGATCAACCCCTCTACCTTCCCCAGCAACCCTGCATTTCCCATGGCTAACCCACCTAGCCTGCGCATTCCTAGACACTATGGACCATTTAGCAATGCCAACCCACCTAACATGCTCATCTTTGGACTGTGGGAGGAAACAAGAGCACAAGGAGGAAGGACACACAGACATGGGGAGAATGTGCAAACTCCACACAGACAATCACCTGAGGCTGGAATCAAACTGGTGTCCCTGGCACTCTGAGGCAATTTAGAAACTCATCCAGTGCAAAAGGTGCAGGATCAGGTCGCATACCATTCTTACAGATCACCAAATATTAGTTAGCAGAAATCTGCAATGGTGGAGTATTGCCAAAGCTGTGCAATATCAGATGTAATAAATCTGTAAACCTTTTACATGGTTGTTTCCCAATAAATTGACCAATTATGATATCTATCCAAATGGTGGTGCCCCTCTTTTCCATTTCTGATCTGTGCAATGGTACGAGAACTATTCAGCTCTTTACTCGCAGCACCAAATTAAGAAAATATCCCATATATTATTTTGGGAGAAGGTGAAGTTGGCTCCCACTGATGGGAAAAGCATGAAAACCGTGCCCTTTACTCTCTAATGCACATGGCCCAAGGCAATCGCTGACTGCATTCTGTACTTAAATATGGGAAATAGCATGGGAAATAACACTTAAAATAATAATGTCATTGAAAAGGCAACTGTTTGCCGCAGAAATGTGACTGGATTATGGTTCCCACAGCACAGTGTGAAAAAGAAACAGAGTTTTATCAGTGGTTCATAAGAAATTAACAGCATAAGGAGAAGACATTGGCTTTCTCATTTTCATGTGAACGGTGTAGAATATTGCAGAAAATATTCTTAATAACAGCATTGAAAAACCCCTCAAGAGATATTTGCGGGGTGGGATGGGGCTGGCTTCTATATTTGTTTGAATTCTGATGGAGAAACAGTAGGCACCACACACACACACACACACACACACACACACACACACACACACACACACACACACACACACACACACACACACACACACACACACACACACACACACACACACACATCCCCAAAATAAGCTTCCAAGATACTCGTGCTGAAGTTCCATGGGTATACTTGACAATTTCACCAAATATGCTGTGGAGGAGCGGGGAGCGTGGAAATTCATCCCTCATTTTGCAATAGAAACTGAATTTAACTTAACGACTTGCATTGTCGTGAATGTTGAGGATGTATCATTTTGTTGTTAGGTCTAAACGTGTGTCCAAGTCAAGACCACATCTGTCCTACCCGGAATACATAATGAATACCTGCAATATCAGAAGAGAATGGTCTAAAGTGTCTGTCTCCTGGCCAATATTTATCCCTCGACCAACATTGCAAAGGCAGATAGTATGGAAATTGGTCACTTGATAGGAGTGGGATACACTGCATAATTTGGTTTCCATGTTCCCCAGTTTGCAGCCATTCCAAAGGTAAAGAATTAAGTGCGAAAGATGACACATTATGGTGTCATCAAGATGTGGAAGGTGCGATTTAAATGCAAAGTCCATGAATTTCTATTCCAAGGCATTCATTTTAGAGTGCTGTTTTACCAGGGTGTGTCCACGGTGAAGACAGTGGAACTCGATCCAGATATTGTCCTCTCTTAAAATTGGATAGCTCAGCACTAGGAATGAAACCGCTTCAACACAATATAAGGGCATCACTCATGAGGTAGCTGCTGATTGATTTTGCCTGTCTGTGGCTGCCGTTGTAGAAGTGGTTTTTTTTAAAAGTTATTTTCAAAGTTGTCAAAATCTATAGGGAATGCAATGCCTCATTTGATGGACTTTGTTCTGACTTCAAGGATTCTGCACAAACCACTTGCTGCCAGGCATGGGGCCATTGTATAAGACCCCTTGGATGAAAGCACTAGAGGAAGAATAATAGGAAATTAAACAGAGGAAGCATACAGCAGGACAAGATACTAGAAAAGGAAAGAAGGCCTCTTGGAGGAAATTGTGTCCATCTGCAATGTGCAAGGAGGAATTCAATCATACAGTGGGAACTAGTTTCTGCGTCACCGTTCATGTCTTTTACTGACTCTGTCATATGCCTACAACCATATCTTTCACCTTGGAAGAGGGTAAGGAAAGCACTGCCATCTGCCTGTAAAGGTGGTGGTGGTCCTGAACATTTGTGCCTGGCTCTTTCTAGGCTGAAGGGAGGCTCTTATGATAAAGTGTAAGGAAAGTAATTTCTAAAAGTTACCAAATGTACCAGTTTTAGATGAAATTTGGTATTAAAATGATTGACGTGTTCTTTTTCTTCATGTTACTCATGTGCCAGTGGAGAAAACCTTTTTTTTCTATTGCAGTTCTCTGCTGTTGCAACTAATTTACTTTAAGCGTTTTGCTTTCTGCTGAATCTGTTATTTGCAGTGGTTTTGCTTTCACTGTTCCATGACAGCAGCCACTGAGGTTTTGTGTTGTCAATAAGTCGAAGACATTTTTTTCTGTCTTGCCAGAGAGCAATAGGCAAAGCAAACTTCATGAGTACTGTAAGTTTCACCATTACATATGTCAACCTTGAAGTGTGCAGCAACAAAGATGAATCCTGCTCCCTTAGCACGCAGTTACTTTGTGACTATTTGAAACACATGAGGATGGCAGCAGTCATGGTGTGGTGGTCCACTATGCCAACTGCATTTGAGCTGCAAGAAACAGCAGAGGCATCTTACTGCGTGACTGGCCTACTCTTTGATGACATGCCTGATGACTCTATTGCACAACCCATGCATTCAAAGGCAGCATACAGACAATGGAAACTATGCTGTTTGGCCATTGTATTAATTAAACAATGGGCAGAATCTTCTGAACATTGTCCCTGAACAGCATAACCCTGATTTCCTAATGGGCAGCGTTAGACATGATTCTTTAACTGAGCTATGGCATTTGAATCATGCCTGTTAGGGACGGTGAGTGAAATGATATAGCCAAAAGGGCAAAAGCAGGATTTCTAATTAAAAGGAGATAGTAGGAACTGCAGATGCTGCAGAATCTCAGATAACAAGGTGTAGAGCTGGATGGACACAGCAGGCCAAGCAGCATCAGAGGAGCAGGAAGGCTGACATTTCGGACCTAGACCCTTCTTCATTTCTGAAACATTGCAATCTGAATGAATAGTTTGATCTCTTTGTGCATGTTTTTCCTTGTTGCCAGGAAGGTTTGAGTTATAAGAAGGGATTGGATAAGCTGAGATTTTTCTCATAGAGTAGGAGGTTGACAGATGACCTTACAGAGGTTTATAAAATCATGAGGGGTATAGATAGGGTGAACAGTAGATGTCTTTTTCCGAGGGTGGGGATTTCAAGATTGGGGAAATATTTGTAAGGTGAGAGGAGAAAGATTTAAAAAAGACATGAGGACATTTTCTTTCACACAGAGAGGGGTTTGTTTATAGAATGAATTTCCAGAGGAAATGATGGATGCGGGTATAGTTACAATGTTTAAAATACATTTGGATAAGTGCATGAATAAGAAATGTTCCGAGGGACATGGGCCAAGTGCAGGCGGGTGAGACTAGTTTAGTTTGCAATTATGGTTGGCATGGACTGGTTGGACCAAAAGATCTGTTTCCATGCTGTATAACTCTATGATTCTATGTTCCATTATACTGACTTAAGAATCACAACGGTTCTTTGTGAATATCAAGACATGTCACTAGCACTAGGACACTCAAAGATACAGCCCCAAACAGGTTAGCCTGTCAGTGCTGATTTCTTCATGGACTGGAGGTTGCATTGATACCCCTCTGCCAGTGCACAGCTTAATCAGGAGCTAGTAGTCAGTCACGCAAATCAATGATGTACAACTGTGTTGGTTTCAGTAACATTAAAAGTGTCAAAGCAACTTATGTAAAAAAAATGTTTATATCTCATGGAGATGGAGTAGGATATTGCACAAAGAAAATGAATTAAACTAAGCAGAAAACTGATCTGAAGGAAAGCATAATCAGAAAAGTAAAGTATAATTTCCTTATGAAGCAGACTTCTTTTCAAATATTTTGCCCCTAAGTGATTTTATTAAAAGGAGTGCTTCCATCATCAAGAATAAAACAGAATTGAACAGAAGGACAGTTGCCAGAAGGATTGTTATATTTCTCTTGCCTTTAGCTTATGTTTCATAGGACAGAATCCCTACAGCATGAAAGCAGGGCATTCAGCCCATTGAGTCACACCGTCCCTCTGAACAACATCCCACCCAGACCCACCCTCTTACCCTATCGCTACCCTAATGCATGTATCCTGTGCACCCCTGGACACTGTGGGCAACTTAGCATGATTAATCGACCCAACCTGCGCGTTTTTGAGGTGTGGGTGGAAACACTTGGAGGCAACCCTTGTAGACACGGGGGTAGCATGCAAACTCCACACAAGGAGTTGCCCGCGTTTGGAATCGAACCCACGTCCTTGGTACTGAGCACCTAGTATTGGGAGGCAGCTGTATGATTTCCTGTGGATGTAAGAAGCAACATTGTGTATTTAATATCAGTCATGATCCACTGGTTACAGTGGGCATTTGTTGGCCCAACATGCAAGAAAAGTTCAAAAAATAACAGTTGTTTAAAAGACAAGATTCTCAATGCCTTTCCCAATCTCATGCCATCCCAAAACACTCTATAACCAATGATGTACTTCCCAAGTGTAGTCACTATTGTGGCAGAATTTGCAGCCAATACATGGACAGCCAGAGCCGAATAATTAAAATATGACAATGCCTAGAAAATGTGATTTTCTTTTTACTCGTACCAGTTGAATGATAAATATTGAACATGACGCTAGAGAGAATCTCTCAGTTCTTCTGTGAAACAGTTCTGTGGGATTTGCTTGTATCCACTGGAATATAGATGTGGGCTTCTGTTTAGCATCTCATCCAAAGTACAATGTCTTTGACAGTGCAGCACCTAGATCTTGTGTTCAAATCTCTGGAATGGGACTTGTATCCACAATGTTCTGGCTCAGAGATGAGAATAAATGCTGAGGTTATTTTACAAGTATGTGCTAGGAGTAGAGAAATCACTACTCACAATTTTATGATGCATGAGTTAAGTTTCCCACTCCCAGCCTGTTCTCAAAAAATTAACTCTTAAAGAACAAATTTCAAGTAAATAGACCCCAAAATGAAAAGCAGACTGTAAAAAGCAGACAGCTTCTGGATGAGAAGCTGGCAAATTGAAGCCTTTCAGCACTGGATGCAACCCATATTCACTCCTAATTACCACACACAATCCAACATCATCCACCAACAAAAAAACCACTGTGTTGTAAAGGTCCATTAGAAGCTGTCATTGTTTAAACCCAAATGGAATGTTCTGTTGCCAATACTTTTGGAGGTCAGCCTGGCCCCACTTGAGATTAGCAAGGCAGCAGTCTGGTAGCCTTGAGAAGAGGGAAATTTTAAAGGACAAATGTTTAATGTATGGATGAAAGAATAGTCAATGAGAGGTCAGAGGAGGATAGGCTGGGGATACAGATCAGGACTAATTACTAGTCTTAACTATACAGTATAACATTCTAATTCTCCAATTATAGAATGGAATTTTCATTGAGCTCCAGTCTTAGGATTTTAGATTTTAGGATATCCAATGGAAAGCAATTTGAAGGAAACTGAATCTCTAAACTGTGTTTGTTGGGCTGTGTTAGCACATGATAGAGCAGTATAGTAAGTTGGGGAATAACCACAATGAACGTGCATTCAGGAAATTGAATGATACAGATACAGTACCTGAACTTATGCATTTGAAAATCATAGGAGTGACTTAGAAGCTAAAAGGGTAGAAGTTAAAAAGTGAAGTCATTCCAATGCTGTGAATCTAAATAGATCCACCCTTCCTGGATTCAATAAGCAATTGATCAGTCAAAAGAAAAGCTGAAATGTTGAAGGAAGCAAATTAAGTAGGAATAAAATATAAACCAAAGTCAGTGGAAATTCCAAGAAAGGAAAACAGAACCAAACAATTACTCAGAAAGTTATTAGAATAAAAATCTATCAGATTGGGGCCTCTCTAACAGGTATAGATAGGATCTAAGGGAAAACATCAAGATGATGGAAGTAATAGGTTAGATAAGGCAGGGCTACACCATGAAACATAGGACAATAGTAATATCCCTTGAAAGTCTTTTGTGCCCCCAGTTTGATCAACAAAACAAGCTTGAAGTAAGGTAGAATTCAAAAGACTCTGTCTTCAGGTAATAGTCAGTCCATGAACACCAAGTGCATAGTTACCCATAGACCTTTCCCACATGCAGTGTGGAAAAAGACTGGGGTTTCCTCTAAATGGAGCATGTGAGTTGGCACATAACCTGCAGGTTTTTTTTCTACCAGACACACAGGTTTGCTGGCTGCAGAGGTAGCAGCAGTTGTGAATTGTAATGCTGTCATGCACTTCCAGGGCACTGAAATTCCATGAGTCTATCAATAGTAGACCACACTAAACAAATGTTGGAGGCTGTGTTCAAGCAAGCATTAGATTTTACACACTTCTGTATGGATTCATTCAGCAGAGTTGGAGAACATTCAAATTTCGTCAAATGTCAAATTTGGAGTCTCATTAATGGCACCTATCTGTCACTAAATTTGAATTAATCTGAATACACCCTAAATTTAGTCAAACAAAAGGATTTACCTTTTATGTAAGTATAGATTTGATTGTTGACACACATATCACATTGCAACCCAGAGGGATAAAGCAGTAAAAACAGTCATAGTGGAAATACAACATATTATTTGTACCATAACTCCATTTTGACGTATACAAGATGAGCCAGGCAAATGAATATCTCTGGTGAATATCTCATTTCCTAGTTATAATGTCTTATAAGATTTTCTGGGCACATATGTGAACTGGCCAGGCAGCCTTATGAGGAAATATTGGACAGACTAGGCACATATCTGCAGGAATTTGGAAGAGTAAGAGGTCACTCGTTTGAAACATCTAAAATCTTGACTGGGTAATGATAGGGTAAATGTGAAGAGGATGTTTCCCGTCAGGAGAACCTAGAACTAGGGGTCACTGTATATAAAACATTTTAAAAAGAGATTAAGTATTTTGGAAAACAGAGTTCTTAAATATTTTTAAAGCAATGTAGATAAATTCTTGTCAACCGGTGATATGAAAGGATATTGGGGGTAGCAGGAATGTGGATTTGAAGTTACAATCAAATTGACCATGATCTTATTGGAAGGCAGGCCAAGCTTGGAGGCTCAATGACTCACTCCTCCTCCTTATATTCACATGGGTACGAATGCATAGCATCATAGAATCCCTACAGTATGGAAGCAGGCCATTCAGCCCATCTAGCCCACACCAACACTCCCAGACCCACCCCACCTCCCCATCCTATCCCTGTAACGCTGCATTTCCCCTGGCCAATCCACTTGGTCTGCACGTCTTTGGACTGTCGGGGGAATCCGCAGCACCTGAAGAAAACCACACAGACACAGGGAAAATGTACAATGCAAGAGTCCCCACTGCTGTGAGGCAGCAATGCCAATCACTGAGTCAACATGCTGGATGATATCCTGGAAATTCGTCTGTCCTGTAATAATCAAAAATGTTTGCATTTTTGAGACATGATGTGATAATTGTTTGGAGCAAAGGAATAGGGTTACTTAATCTAACCATGGCATCACTCCATCTTCAGCAGATGCCAACAACAAGTACAGTGTAGATTTGTAAGAAGCCTGCAACTTCAGACTATGAATAGTCTGCAAGGCAACTTTTGTTCTCTGGATAAATTGTAAAAGATCTTGCTATAGAGCTCAGTTACAGTTTCAATAACATACTATATGTTCAATAACTTTATATTGAGGCAGGGATTAAAACTTCCAAATGTAGGAGATGGTGAAGGAAAAGGCTTGATCCATCAATTTTTCAGCATCACAAGGAGCCCAGAAGAAAGCGGGATTGGCACAGGTGAATTGTTCGGCAGAAGCATGAGAAATTAATCAACAAATTATCAAAGATTGTTTCCAGAAAATGAAGCATTGCTGCAGCATCCACGAACATCATGCAGTTAAACAAGCCTCTGCAATATTGACAAATGACCATTATTTAAGTGTGCAATATTACTTCCTATTAGAGGAAGGATGGCTTCAAACCACCAAGTGAAAAGACAGCCATCAAAAAGGTTATGCAGCTGCACCAATCTTCAAAAAAATATACCTGCTGCTTGTCTGTTTCTTATATTCCATTATTATTATTTTTTAGTCAAGCCCAATTGTGTCATGTTCTTTTGTGGCATTCACATGTCAGGTGTCAATTCCAAGACAAAATGTTGTTTCTTGCTTGATACCATCAATAATTCCCTGGCTCAGGTCTTCCAACACTGAATTTGCACCATGCTTCCTGTTCTCTTACAAGCCATGAGATCAACTGAGCCCTTACCAAGCAACCACACTCTTTGTGGAGGTAATGGCCTTGTGGTATAATTGCTAAACTATTAATTTAGAGACCCAGGTAATGTTCTGTGGACTCAGATTTGAATCCATGGCAGCTGGTGGAATTTAAACTGAATATAAAAAGGTCAGTGAAAATGTTTAGAATTTAGAGTCTAATGATACCCATGAACTCATTGTCTGTTGTTGGGTAAAACTCACCAGGTTCACTATTGTTCTTTATGGATGGAAATCTGCCATCCTTACCCTGTCTGACCTATGTGTGACACCAGACCCACAGCAATGTGGCAAATTCTTCTGGGCATTTAAAGATGGGCAACAAATACTGACCTACCTGGCGATACTGACATCCCATGAATGAATTAAAAAAACTCCGAGAAGTCAAGTTTATAGAGTAGTATGGTCTTGCAGGACCTGCTTCCATTGTTATGTTGCTTCAGCTTCCAACGCTTGTCTGGTACCAACAAAGAGACAACTTTTTGAGTTGCTAAGGAGAGAACTGAAAAGATGAAGCTGTGTAATCCCAATAATGAGAAACAGCAACATCTGTGAGCACTCTTTGCCACTTCACTGGTGTCGGAATGTCTTCAGATATGAAAAGAACAAGACACAACTGTTTCACAAAGTGCATTGAAAGCATATGTCAGTATGAGTCATTTGGCAAATTGGCAAGTTAGTGAGATGTAAAAGTGCCACCAGCTTCAGAATTTCAATGACAAAAATAGTAGGTTATTTTACCGTGGAAATCAAATAGGAATGTCCAAAACAGGAAGAAAAGTCCACAAAATATTTGAGATTCCAAAACCGTAAGTATGTGCAATGAATTTTTCAGTTCATAAATCCATATGAATTCAGCATTAGGTGTTAAATAGGTGTCTAATCACACATAGTCCTACGCCTGTCCTACACAAGTCAGCAAGTGGCAACAATTTCTCCATGCTCTGCAGGACTTCTCCATATCAATGAGACAGCCACTGCTTGGCAGCGATGTGAGTGCTATCTCTTTAACAGGCTAATTGTCTACAGATGACTCTTACTTAGTTATTGCTTTACAACATTTTTTAAAAAACCTCGCAATGTTAAACAGAAGGGTGTTTCACCATAATTGCTACATCGTCAGAAATTGTTACTTTTCAGCCCCTTGATGAATTAGGACTAATAGCCTTGCAGAGTATTCCCAATTTGCAATTCCATGTAAAACATTTCTGCTAAGTTGACTTGAACAGTCAGCTTGTTATCATAAAATGTAGGAAGAAAGTCTCTGTGCAATTATCTAGAAAATTAAGTATGACGTGTCACTTTCCTCTTCAAGATACTTGTATAATGATTATGAAAGAGTTGATTTACGTAATTGTGAAAGAATTGTCACATTAGTTGAGTGGGGTCAGTCTTGTTCTCTTTAATCTTACAGGAGAGGTTTGACTCAACTCAGCTGTTTTGAGGTTAGGTCTGTAGTGAATTGTAACTGGCTTGGGTTTTGTAAAATTACTGGTTTTTTGAAGGAAGAGAGTCTCGAAAATTTATCTGAAGAGAAAAATTTCTTTTAAAGGAACTTATCTTTGCCGTTTTGAAGATTCATCTATGAGAAGAAACAGCTTCAAAGAAGGAAGAGACATTCCTTCTCAGGATCTGTTACAATTGTGGAAGCATATGTTTATAGCTACTCATGGCTGTGATATTTAAAGAAACTAATAATGGAGCGGGCAACTTTAGAAAGGTCAATTTCTAGGCAAGGCAACAGAATAAAAAGTGGGCAATCTGATTCCATAGCAGGTATTTCCTTTTAGCAAGCAAAACCAGTATTCAGAAGCATATTAACAAATGCGTATTTTTTAAATGAAACCAATAGCTGACCCTTGGTTAATGGGTGTTTGAAAACTCTAGATGAGCATTAATTCTCAGTTTAATGAATAATGCGCTCAGTGTGTGAACTGTCAGAGTTTATAAAAAACAAGATGTTATCATAATACAGGTATTATACATGGAACAATGTGCATCCATATTATACCTCTTAAAACTACAAGACGTCCCTCAACACATTTCCTTTTGAGGTTTAATTTCTGTAACAAACTAGGAAACGCAGCAACCAATCTCAGCACTGCAAAGTCCCTCAAAAAGCAATGGAAGTTTGAATTTTAAATCACCCCTCCACAACCTCAGGGAGTGGTCTGAGAAATGGGGGATGGGGACAGAAGGGTGCATAAAGTTTTGCCCGGAGTTTTTGTGGCAGGGCATATCAGACCTCTCGCCTAACCCCATCTGGCAGTGTTCTATCAATGTCAGTGTAGAGGGTGGGTGTCTTACCCATCCTTATGGCTCTTGAGGTCATAATATGAACACTTAATGTTAGTAATATTGGGCAGCCTCCCTGCCAGCTTATAGGGTTCCTTCTTGATCTGGCACTTAGTGGTTTACAGACGGCTCTGCTATTTGACTTCCAAGGTTTTAAATTTTTATATTTTTTTCAGAACAACGAGAGTTTAAATTTGTCACTGCCTGTTCCATTTAATGACTTGTACACTTCTTAACATTAGATTTTCAAGGCTAAGGATTAGCTATGTTGCTAAAATTACTTCCCATGGAATAGTTAACAAGGCTTCAACCATTGAGCTCATTCTAATTGGAATTAATGATAATTTCCAAACTTTTTCTGGTAAGGATCACCAGAAAGTGTCTGAGGATGAACCTCATCATATGAAGACCCAGCTTACCAAGAACATGTTTTGCCAAATTGCAGGTGTGGATCCTGTTTAATGTTTGAAAGCCCTGGCTATATTTTCCAATAGCCTTCAGGGTCTTGATATTTACATCAAGTGTTAGTGAGGCAGTCTCAGTGAGTTTTCAGCAGTCAGCTATTAAAGCTGGTGGGTGGGCTCTCAATGTTGCAGGTCCAATCAGAGGCTAGTAGCTCTGAGGCTGAGGCAACCTCATTGAGGCAGGTTTGATGTCACAGGGGCACCTCATTGTGGAGGAACCGTCTGAACAGGTGAACATTCAACAAAATAAACTGAGATGTCGGAGCTGCTAGGCCAACATTTCAGAGGGGAAGCCTATGGCTGTGGCACCATCAGTTCTGAAGCTTCATTTTGGCTGTTTTGGAGCATGTATTCATGATGACTAATACCCCCTGCCTAGCGTGCCACTGGGATGGCCAGTCATCCAGCCATGAGCTGCTGCCGTATGAGAAAAACTTCAGATAAAGTGTAACAAGGGATTTCAATTGACCTCTGAACCAAGCAAATAGGTGACCCACAGCTGGTGGTGGGCAGACATCATTCTCCAAAACTACTCCTTGAAAATAGGCCAAAGGTGGGAATATAACGACAGACTGGAATGTCATTAACCAGTAGTGAGAAATTGTAATCAAGCTCAGTTCCAAACCTGGCTCTGCTGACTTGAAATAAACTAGCCCCATGTGTTGACAATTTCTCAGTGTTTGTCCCTCTTCTTTGGGCTCTGTGCCAAGAATGAAGATATGTATAATTGGTATTCAGATATCCCATATATAGCTCCTTTAAACACACTTAGGACATTATGGTTTGTATTTGCCATTTCAGCCTTTTCCCTGTCAATCTTTCTCAAGGACTGTATGTACCAATTTATTATTTTTCCTAGTATATAAATATTCCTTGGTCTCCTATTATTTACATTTCAATTTCCTGGCTGTAGTTTGAATGGTAATGTGGTTACTTAGGCCCTCATATATAGACAAAATAAGGTGAAATTCAGTCTGTTATTCCGTGAGATGGGCTGGCATCTTTGCACCAAGGTATGACAGAGCATATGACTAATGCAATTTGAGCTGGCATTAAATCTATACATTTACTCCAGAGATTGGGATGGATTCCGTTAGTTTGTTACAGCGGACATTAAGAGAGTTTCTGTGGATTTGCCATGCCTCAGTACGCGGTTTAACTGTTGAAGAGGAACAGATTTACAAGTCAACTTTATAATCTTCAAGCGATCTTTACTATTAGTGGCTGAATTAAGATAAAATGCTTGCAAAACTCATTTAAAATTAGAAATGAATTTGAAGACGTAGTTAGAAGCATCCTGATTCAATGTGATTTACTGTATTGCATTCACTCCTTTTTTTTCCGACTGTCTCTTTGTTATGCCCCATTCATTAGGTAGAATGACAGACAGCCATGAAAACTCCACTCTGCTCATCATCTGAACATTATAGGGTATGTAAAAGAAGCCTTGCTGATTGACCCCTCCCCCAGTTCCTTTTCCTTTGCTCTCTCTGAGGAATTCACAGGCTTCCATTTGGCAGCTCCTTTTCATACTATGAACAAGGTTAAGAACAGATGTGGAGAAATGTGAACATTTCTCCCTGTACGCCACCCACCCTTTTGCCATACTCCTTATGGAATGTATTTTATAAAGGTTTCCAAGATGGCTAAAGCTGATTACACAGTGATAAATTTCTCACAGGAATTCCTATACTTTTGTGAAGCAGAGCCAGACAATGCAGTGTCTCAGAATATTGTACCTACTCCAATTCAATCTTTGGTTTTAATAAGCTTACTGCCACTGCATTAAATTTTAATAAAGAACACTTGGTAATACTAGAATGGTGAAGGGAAAACTTGTAACATTAATGAAGCTGTTTTGTGATTTTACTGGTGCCTGGAAACATCATGAGTAACATTGCTTGCACAATTAGGGAACTGAGCAGCATGGTAACAGTAAGTGCCATAATTCTTTCATAGTAGTGATATAAACATTAACTAGAAATACTGCATTATCATCTGGAGCCTGATGTGAATAGTAGCCTGGAATACAAGAACAGAAATGCATCCAGCTGAGTGACTCTTATAAGCACTGTCAAAAGCCTGTTACCCGTAAATAAAAGTAACAGAGCTACAAGATGTAGTTTGATTGTAAACATTTAAAATGCGCTTGTAAAATGTTCAGAACATTTCCTTGGGGGTCATTTTAACTTTCAGCAGTGGCGTAAAATGGCTGATTTCAGACTGGCCACACATTATTACTAATATAAAACTGGAAACTCAATTGCCTTTTTAATGCATTATTTCTGCTTACTTTGTCACCTTTAAGTCACTATTAAGCCAACAGTTTCTGCTATAGCCGCAATTGACAATAGAGGCACAATTTGCACTCAAATAGCTGAGTTTTCAGACGTATTTCCTTTTTACGTAGGTGTCCTCTCATAATCATCTGTGTATTGTTGAAGACGAAATCCACCACGAGCTAATATCATTTGATAAGGCTTTGGAGCATCATTTTACAAAGACATATTCTTGTCCTAAAAATATTCCTTGATAGATTTCAGTCATTACATGATGCAGTTTTATTTATACAGTCGAAGATGAGGTTTTCCAATAAATAATAACTTTTGTTAAGAGTTCCAGTCTGTGAGAAACCTAGTTTCAAATACCTGGAAATAACTCCATAATGGTTATACAAAGCAATTTACTGCAGATATTGATCCATAGTATTTTGTTTCTGATTAACATTATGAATTTTTAAATTAGGTCCATTGGAGCACTTGCACCTTAAAATCGATTTGAATTCTGGACCTCCTTGAAAGCCAAGCATAAATTTGAAAGGGTGATATCTCTGCTTGGATGGCCAATTTTGCTGGGGGTAGGGTGTATGAGGTGGGGGTGCATAGTTTCTGGTGGAACGTCATTAAACTATTTCAAGACACTGGCAACTGACCCAACTTGCATTTGAAGTTCTTCAATCCTTTTGTTTTCATTTGGCCAATTATGAGCAAATTGCACTGAAAATAAAGAGTAAACAAGCTAAAGTCAAAACATCAAAATTTATTTTCTTTTGCTCTTTTAATATTTCTATTCAAGGCATAATTCCTCTCTTTGTTAAATATGGTGTTTTACATTTATTTGCATTGCATTGCAATACAGCTGAAGTACACTTTGAGACAGCAGGGTGAAACGTTTGTCTTGCATTTGGTATAAAGACATATTTGACGCAAAAATGCTCAAGACAGCTGACAGCTATAACTTTAAAAAATGCTTAGTTTTACTCTTTTTCCTCTCTTTGAAATATACAAACTGAACATGCACAAATTAATGAGATTATTTCATTGTTGAGTATATTTTAATACAATGAGGAATTATTTAACCCTCTATGTAGATGAAGACTGTTCATTTAGTTCCTTGCCACAAAATAAGAAATATTAAATATTTCCGCACAATTATTTTCATATATGATAAAAGTTAAATAAAGTTGAAAAATATCTTTTCCCGGATTCTCTGCTTTTCTGCATTGGGAGAGTGCACAGTCCAGTAGTGTTATCTTCAAAGCCAAAAGGCAGTTTTATAATGACAACCGGATAAGGGAGGAGTTGAATGGCATTTCCACAGCATCTTGTTTATGATTACATTCTTGCAGAGAGCACAGATAATCTTATGCTTTGCTATTAAAAGTGAATGTGCCAGGAATGATCCACATCTATCTAATACTGTCAGGAAACATGCTATTAAGAATGGAAACTGTTCTTTTCAGTTTCATGCTTGAATTTCAGCCATGGTAACTGGATTCAGAATACCACTTTGATAACTTTCAGGGCTCAGTGTTTAGCACTGCTGCCTCTCAGTTACAGGAAGTTGGGTTCGATTCCACACTCGGGCGACTGTCTGTGTGGAATTTGCACATTCTCCCTGTGATGGTTTCGTCCCGATGCTCTGGTATCTTCCCACAGTTCAACAATGTGCAAGTTAAGTGGACTGGCCATGCTAAATTGCCCATAGTATCCAGGGATGTTCAGGCTAGCTTGGTTAGCCATGGAAATGCAGGGATAGGCTAGGGGGTGGATCTTGGTGGGATGCTTTTCGGAGAGATTGTGTGGACCTGATGGGCTGAACAACCTGCTTCCACATTGAAGGGATTCTATGATCAAATGATGGAGCAGAATTTGTCTTAAAATGGTGCTCATACACAGCCTGTGTTTGGAAAGCAAGAATTGAAATTCTTAGCACACTCCTTCCATTCCCATTCTAACCACAATTACTTGCTTTATCCATTGGGGTAAGATTCTGCTGTGGTCTGGAATCCTTGCTTAGAATCACAAAATATATAAATTACAGCACATACAGATGTCATTTAGTCTATTATGCCAGGACTATGTAAATGGAGATATTTAATCTAACCCCATTTCCCCATTCTTTTCCCATAACTTCATTCATTATCCCCATTCAAACGATTATACAGCTAGCTTGAGTCACCAAATTGTAAAATCTACCATGATATAATAATCCTCTGTAAAAGGATTTTTCCATTAGGAAAATTGGATATTTGAGGATGGCATGGAAGTTAGAGAGTTTCCTTCAGAGAGAGAAATAGAAACAGCAAATTGGGCACTTCTGAGCTGTTCTTTGTAACTTCAGTAATCCTTGTTTTCGATGTCTAGCTCATGTTTGTAATTTTTGAATGCCAGTATGTTGTTACTACATACATTCTTATCGCAGGTTTTGCAACCAGTATTATGTCTGTCTTGTGCTCTCCTTCTCACATTTCATAGGGATAATTTTCTTCTGCATTTTTCTCTGATTATCTCATTATGGTCTCTGACTTCTTCCCTAGCAGTATCTCAAAGCAAAACAAAAGCTGCTGATAATTTCAAGCACTTTTAGGTCATGGCTACATGACAAAATTTACCTCAAGTTAAAAGATACAATTTTGTACTATGCTGGGAATCTATATGCTGGTAATTGTTTTCCAGTTTGTCTTTAACACTCTTGCTCCTATCTCATGTTTTCAATTGAATGTCCCATTGCAGCTTATTATTCATCTTATGAATTTTGTTAACAGCAACTCCCTATTGCCTCATCTCACACTGTTTGCTAATGCTTACTTATCCATTGTTCTCATCTTGCAGTTTGTCATTGACGCCATTTGATGACTGACCTCAAACTGTGGGGTAATTATTAAACTTCAGCAAGAAACAATATAGAAACAGTGAGCCATAAAATAAGTCTGTTAATCAGAATACAGGAATTACATTGTTTATTGAGTCAAAGCATCTCTCTTAAATAGAAATGTTAATTTCTCTGAAAATTTTGAAAGGACACATAAAATAACTTGACCGAAAGAATAAAGTGATCAGGTTCTGCATGTGTCCTGGTATAACTTTCCAAGTTCAGTCATATTATTTGATGGAGGCAGGAAATCAGAAGAATCTAACTTTTATTTACCTCCTCCAGAGATCAAATACTGACGGCATCTGGGGGTCAGTCAAATGCTGATTCTGTCAAGCGTGAATATGTCGTCTGAGGAGAAAAGAAGTAGAAAAATACAGAAGTAGAAAAATACTCTGCATTCTCTCCATTATGTGATGAACTACACCAGTACTTTTGAACTTTACTTCCGTTGACACCTGCCCATCTCCACCTTACTGCTCAGAAGGCACTCTGAACAAGGGTGTGAGTTTTCAAACAGCTATCCTCCCATTTCTTCCCAGAGAAAGAGTTATTTGATGGTTAAAAATCATTGGAAGGAGCACCTTAACCACTTATTGAGGTCTATTTGTTTTGAATTTTCTAGCACTGGTGCGTGTTCTGCCTTTGGTACCATCCATCATCAGCCGTACCAATGACTCTTTCAAAGCCAGTGCTGGCAGCACTTCAAGAAAAAGTCCAAATTCACCACTGTGGATATGATTTGTTCCCTAGAAATACTGTCAAAATTGGTCTGGCCTCTCTCAGTCAGGGTTCTGATCAAGTTCATTCATCCTAAGCATAAATCTCTTTCAAAGACTGATAGTCATGCTACTTATTTTCAGAGGTTTTATTGTCATTTCTGACCTTTGCATTTCTAAGTCTGTGGGAAATGTACATGCTGTGATTTGGAAATGGGGGAATTTCGGATTTTAGTATTTGTTGTCAGCGTCACACATTTTAAAAAGAGACAGACTTGCATTTGCATGGTGCCAGTCAGGACCTCACTACGGCTGATGAAGTCGTCACTGTTGTGATATAAGTATGCACAACTAATTGGTGGACTGCATGATTCCACAAACAACAATATGATAATGACCAGGTCACTTAGTGATATTGGTTGAGGGACAACCATTGAACACATACAAATTCAGGAAACCTTCCAATCATCTGCTTACAATGTACACTTTCAAGTGCCCCAGTGAAAATGGTTTCATTTTTTATCACTAATCACGTTCTGAATGAAAATTGTCAATTTGGTTGTGTTCTTTTGAGGTTAATTATCTCGTGCCTGGGAGAACACTGAAGGGATTTCTCTAGATAAGTTCTGAGGTTCAGACATCTTCAGTTGATTCATGAATGACCAAAAGATGAGAAAGGAGAATATTCACTGATGTTTGCACTATGTCCAAGGGCTGCAATCAAATAAATTGCTGCATGCAAGGCTTCTGCTTGGAGGTATGGGATGGATTAATTGTAGATTTTGTCACAACACAAAACCTGGCCCCTCGATGGTTTTGTCTATAATTCAACTGCTGCAGTTAATTGAGTTAAATTTTGTGACTTCCCAGTTTGTAACATTATATATTAAGGTCACACATCAGGCTTGTCCACCTAATCCTCCAGATTGCACAGACCTTGATCCAGGTACACTTGCTTCCACAGCTAAACTTTCAATACATGCTCTTGTTCTGTAAAGAACCATCCTAGAAGTTTTAAATGGTGACATTTACTCCTTTGCATCCTGAATGAATTGCAATGTTGACAAAGCAAAGGTAATTTCTGAACTAATTTCTACACTTTTGCTCAACTCATTCTTCACCTTAATGTTTTTGTTATTGATACAAAGTGAGCAGAATACAAAATAATGAATGATATTTCAAATGAATGAGTGTGCCTCAAATGCAAAGCAAGTAAAATCTGCCCTGTACAACATTAATCAATAGAGGATGCTACCTTCAGCAAATGCAATATGCAAAGTCTGCAGTAATAAGTGTCTGAATGCCTCCAATTCGAAGTAGCATCCATTTATGTGAGTTCCTCCAATGTGTATTGATGCATTAATGTTTAACAGTTGGATACACAGCTTGTGACAGATTGTCAGTGTTGCCTAGATAAAGGGGCAATGTGCCAAATAACCTTGTTGGCTGCTCTAGAAGAATATTAAAATACTGGCAAACTGCAATATTTACTTAAGAACAGAAAAATTCCCTTATTTCTCATATTTGTGCCTAAGTATCTTCATGAACTTGCCGCTCTTTATGTCTATTCTCTTCCAACTTTTCATCCTTCCAAAATATTCTTGATCCCCTCCCCAGTTTGTGAATTCTCCCCATCATCTCACAGTTGGTGGCCTGTAATGACATGGGCTGTTTTCTGTATAGCCAATACATTTTCTCCGACTCACAGCACCCACTGTCTGTTATCAAGCTTCTTTTCTTTCTTGCTATCTCAATCTCTTTACCTGCCTAATATTTTGTTTTCTTTACTCTCTATGGGCTCTGCGCTTAACCACTCACTCCTTTTCCGCCCCACTTACTGTCATCAGCATAAATATCACCTTTTCTTTGCTGTCGGTCAGTGGGCTCAAAACGTTAGCTTTGTTTTTTCTCCACAAATGCTGCCAGACCTGTTCAGTTCTTCCAGCAGTCTTTGTGATTGCATGTTTTAGGGCAGCACGGTGGCTCAGTGGTGAGCACTGCAGCCTCACAGCACCAAGGACCCAGGTTCAATTCCAGCCTCAGGCAACTGTCTGTGTGGAGTTTGCACATTCTCCCCGTGTCTACGTGGGTTTCCACCATGTGCTCCGGTTTCCTCCCACAGTCCAAAGATGTACAGGCTAGGTGGATTGGCCATGCTAAATTGCCTGTACTGTTCAGGGGTGTGTGGGTTATAAGAGGGTAGGTCTGGGTCTGGGTTGGATGCTTCAAGGGGTGGTGTGGACTTGTTGGGCCGAAGGGCCTGCTTCCATACTGTAGGGAATCTAATCCTTAGATCTCCAGCATTCACAGTTCCTTGTTTTAAAACCTAGCCCTTTGATCCTAAATGTCCTCCCCAAGTCCTTAACTTTATGTCTCCTAATGTGGTTTAGTGCCTATTTTTGTTTGAGTACCTTTTTTTCCTCTATTCAAGATGCTTAATAAACACAAACCGTTGAAATGCAAAGGAAGGTGACTCTGTTTATGACATTGTTCCAGACCTATTTGTTATCTTTCAATGAGCTATCAATAGCAATAGCCATCCTTCTGCCCATAAATCAAGACCTTTAGGCAGACAGGAATTTCCAAGTAAGTAATATTTCAATTAAGAAACTTTCTACTTTCTCAACCATATCCCTAACCATTAATGCTTAGAATCCATAATGGTCTAAGAGGATATTACATTTTTAAAAAGCCTAAGAAGATTAAATAGATATGGGAAGAACTGAAAAATTTACCATAAATGAAATAGATGAGATTAGTAGTGAGCATTAATCCAGACATAATAGGCCCATGTGGGATACTTGGTTGGAACAGGACTATTGAAGTTGAATTGTATGAGGCATTGCAGGAACCTGAAGATGAAGACTTGGTAGACAATTGGATAACATACATGGGCCATTCAATAAGACCACGGCTGACCTGTTCGTGGACTCAGTTTCACTTCCGCCTACTCACCATAACCCTTAATTCTTTTACTGTTTAAAAATCTATCGATCTTTGTCTTAAAACATTCACCAAGGAAGACTCACCTGCTTTATTGGGCAGGGAATTCCACAGACTCATAACCTTTTGGGTGAAGATGTTCCTCCTCAGCTCACTCATAAATCTGCCTCCCCTTATTTTGAGGCTATGCCCCCTAGTTCTAATTTCTTCCACCGGTGGAAACAACCTCCCTGCTTCTATTCCCTATGTAATATTATATGTTTCTATAATATTCTTCTAAATTCCAATACGTATAGGCTCAGTCCAATCAAATTTTCCTCATAAGCCAACCCTCTCAATTCCTAGTGTAGAATCAACCTTGTGAACCTACTCTGCATCCCTCCGGTGCCATTACATTCCTTCTTAAGTAAGGAGACCAAAACTGCAGTACTCCTGGGGTGGCCTTACCAGAACCCTACACAGCTGTAGCATAACCTCCATATTTTTAAATTCCATCCCTCTAGCAATGAAGGACAATATTCCATTTGCCTTCTTAATCACCTGCTGCACCTATAAACCATTTTTTTTTGTGATTCAAGGGAGTGATAGCCATTTGAGACATTGGATCACTGAGTGTCAACATGTTGTATTTGCTGATATGTGTGAAGGGTAAAGGCAGGGGTAGGCTGAGAAATGAATCATGAAAGTCATGAAGACTTGGTATGTGATCAAAAGCATTCAATCAAATCAACAAGGCTCTGAACTCGCAGAATTACTTTTGATTTAACACAGGATGTTGCCAAAGGCATGTGCGTGTTCAATGTTGCACAGGATCTTCCAGGAATCATACACCACATGGTTGACATATTGAAGCACAAGAAAACAGTCAAGGAGCACAATCATAGAGTGCATAGAGTCCTAAAGCACTTACACAAACGGAAGGGCTCACTCTAAATAACAGATATGACTTCTCCAAAGAATCTAACTATTTCTTTGAAAACAATAGTCAGTGATGGTATAATGGTGGATCCACAGAAGACCAAGGTCATTAAGGATGCACTCCATGATCTTAAAAAGATTTTTAGGGATGGTAGACTAGTGGTAAAACTTCTGGCTCACTTAGTGACTACTACAGGACCCTTGAGACAACTTGTTGAGGATCTGATATATCCTATTGAAGAAGTTAACTTCATATTTACACCCATGGAATTACAAAGATGTATAAAGGAGCAGTTATACTATATGCAGCAAGCTACACATTTCAATGGTCATAACCATGCAAGATGGCTGAGATATCTCAACAGAAAAGGCAAAGCCGTCGAGTAGTTGCATGAACATGAACAAGAAGTTGCTGGAGAAGCTCAGTAGGTCTGGCAACACCTGTGAAGGAGATGGATAGGGTGAATCACCAAAGTCTTTCTCCCAGGGTAGGGGAATCCAAAGCAAGAGAGCATAGGTTAAAGTCAGAGGGAAATGATTTAAAAAAGACCTGAGGGGTAACTTTAGCACGCAGAAGCTGGTGTGCATGTGGAATAAGTTGCCGGAGAACTGTGGAAGGGTCACCGGACCCGAAATGTTAAGTCTGTTTCCTCCTTTACAGATGCTACCGGACCTGCTGAGCTTTTCCAGCAACTTTATTTTTGTTCCTGATTTATAGCATCTGCAGTTCTTTCAGTTTTTATTGAGTAGTTGCGTGAATTGTTCATGCTACAGGAGGAGTTATCTAAAGGAACTACATCACGCCGTCAGCCGTCATCCACCATTGCATGATTGGAACAATCCTTTTAAGAAATATTGCAATGAATGGAACTTCCAGCCATCACATTGTCAGCAAAACAAGCCAAGTCAATTGTCTTCCACTATGAGATCTTCCAATCCACTAAGTTTGAAGAGAATGCATTTGGGAGAATAGTGAAACTTTCAGATCATCTGAACTTGTGAAGTCAGGCACTCAAGATAACATGGGGCAGTGGTAAATGTAATTATATTAATTATCAACTCATTGCATTAATAACAGAGCAACAAAAACATCAGGGAAAAATATTGTATAAGAGCTTAAAGATCTGAAAGGTTTAATGCGGAGATGTATCTAAAGGACTACCCACTACAATAGTGTTGAATGGACTTAGAGCCATAGAGTTATTCAGCATGGAAACAGACCCTTCGGTCCACCTCATTCATGCCAACCAGATGTCCCAATCTGATCTAGTCCCATTTACAAGCATTTGGCCTGTTTCCCTCTAAACCCTTCCTATTCATATACCCACCCAGATGCCTTTTAAATGTTGTAATTACTTCCACTTCTCCCACTTCCTCCGGAAACTCATTCCATATGCACACCAGATTCTGCGTGCTAAAGTTACCCCTCAGGTCCTTTTTAAATCATTTCCCTCTCACCTTAAACCTATGCCCTCTATCTTTGGATTCCCCTACCCAGGGAGAAAACCTTTGGCTATTCACCCTCTCCATGACTCTCACAATTTTATAAACCTCTGGGTGACAGAATTTTTTATGATTTGAAGGAGCAAGACTGACCATCTAGATGTGACTCACAGTAACTATCACGATGCCTATCACATCAATGTAACCCATAAATAGTTGCTAATGTGCTATAAGCTACATTTTGCTTGATACAAGAGTCTCTGCAGTTAAACCATTAGGCCCTATATGTTTAAAGAGGATGGTAACACCAAACCTACCATATAGAATCATAGAATCATAGATAGAATTATACCAAGCCTACCACATGGTGAAGTGTAGACTTGATTTAACTGTATGTGCAAAAGTCTTCAGCAGGAGTAGGTCGAACCAATCAGTTTCAGTGATGAGAGCAATCATGTTCCGATATAGTGCTTCATATCGCTGAGCACATGAATACAAACATGTCAAATAGCATGCCAGGAATCCTTCAGTTTCCTCACACTGTCCTAGTCCTGATATCATTGTTGATTCTAAGAGAAACTGAGAAAAATCCATCCTTATTAGAATAGCAATAGACTTGCCGTTGATGGTAGAAGCAGTCAGGTATGGCTGAGGCCGCTCAACATATGTACTAGCCACATGCTTGCAGATAATATCACAAAGAAGAAATACACAAGTAATGGATAATAAACACCTAAAAATTGTAATTTAAGGCACTGGATAAATATCTGTGAGGGTACAGAAAAATAACTTGCTTGCAGACAAGTAATGACATTGCTAGCATAACTTTGAATGGAATCAAAATGTGTGCCATAAAATGGACTGGGAGGGAAATAGAATGGTGCACAATGTGTCAAAAGTAATGGAGAGGAGATACAGTAAATCGTGATTACAAAAATGAATAAATAATTCTCTCCTACGCAGTGAAATGTTGGATTACAAATCAATGACGTCAGCAAAGAATTCAATTAGTTGCAAAAACAATGTCATCAGAGTGCACTGAAGTGTAACAAAAGTCTGTCACAAGAAAACAATGTCTCCACATAATGCAAGAGCACCACATCATCCAGGCAGTTATACAGATAAACCATAAGCCATAGGAGATCAAGTGACTAGGATGCACGGTTGATAGAGGGTTGGGGGTAGAGGATTGTGTTGAATTGTAGCATTGCATTAGCTGAAAGGAAAATATGTAATAAACTAGCTGATGCTTCCTTCTCTGTCCTCATGGTTATTTTAATCAACCTGTTCAAACATGTTATGACATTGTTCCCCCAAGAGAGTCATGTAGCACAATGGTAGTATCCCTACATCTGGACTAGAGATCTGGATTCAAGTCTCATCTACCCTGAAGGGGTGTCACAGCAAATTGTCTTAAATAATGATGAACATGAAAGTTCTGGTGCAGAAGTAGTGACCCCATCACTGTGCCAGAAGATTCTAAAAGAAATTAGGCAACACCAATCTTTTGTTTCCTTTCATAAGACTTGTTGCCCATGAAAAGCTTGGCTCTTCTGGAGAGCAGAGTTAGGAGTCAACCACATTTCTATAGGCCCAGAGACAGCTATAAGCCAGACCAGGGAAGGATGGCAGATTTTCCTTTCTTGGAGCAAACTGGATAGCTTGTGCAACTATTGACAAGCTTTCAGCTCCTTATCCTTTTTATCCATCTGTTATGGTGGGATTTGAACTCATGTTTACCAGAGCATCAGTCTGAGCTTCTGTATTCTAGTCCACTGATAGTGCCACTCCACCATTGTCTGCCCCATTGTAAGCAAGGTCCAGGTTTGCTATTCAAAGACCCTATGATTATTTTATTGATCTTATTCTTCAAAAATGTCACAAGAGCCTATTAATTCCAAAACCAGTTTGACTTTTTTTGTCAAGCACTGCAAATTTCTGAAATGTAAAACTTGCTGTGATTTTTTTTGTACAAGATCAGCTAATTATTTCACTCTGTCTATCTTTTCGTTTCATGTTTTGGATTACCTACATTTGTGAAGTTGCCATTGACTAATTTATAATAACACTGTAGTTGTGAGAGTTTAAAATAACACACTTCAAATTTATCTGCACTAGTGTTCATTTTGTATGTATACGTTTGTTCATAAGATCCTTCTGTGATTGTGGCTTTTTTAGTGCTCTGCAATCTGCATGTCTCTGAATTGAATTGGGGGTCTGAACAGAAATGTATGTTTCATTCAGAACCCAGCAATGCAGGAGAATTTGACATAACACAGTGTGGAGCTGGATGAACACAGCAGGCCAAGCAGCATAAGAGGAGCAGGAAAGCTGATGTTTTGGGTCGAGACCCTTTTTCAGAAATCATTGGATTGAATGCTGTCTATATGGAAGTGAAGAAAGCATTTGATAAACTATCATGCAAACACTTAATAACAAGACTGAGGCTCAGGAATGTCAGAGAATACTTTGAATACTTGACTTCAAGAGTTCCCAGTTCACCAGAGAAACCTAATACTTTTGTGGAAAGGTGACTCATTACTTATGTGATGTTAATAAAATGTGAGGCTGGATGAACACAGCAGGCCAAGCAGCATCTCAGGAGCACAAAAGCTTAGATGCTTGGCCTGCTGTGTTCATCCAGCCTCACATTTTATTATCTTGGAATTCTCCAGCATCTGCAGTTCCCATCATCTCTCATTACTTATGTGAGTGCAATTGATGATTGAATGTTAATCACAGTTCTTTCATTTGATTGTAGTGAATTCTTTCCTTGAACATCTGCCTCTTTTTAAGAAGCTCTTTAAAGCCTATCCCTTTGTTCAAGCTTTTGGTCGCCTTTCCAAATACCAAATATATTTTTGAAACACCAAAAACATGTTTTATAGTCTCTTGGTAAGGCATTTAATACGTGTGTTCTTTAAACGTAAATTCCTCTTTGCGATGCTTTTTCACTTATTTTAGTAATGCACCTACTGATCCTGGAATAATAGTAAATATTATGTGGTCAAAGGTTCAAATTCTATTGTGGTGGAATTCAAATGAATATAAAATGGAACTGAGAGCTAATCATCATAATGGTGCCCATGAAACTGAAATAACTCCACTGAAGACAGCTTCCCGTCACCAAATCACCTTTACTTACACACAGAGAGTCCTTGACATTGATCCAGCTCCCTGCAGAGCCAGCACTCAGAGTGAACAGAATCTCTGACACTCCTGCTTCTATCTGCCAGCCAGGGCTCACTGATTGGACCAGCTTAACAGCACCAAACAAGGAATTCATATTCTATGGATCCACCTGGCCGACCTCGTTACAGTCACAACAGAAGCTATCACCAATTTTTATTTTAAAACATCTGGTTTGCTAACAGGCCAGGAACTTATATATAACGCCAAATCCACATAATGTGCTTGATTTCTCATTTGTAGATTTGTAGATCTCTATTTGTAGATTTCTCTGCACCACTTGAAAGCTGGCTTGTGATGCAGAGTGACACTGACAGTTTAGGTTCAACTCCCACGTTGGCTCAGGTTACTGTGGAGGATTCTTCTTCTTAACCTCTCTCCTCACCCGAGGCATGGTGATCCTCATGCTAAAGCACCACCAGCGCTCTCTCTCCCTGTAATGAAAGAGCAGCCCTATGGTCTTGTAGGACTTTGACAACTTTACCTAGGCCAAGGAATACATACCACTGATCTTTAGGCTCTGTTGTGTCAGAAATCTTGAGGTGTGTTTATGACACAACAATATCACTGACATACACATAGCGTGAGTTTAATGGTTACTGATATTAATGTACATTGTGCACACATGACTGAATGACTACCCTGGCACCATACACAGACTGTTTGGCTTCAGGAGATCCAGGTACTTTTGTGCTAAAATGTTATATGTTGTGTTGCCATGTAACCATCTTAAAGGTACAGCTCTTATCCGGTCTGTATTCTATACCATAATATAACAACCACCTTTTCCTTGTCTGATACCATTTACGAGGCTATCCATGTAATTGTCTATGTACATTAGACAGATGGGAGGAGATACGACATAACCAAATCTAGCTAGTATAGTGAGATAACAAGGTGTGGAGCTGGATCAACACAGCTGGCCAAACAGCACCAGAGGAGCAGCAAAGCCGACGTTTCTGGCCTAGACCCTTCTTCAGAAATGATTCTGCAGAAATATTTCTGAAGAAGGGTCTAGGCCCGAAACATCAGACTTCCTGCTCCTCTGATGCTGCTTGGCCTGCTGTGTTCATCCAGCTCCACACCTTGTTATCTCAGATTCTCCAGCATCTGCAGTTCCTACTATCTCTGGCTAGTATAGTTATGACTGGCAGTATAGTTTCACACTGTGGTGTGCCATCTGTCATCATGATGGATGTGTAACGTTTGTTGTTGCTATGTGGTTGTTTTTTGGCCTGATATCATCAGACTTCAAGTCTTCATCCTCTACGATGGCTGGTTGCTGATATGAAGTTCAGATAAGTCACCTATTTCTTCACTGGGCCATTGATCATCACAACATCATATGACCTAGGTAAGAGACAATAACATAACACCTTTCCATTAATCCATGTGCTTGTGTGAAAATCTCAAACTCAAATGGACTGTCAAGTGGGAAAACAGTAAGCATGCTTACTGATCATGTTCTTCTACTATTTTCTCCCTTCTTTCCAACAATGTGTCACACATATGTGTTTAGGTGATGAATACGGAGGGAAAAAGCTGTTTGGGTCTGTCTTCCGGTCATGAGAACTGTTGGTGAGGGTGAGCCGTTGCTTCAATTTAGCATAGCTATCCAAAAATCTTGGCAAGTAACTTTCAGTTTCATGACCATGGGTTTTCCAGTACAAGCTATGCATTGTGTGAGACTGCTCAATGGAGATTGGTAAGGACAAAAGGCAGCTTGTGGAATACCCTATTTCCTACACTAAGGTACTTTGGTCCATCGTTGGACACAGTTTGTTAAGGACTACTGAACACACCAAAAATATGACAGTCAATGCATCATTGTGTTGTAAATATTTTGGATTTGTGGAGTCTTTATTTTGTCATATGAAAGGGAATTTGGTGAAATAGTCAGTCACCAGACTGTAACTGTGTTTTTGGATATGGAAAATATCAGTCACAGTCTGGCACCATGCCTCAGAAGAAATCTCTTGTGGAAGGAGACGTTTTCTCGATTGTGCAAATTGATAGAATTGACATGTTTTCACAATTTAATTTGCTGATCCATGTCTTTGTGAACGCTGGGAAAACATATAGTTCATGCAGGAAGGTCTTAACTTTTTTTTGCTCCCATGTGACCTATGTAGATACGTTCTCGAATGTCTTCGCGTAAGGTTTACCAAATTACAACTTGCTTTCCTTTAAAGAAGAAAAACACTTCAGGTGTCCATCCTGAGGATTCGTAATGGCATTTAAGGTGGATAATGTCAATGTATGGAACCAGGTGCTTGTTGTACGCAAGATAACAAAGTGTGAAGCTGGATGAACACAGCAAGCCAAGCAGCATCTCAGGAGCACAAAAGCTGACATTTTGGGCCTAGACCCTTCATCAGAGAGGAATTGGCTTGCTTTGTGTAACATTAGCACCAGTTTCCTGAGTACATCTTTTGTAATATGGTTAAAGTGATGGTGTTTGTGCCACCAAAGTGTTGTCCATTACTTGCATGGACATAAAGTTTTCAACTTATCTTCTGGTGTCCACGTCGAATGCCAAGTTTACTGTATGTACTATCTGATTGAAGTCTATAAACTGTAACATTACAGTTAGCTCTCAGACATTTTTGACCTTCTTAGATGCCATGTAACTTTAGATACTATGTTGGCCTGTTCCTTTTCTGCTCTTCTTCACATAACATTGTAGATTGTACTTTAGGTTTTTCTGGCTGAATGCATTTCATTCACATTTTGGCCCAATGTCTTCTGGTTGACATAATTAGAATATGCCATGAAATGCTTTGCACTGTCTTGATAAAAGAGATTAACCTTACCACACAGAAGACCTGGATGTTCCACTCAAAGTTGTTGACAGCTACAAAAACTATCCAAGGACATGGATGCTGCTGGCCTGCTTGTTGCTTGGAACTTTCATGCTTCTTTAAGTCGTGCGTCTGTTGGTTTGTCTAAATGTTTATTGTTGAGGAGGTGATAACAAGTTCCATCGGTCTTTCAGCTATATTGGCTTCAGCAGAATCATATTCTGCACTTTTACATCAACATCTGCCTATGAATTAGTTGAATGGCCTGTCTGTAATAACATGAACTCAACACTGTACATACATGTAATTGCCTATGTATACTCAGACAAATTGGAAGAGCCGTTACATGACCAAATCTAGCTAGTATAGTTATGACTTGCAGTGTAGCTTCTTGCTTTGAACTTTAAGTTGATCTGAATATAAGGAAAAGCTTGCCAGGATCCTTTCAGTCATTATAATTAGGCTGCAGTAGCTCATTTTTATTTTTGTTAAGCGGGAATGTGGTAGAGTTCTCACTGCCTTCAGTGTAGCCTTTAGTTGGTTGGAATACATCTTTCTTAGTTGTAATTGTAACTTTAGCTCTGAAATCGGACAGATCGATGACCTGTTAGGACAAATACTTTTCTTAATAAAAGAAGGAGCTGTAGATGTTGGAGATCTAAAACAAACAAAAACAGGATTTGCTGTACAAACTCAGCTAGTTTGATAACGCCATTGGAGAGAAAGCAGAGTTAACGTTTCGCATCCAGTGACCCTTCTTTTGGAGTCAGAGTAACAGAATCTTACAGTATGGAAGCAGGTCCTTCAGTCCAACTTGTCCATGCCGACCATGTTTCCCAAACTAAACTAATTCCATTGCCTGTTTTTGGCCCATATCCCTTTGAGCCTTTCCTATTCATGTAAATGTCCAAACGTCTTTTACATTTGTGAGTGTACCCACCTCCACCATTTCCCCTGGTCGCTCATTCTATATATGCACCAACCTCTGTGTGAAAAGGTTGTCCTCTCTCTCCTTAAACCTATGCCCCTTTGTTTTGGACACCCCTACCCTAGGGAAAAGACCTCAGAAATTCACCTTATATATGCCTTTCATGATTTTATGTAAGGTTATCCCTCAACTTCCGAGACTCCAGAGTATCCAGCCACTCCTTATAATTCAAGCCGTCCAACCTTGGTAACATCCTTGGTAAATCTTTTTGGCACCCTTTCCAGTTTAATAACATCCTTACTGTGCCAGGGTGACCAGAGTTGTTTTGACTAACTGCATTGACTCTTTTACACAGACAGAGTGGCTGCAAGTGAGTTGGGTACCTTTATACTGAAAAGTCATACGCCTTATGTCACACAGTTATGTTAAATGTAGAGGCGTATCTGTTCTGGAGACTATCCCCGAATAAAACACAAGCCATTCAGTTCAAGGGCAGTTTGGTTCGGCAACATATACTGACCTTCCCAAAGATCCCACCATAAAATGGTATTAATTATTTGTGAGTGAAAAGGGATCCGAAAGTCCCAATTAGCAGACCTTGTTAAAATTGGCATTGATCTTTAAGATGATCAAGGTTGGAGAGGTATTGTGGAGGAGTGATTTGAAGGAGGTCCACCTCAGTCTAAGGTTGAACTGAACTGCGGAATGGTTAGCGAATCATGAGAGCACAGACTCCAGCAGCATTACCCTGGCATGCTGCTGTGACTTGCTTTTGCCTCACTAGCTTCACAAGTGAGCTTTCTACAGACTATGCTCTTTAATTATGGAGCACCTTGCTAAATGAACAGGAACACAATTCTGCAGATGTAACTTGTGGAATAATATGCATACACTCCCTTGGTACTGCATTACTGGAACAATTTCTTTTAGGATAAAACATGAAATTAAGACTCTCTTCCCTCTCAAGTAGAAGTAAAAAAATCCAATAGTGTTATTGTGTAAGAGAAGGGCTCCTTGTCATGATGTATTCCTCAACCAAATCACTAAAATGGATGAACTGGTTAATATCATATTGCCCGTTCTAGGAGCTTGCAAATTGCCTGTTCGATTTTTTAATCCACGACAGTAATTACATTTCAAAAGTATTTAATTATTTGGGAAGTTTTTGGGACACCCTGAGATTGTGAAGATCATGGGGGCAGCACAGTGGCTCAGTGGTTAGCACTGCTGCCTCACAGCGCCAGGGACCGGGGTTTGATTCCAGACTCAGGCGACCGTCTGTGTGGAGTTTGTACATTCTCCCCGTGTCTGCGTGGGTTTCCTCTGGATGCTCTGGTTTCCTTCCACAATCCAAAGATGCGCAGGGTAAGTGGATTGGCCATGCTAAATTGCCCATAGTGTTCAGGGGTGTGTAGGTTGGTTGGGTTATAGGGGGATGGGTCTGGTTGGGATGCTCTGAGGGTCAGTGTGGACTTGTTGGGTTGAAGGGCCTGTTTCCACTCTGTAGGGATTCTATGGTTTAAGATTTTCTTCACAAGGACAATGATGGTGATGTGTTAACCTACACCAAGGTCTGATTGTGTCAACAAGTGACACTCTGCTACATGGTCGTTCCCAATAAGTTGCTAAAGTGTGCATTTGCGATTCCTCATTGTCCCCTGCACAAGGCAAAACATAAACAGGCAGCTATGAACAATTATCTAAATAAGCTGACCTCAACTAAATTGCAGGCAGTTAGCTCACAGCGCATTTGGCTCAACAACTATGCATTCCAACCTAAGTTTAGCCTGGACCGCAAAGTCAGTCATACTGCTCTCATCAGTGGAAAGCAATATCTTAAAGTAGCTGAAAGAAAAGCAGTAAAAAAGACTCGAGACAATGTGAGTGGAGTTCTTCACTACAAGTGGTTGATCTAAGTTAGATCCTTCAAACAGACTGGCTCACTAAAATCTGGATACTTAGAAATCTGGTAGGAAATTGAAACAGAGATTTGGAGTAAAATCTTGTTGGGGTATCAAAGGAAAGACCTGTGCTGTCTCCAGCTAGGAAGGCCAATCAAATAATAAACCAATCCGGTGCAATTGAGACCACCTACAGAGATTCCTCTGGGTTCAATACCAAAGGATCGGGAGCCTTGTCTACTGAGAGCTGCTGACCAATCAGAGGCTGGCAGTTCTTGTACTCAGTAGTGCCACAGGGGATATTGTGGCTGCCACAGGATAAACACCTAACAGAAGCTTAAGATTGTGGACCTAATCAGGCTCCGGGTGAGGAAGTGCTGGGGGACAGAGTTACAGGAAGATGCACTGTTCTTGGCAGGATGGCAAGGGTGTGGCTCTCAGGCACCAAGGGCAACCTCCACACCTCAGGAGGTGCTAAGTTGTTTGGATGGGTAAAGCTATCATGTACTCTATGGGTTACAGACTCAAGCACTACAGGGCTAATACCGCTGGAATGAGGTGTTTAAATGACCATTAATTCGCTACTCAAAGGTCTCATTTGGTAGTGGATAACTAGGTTAATTCTGGGCCTTCCCAGAGCCATCTCTGGCAGCAATGGGAAGACACAGCTTTCAGGACACCATCCCATCTAATTATATGCTCCTCCACATACAACCTCAGTACCAGTGGGTACTGGAAATTCCACTCGACAGCATCATTTAAAAGTGAGTTAGACAAGCATATACAAATGAATAATTTGGCAAACAGAGAAAACAGGATTCATGTGCATAGTTTCAATTGAGCCAGGAACTCCTGCAGAATGGGCTGAAAGGCCCCCTTCTGTGAAACAATATCGATGCATCAATTAAATTGGGAATAGAAGAAACAAAATCATTGTGAAAATGCAAAAATCAGCCGAGAGATCTTAAAAGTAAGATAACCTAAGGAATCTGGAAAAGAACTCTTCAGTGTGTCAGGGGGTTTGTATTTTATCCCTTTGAAGTAAAAGCACTTCATTAGGAATTAAAAACTGTATCAACTTCAAATTACTTAAAATTGCATAGTTTTAGGGGTGAAAGTAAATATTTACGGAATCATAGGCAAACAAGGAAGTATATGGTGTATGTGCCAATGCTAACGCAACTAATCATCCAACAGGAGTGAAAACCCAATGCTAACGCAACTAATCATCCAACAGGAGTGAAAACCCAATGCTAACGCAACTAATCATCCAACAGGAGTGAAAACCCAATGCTAACGCAACTAATCATCCAACAGGAGTGAAAACCCAATGCTAATGCAACTAATCATCCAACAAGTGAAAACCCAATGCCATGTCTCTTTCTTAAGCTTTGGTAAAACAACACCAGAATGTCAAAGAATGCACTCATTTGTGAGATGTAACTGGGTGATTTTCGAGAGCGTGCACGCTCCAGGAGCATTCCTACAGATTTCCATCTATAGGTTGTAAGCAACATCAGGACAATGATACGCTCTGCGTTCGTGTTAGCCAGGTTACGGTAGCCTAGTCATTATAAGCCAATCTGTGAATTCACAATTCATCATACCTAATTTTGAAATTGAGTGCAATAGCCTATCTGGAGATCACCTAAAATCCCAGCTGGTTCACTAAAGTCCTTTAAATAAAGGAATCTGCCACTCCTACTTTGGCCTATGTGTATCTCCAGTAACACATTTCAGGATTACCTTCTAAAGATTCTCTGGGAATTGACGATAAATATTGTCAATCTGTTCAAAATTCCAATATTAAAGTAAAACAGGCATATTCCAACAATTGGAGAAGCGGGGAAGTTAACGTTTTAGGTTGGGACCCTTCTTCAGACTCCATTTCTGAAGAAGAGTCCCAACCTGAAACATCAACTTTCCTGCTTCTCTGATGCTGCCTGGCCTGCTGTATTCCTTCAGCTCCACACTGTGTTATCTCTGTCTCCAGCATCTGCAGTTCTTGCAATCTCTGATATTCCAACAATAAGTTACTTTCCTTTATCAGTTTGACACATATGAAAGACAGATGGGGAAGGAGCAGGAGACAGGTTAAGTAGTGACTGCCAAGAGCTAACACACTCATTATGGGATGAATGGCCTCCATCTGCATTTCAAAATTATCATCTTTAGCAAATGCCAAACTTGTATGAGCTAATTAACTGCTAATCGCTTCAGGATTTCTCCTCTTTGTTTTCGGACAGTACCTCCCTAAAAGCTGGCTTCAGCCCTGAACCAGCTGCAGTTGGGTGCAGCACTGTTTGGCTGATATGAGTGTACTGTGTCCTTTGAGAAGAGCTTTTTAAAAACAAAGCTACAGAAGAGGAAATGAAAATCATTTGTGTTCTCAACACCTATAACATTCTGTAGCGGTACTGTATAGAAAGATGGAACCGATGTCCTACAGGTTCATCATGGTCAGGGTGTGCCTGTTTGGATCCACATTGGTTCCTGGCATCTAGTTGTGGATGCAGCCATGTGGAAAATTAATGTCCATGTTCAGGAAGTGATGTGCAGTTAAGGTTTGCCTGCTATTGGGCATCATTGCTTACGTCAGGCCAAGTGCAATCAGGAAGGGAAGGTTTTCAGTCAAATATGGGTTGGTTTTAACTAATAACATAAGTTATACTGAAGCCAGTGTAAAACGCTTTAACTCCCCATGAACATTGTATTGCAAGATCCAGATTTTAACTCCCAGTCACACCCCTAGCCTTGACTCACTCAAACCATTAGGAATTATGAGACATGAGTGGAAGTTAAAATTGGTGAGAGAGTTTTCATATTGCTGGTCTTATCGATACGTAATACAGATTAAGTTGCATGTATTTAGTTGACTTGAAGATCTCATATGGTCTTATTTAACAGCTCAGGCTTTCAGTTATAGGTAACTATGTTTGCACCTGGACTCTAGCACACTACTATGGGACTGCACATACAAGCTGATGACGCACCACTATCTCAAAGTGCTCTTAAGCCAACACTGCAGCCATTTTCCACCCAGCAAACTTTCAAAAGCACCTATATGTTGATGACCAGAAAAGTTGCTTTACTGTGATGTGGGATAAATATTCATGGAATAGTACAGCACCAAAAAGAGCTTTCAGCCCGTTAAATCTGCTCTAGACCCATGTTCCAGCACTAGACCCATAGCCTTGAATGTTATCACATTTCGAGTGCTTATCCAGGGATCTTTTTCAAGGCTCCCCCCTCAACTACCCTCCCAGACAGCACATCCCAGAGCCCTAACACCCTTTGGGTGAAAATATTTTTCCTCAAGTTCCCTCTAAGTCCCCAGCCTTTCACCTTAAAAGTGCGGCCCCTTGTTTATTGACCCTTCAACTGAAGCGAACTGGTGCTGTCTATCTAAGATAACAAGGTGTGAAGCTGGATGAACACAGCAGGCCAAGCAGCATCTCAGGAGCACAAAAGCAGACGTTTCGGGCGTAGACCCTTCATCAGAGCGCTCTCTGATGAAGGGTCTAGGCCCGAAACGTCAGCTTTTGTACTCCTGAGATGTTGCTTGGCCTGCTGTGTTCATCCAGCTTCACACTTTGTTATCTTGGATTCTCCAGCATCTGCAGTTCCCATTATTTCTGGCGCTTTCTATCTCCCTTGTCTATGCCCCTCATAATCTTAAGCATCTCTATCAGCTCTCTCCTCTGCCTTCTTTGCTCCAAAGAAAACAACCTGAACATATCCACCTTTTCTTCACAGCTAAGATGTTCCATCCTAGGCTACAGTGACTAGACTGCACTCAGCACTCCATCTTTGGCTTAGTCAAAGTCCTGTACAGCTCCAATGTAACTTCCCTGCTCTTATAATCTATACCTTGACTGGTAAAAGCAAGTTTCCTGCATGCCTTCTCAACCATTCTATTAACCTGTCCTGCCACATTCAGGGATCAGTGGACGAGAATCGCGAGATCTCTCTGTTCCTGGCATTCATTAAGTACTCCCTTGTCTTATTACTTTTCCAAAGAACATAACTTCACACTTATCAGGTTTAAATTCCATCTGCCACTGATTTGACTATCTTACCAATCCATTTATGTCCCCCTGTAACCTAACACCTTCCTCCTCACTTTCAACCACCCAGTAATCTTTGTGGGATCCACAGTCTTACATATCATCCCCCCCATCACGTTCTCATCTATGTCATTTATGAATATCACAAACCATAAGGGACCCAGCACTGAGCCCTGTGTTATGCCACATTGGGCTCCAGTCTCACAGTGTCACAAACAGCCTTGCACCACTTCACCCTATCTCCTACCACTAAGCCAATTTTGGATCCAACTTGCCACGTCCCATTGGATCCCAAGTGCTTGTACCTTCTTCAGCAGTGTCCTATGTGGGATGCCGTTGAAGGGCGTATTGAAATCCACATAAACTATATCAACTGCACTACCCTCATCTATACCCTTGATCACCTCTTCAAAAAATTTAATAAAAATTGTTAAGCATGACCTCCATCTGACAAAGCCATGTAGACAACCCCAGATTAAACCTTGCCTTTCTAAATCAAAATTAATTCACTCAGAATTCTCTCCAGAGGTTTCCCTACTGCTGATGTGAAACTCAAAAGTACTTCCATCTGTTCCACCTTTCTTAAAATGTGGGACCACATTAGATGTCCTCCAGTCCTCTGCCACCTTCCCTGTGGCCAGAAAAGAATTAAGAATATGGGACAAGGCTCCTGAGATTTCCTCCTGCATCTCCTACAATAGCCAGGGAGAAAACTCATTTGCACTAGGGTGTTTGTCCACTTTTAATAGCGCCAAAAACTCCGATACTTTTCTCACTACCAGCATCACACTGCAAAAGAACCTTACCCTCCTCCATCATCTCAAATTCTGCACCTACAGCCTCCTTCCAGCCAGAGATAACTCCCATGCCCTGTTTCAAGCTACTGTCATCATTTTCATCCACACATAAAGGCAGATGGGGCCTGGGTTTAACATTTCCCCTGAAAGACATGAGAACAGAATAGGGTAAAAATGGATAAGAGAAAATAGCCTCAATTAAGGGGCGGTGTGGTGGTTGGGAAGGGGGGAAGAGTGAGACCTGCTTCAATATCATAATCCTACCCTATCTTTGTCCATTTTACTTTCCATATTCATGACAGGGCTTCCAGCATTCCTGTTTAATAATACTGATAAAATACTTCAAAGGATATAAGCGAAGAGGCAGGAAAGATATTTTCCCTGTTCCTGAGAAGATGTTAGTGGATTACCAGGGCTGTGTGTGGGCCCTTATCCACTCCCTTCTTTTATTCCTTTCTTTTTACTTATGCCTTTTTTTTTTGCTTTCTTTTAATCTTTAGTTTTTGTTTTCATTTGAGCCTTTTGCGGTGGGCTAGTCAGTGGAATTGGCATGGCATCTAGAACAGGCCGTGCGCAGAATGGTGGCTCCTCCCCACCATCAAAGGTGGTGTCCTCACGGTGACTGGAGGCAATGGTGGCAGCAGCAGTATGGGATGTCCTCCCAGCGTTCAGAGCTGGCGGAGGCAATGGTGGCAGCAGCAACAAAACTCTTCCAGTGAACAGAGACGGCAGTGACAGCTGGATTTTTAAGATGGAGGTACAGGCATGGCGTCATCTCGGGTCGGGGGGGAGCGGTGTTGGGGAGTGGCCGTGGCAGAACTGTTTGCAGGATGACGACAACGATCTAGTCTGAAAGCAGAGGCCGAGGCTCATGGTTGCATTAGGTCCAAAGCAGGAATTCCTGACTTTGGAAAGGTAGCACCAGAGCTGGGACTCCTGAGTGCTGGGTGAGCATGAGTTCAGCACAGGACCTGGCATCAGCGAGGTGGGCCCATTGGCGAAGAAATGGTGCCTAAAGACTGGCGACTCCTACTTGGTCCAATGCAGGGAGCGGCAAGGCGGTGGGAGACATGTGGCAGCACAGGTGTCATTGGTGAGCCCGGCTCAGGGCTCCCTTTCAGTTACATTTCTTAACCTTTTTATTCTTAAACTATTCAAAATGGCACCAGATTTTGGCAACTGTTGAAGCTTTCCACTGTATTTTGCAGTATTATTCACCATAAGATGGAAATGAGCAATAAATAATAAATCAATTCATCACTGGTTGAGGAGTCTATAATGTTGAGGGAAATGTCACTTAAGTCTGAGATGAGGAGGAAATATTTTACTCAGAGCTTTGTAAACATTTGGAATTCTGTACTGCAGAGGTCAGTGGAGGCTCAGTTGAGGAGTGTGTTTGAGGTAATGATTGATTGTTATCTGACTACTGGGGCATGCAGGTTTACAGGGATGGACGGTGTAAAAGGCATTGAATTTGTGGGATGATCTATGAATGTATCAAAGAGCATGGGGTTGAGGGAAAGGCGATAGTCTAGTGGCATTTTCAGGATGCACTGCTACTCCAGAGCCCCAGGGAACGTTCTGGTGACCTGTGTTCAAATCCCACCACAACAGATGGTGAAATTTGAATGTAATAAAAATGTAGAATTCAGAGTCTAATGATGATCATGCAACAAATGTTGGAAAACCCAAGGAAAGAAACTGCCATCCTTACCTGGCCTAATCTACATGCGGCTCCAGATCCACAAGAGTGTGGTAAACTCTTAACTGCCTGGTGGGCAATTAGGGATGAACGAAAACATACTGGCCATGGTTATGGTGAGCGGGTGGGTAAGTGGAGCTGAGTCTCAGCCATGATCTTATTAAATGGCGGGACAGGCTTGAGGGGCCGGATGGCCTATTTCTGCTCCTAGTTCTTAAGTTCTTATGTTCAATCAGTGACACCCACATCCTGTGAATGAATTAAAAGAAGATAGAGTTCACTGCAGCAGCATAACCCGTCTTTAATGAAATACTTTCAGATGCATCAGGATTATTGAAAAATATCTGGTAATTTATCAACTGCAGATATGTGCAAATATCCACTGTCCTTATTTAGCCTCTTGGAGGGGTTACCTCATTAAAATAGCTCTTGTCAAAATTAGCCAAACATGATCGGCCATGAAATAATCCATGCTGAAGCTTTGTTATTAATCTTTGTTTATTTAAGTGATTTTTGATTCATTCCTGGATTATTCATTCTGAAGACTTTCTCAGAGCCATTAAACTCTCTGGCCAGTACTTGTAATTTTCTCCTCTCTTCCCTTAAACTAGGGCTGAGCCCATTGCATACCTTCAGGCATCTGATACCACTCGTCCATCTTAAGGACACTGGAAAGACGGCAGACAGCACCTCCCCGTATTACTATTCAAATGCCTCTTGGCAATTTCAGATAGATTCCATCTGGATGGAGTGGCCTATCCACTTTTCAGTTCTGCACTGACTCCCATACCTCCACTTTATCTATTTTTAATCATATCCAATATCTCAGCAACCTCCTTGTTCGTGCTAACTTTGGCAATTAAGTCATTTTCCTTGGCAAAATCTTCATTTAATGTTTCAGAGAAGCCTCCAATGTGGTCTCTACTTTGATCCCTAATCTGCTACAATCCTCCTCTGACAATCCTGTTACTGGTAATGCATTTGCAGAAAGCCTTTAGGTTCTCAGTAAGATTTGCTTTCTTATTTCTAAGTTACAAATGCAGAATTTAACTGGGAGCAGCCAGCAGCAATGCTGGCTGTTCTGTTTGGCTTCAGTAAACGTTGTCAAACCCAGCTTTCCGAGTTGGAGAGAGACAACTTTCTCTGTAGCTGGAAGGGAAATAGCGACAATTAAGTAAGTACGAGGGCAACTGTGTTGAGGGGTTGGCTATTTTCCACAACAATTTAATGGCTCATGGCTGGTGAGGGGATTGAGATTCAAATTAGCACGAGTGCTATCTGCAACAGCAAATTGAAAAGACCAGGGGCTCTTTGATGCTAAGATTATGAAAAGGATTCTATACCATGTGAGATTTATGTGACAATGAATAGTCTGCAGGATCCTGGACACTGGCCCAGTTTTCTTTTCTGAGTTATACACAGCAGCTGTTTTATGTTTCCATTTATTCTGCCAAAGGAAAGGGTTCTTCCCATGTCATCATGTTTGTGAAAAGAATCTTCAATTTCAGACATCCTCATAAGGTCATTCTAATCCAAAGTAACCTTAACCCGGTTCTTCAGAAGCTCATAGAATCATTCAGTGCAGAAGGAAACCATTGGCCTTGTTGTGGCTGTGCCAAAACTTTGAAAGAGCTGTCCAATTAGTCCACTCTCCTGATCTTCCCCCATGGGCCTGTAAATTTCTCCTGTTCATGCATTTATCTAACTGTATTTTGGATATTTCTCTTAAATCTGTTTCTACCATTTGTTAGGCAACACATTCCAAATCATTGCGTAAAAAAGATTCTCCTCATTTCTCCCATGGATGTTTGGCCAGTTGTGTGTAACTTGAATCCTTTCATTACTGACCATTCTGCAAGTGAAAACAAATTCATCCCCATTTACTCTATCAAATTGATTGTAACTTTGAACACCTCTGTTCAATCTCCCCTTTTCACTGCTATCAAGGACGATCTCGGTTTCTCTAGTCTCTGCACATTATTGAACTTTCTGATCTCCACCAAGGCCTGGGTACTTTTGTAAAATGTAGTGTTCAGAATTTACTGCAATAAACCAATGGAATTGCTGTTCAACTTTTCATATGTAAGCAAACAGGTAGGCTGGAATCTTCCATTTTCATCAGCTGTCTATGCATATTCTCTTCCAATAGTGTAGTTTAGAATCAAGGACAACTATGATTAGAAGAAGCAAGGTGTCAGGTAAGTGCCTTATTGTGGGGAGGTGAGTTTCTGGGCATGGGTTAATGACCAGAGGGAGTGCAGGCATTTGATAGCAAGGTGGCTCAAGGTACATGAGGAAATAATTCATTTCCCAAAGCCTAAATTACAAACTCCCTAAGGTTTTGGGCCTTGGGCCTTATTATAATGGAATTGCTGAGGCAAAACAACTAACTAAAGAATAGTTGTGAAAAGTCACATGGTCAGCTTTGGGAATGGGGTTCCTAATGACTGAGACTCTGGATGGGAAGATAAAGGGCCAGAAGCAGCAATGATGGTCAGGTGAGGAAGTGGCAGTGATGTAAGAAAGGTGAACAGCCATGACTGCTTCTTTTAATGTGGGGTCCAAAGAAGCAATTCTGTTACTGCAGTCTGTCTATTCATGTACAGCCTAGCAGGCAGTCCCTACCTTTGGTTTCCTTCTGCTTATTCAGGGCTGGTGCTGGATACTTCAAGGCAAACTAATCTTGGAGAAGGAACTCCTTGCTTTAACTTACTTCAAATGAACAAATACTTGCATCAGGCATGATGTGGAGTTTTTCTTCTTACCTTATTCTTCACAGCATTTCTTGTTTTAAATACATGGCACTTTCTTCCCACTAAACTGAGGTCTTAGTACTTTGACTGGTGTGCAAAAGGAGTTGGTGTAGGGAAAAATCTTAAGGCCATAAACTCTGAGAAAGCTTGTTTCTTTATTTCTAATTTGGCTACTTCCGTCTTCACCACGTAGATTTTATTTAGGTTCAACTAGTGTTTGGCCTCCAATGGGAATTTAATTCTGGAAGGTTTTGCAAAGATATGCTAAGAGATCAACAAAGCATTTTTTTTACCCCGGCTACCGGTGAAAATAATTTGAGGACATGTCACTATTTGATGTGACAGGGTTGAATGTTCTCCTCCCTGACCTGGCGAGGAAGGTGGAAAAGTACAATCATAATGATAAAAATCAGGATCTCAACAACAAAAGACAAGTTTCCAACTTCCCCTCAAGCCTTGGATGGCAACTTCAGAACTCACCATTGAGCACTTTATTTCATTGTGTTCTCATCTCAATCTATCTTTATTGCACTTAGAGGTCTCACATTCTCAGAACATTTATTTTTGAAGATTTCAAACTCATGAGCTACATGATATCTACTAAGCAGGCAACTCACCACCACTTTCTGATGGGCAATGAGCCACCAAGGCCTACATTGCAGGAAAAAGAACCACAACTTGTAATGGATCATAAACATTTCCCTTGTTTGCAACAGCAGTAGTGTATTTAACCCAACATAACTACCATTTCAACAAGGTTCAGGATTTTTCTGTGACTTATGAAATCTTTTATTGTTATGTAATATATTGTATCTCACTTTTATCAATTGTTCTATTGGATTCCCTCCATTACTGTTTCTGTTAGTTATTTATTCTTTTCTGTCTCTACCCTACTACAAATCATTTCCTTTTTCTTATGCCTCAACACACTTTTCCCTGGCTAGATTTGTACTTTCTTATAATTGTTACCATAAGACCATAGGATATAAGATAGAATTAGACCATTAGGCTCATTAAGTCTGCTCTGCCATTCAACCATGGCTGATATGATTCTCAATCCCAGTCTCCTGTCTTCTCCCTATAACTCTTGACCCCTTAAGGAATCAAAAACATCCCTATCTCTGTCTTAAAGACACTCAATGACTTGGCCTCTACAGCCTTCTGTAGCAGTGAGTTCCACAGATTCACCACTATGAGTCTTTCCAAATTTTCCTATTTGGATGCATTTCAGCTCAGTATGGCAACTACTCTGACAAAGACTGCAAGAAATTACATTGTTGTGAATGCAGCACAGTCCATCATGCAAACTAGTCTTCCTTCTATTGACTCTATCTATAGAGTCTTGGGAAAGCAGCCAACATAATTAAAGACCCTTGACAACCTGGTAATTATCTCTTCCACCCACTTCCATTGAGCAGAAGATGCAAAAGTTTGAAAACATATACCAACAGATTCAAGAGCAGCTTGTTCCCGCTGTTGTCAGACTTGTGCATGGGCCTCTCATATATTAGAGTTGATCTTTCTCCACAGTTTCTCTGTAGCTGTAACACTTTATTCTGCATTACCTTAATGAAATTGTGTATGGTCTGATTTGCCTGGATAGCACACAAGACAATACTTTTCACTGTATCTTGGTACAAGTGACAATAACAAATCAAATTGGATTGAAAAAAACCTTTGGCTGAAGAAATTCCTCCCTATCTCAGTTATAAAGGGTTAGTCCTTTGACTATGAGGCTGTGCCCTTGAATCCTATTTTCTCCTATTAGTGGAAGCAACTTCTCCGTGTCCATTCTGCCCATGCCTCTCAGTATTCTGCAGGTTACAATACGATCCCATCACCCCCATCCTTTTAAACTCAATGATTGCAAACCCAAAGTCCTCAACCATTGCTTAGTTCCTTCCAGTTCTGATACAAGTCATTGATATAATTTATTAACTCTGTTTCTCTCTCCACAGATACTACCTGACCTTGACTGTGTCCAGCTTTTTCTGTTTGTGTTTCAAATTTGTAGCTGGTACAGTCAGTTTTTGATAAAGTGATGACACTTGTTACCAGTTATTGTCCATTCGTCCCCCAATGGTGTTGTGCTGAATGTGTCATCTCACAGAGATTGGAGTGAGAATAACGTTAAACCATAGGATCAATGAGCATTTCACACAAAAGATGACCATTTGGCTTATCTTTTATTCCCAATCTTTGAAAGAACTAACTGATTAGTCCCATTCTGTTATCTGTTCCACATTGCTCTACAAATGTTTGTCTAATTTCATTTTGAAAGCTGTTTGCTCTCACCACTGGTGGTACCTTTGTCACAAACTAAAATTAGAACTTCAACTTCTTACCTCTAATCAAGAAATGCCAATATCTTTAAATCTTTGGCCTCTGACAACCCATCTCATGACCACTGGAAATAACTTTGTCTTCTTTACAAGAGCAAACCTTTAATGATTTCTAGCACCCATTAAATCCTCTCTTAAATTTCCCTGCTCAAAAGAGAACAACAAAGCCTTAGTACTGAATCAATTTAGTAAATTTTACAGAATTTATGTGCAATGTGATTTCACAATAAAGCCATTTGTGGTGTTTCACAGTTAAATTACATGACATTTTCACAGTTTGCCAGGCATTTCTGAAAAGTGTTATTTATTTAACAGGAGTGGATACAATTGTTCTGGTTCCTCTTGCTATAGCTCAGGGTGGAGTTTATGGGAGTTAATATTCCCACAATTACATTACAGTGTCAAAGGAAGGAAATTGTCTATACACCCAGCCAAAGAACTTTGATCAGATTTAATATTATTGCAACATAGTGAAAAAAATGCATAAATCTTTATTGCTATGCTTTAGTGGGATTAAATATAACCAAACATCCAATTATTGGGAAAAAAATGGAAATATGAGTTTCTATAAACTGTATTTCTGGAATTTATCAAAGTAGAGTTTTGAAAATTTGTAGTTAGTGGGAATGGCTAAGTGGCACATTTTACAGTAATTTTAAAAATCATAAAATGATACAATAATACTAAATTATAGTTATTTATCTGTTTTTGCATCAGTGTTTTTGACTGTATATGCAGAAGTTACATCCCATTGGCTTTTCAAACGAAGTTCTTAACCTGATAAAATAATGTGTTAAACTCTAATTTATTGTTAAACTGGATCATAGAAACATAAAAAAATAGAAGCAGGAGTAGGGCCTTTGAGCCTACTCTATCATTCAATATGATCATGGTTGATCTTTCAACTCAGTACACTGTTCCTGTTTTCTTCCCACCTTCTTTGATCACTTTTGTCCAAAAGAACAATATCTAACTCCATCTTGAAAACATTCAATGTTTTGGTGTCAGTTGTTTTTTTTCTGGCAGAGAATTTTACTGGCTCAGCACTCTTTGGATGAAGAAATTTCTCCTCATCTTAGTCCTAAACGGCCTATCTGTATTATTTTCTTTTATTCATGTGTGGGACAAGGGCATTTCTGGCTGGCAAATACTTTTTATTGCCTGTACACAGTTGCCCTTGAGAAGGTGGTGGTGAGCTGTCTTCTTGAACCTTCTTAAACTGTGACCCATGCTTCTGAACTCCCATTTCACGAGGGACATTCTTCTGTGTGTTCACCATGTTTAGACCTGTTAAAACTTTACAAGTATCTATGAGATTCTCCCCCAACCCTTGTTCTTCTAACTCCAGTGTGTATAGTCTTAACTGATCCGATCTTTCATTCATACATCAGCCCTGTCATCCCAGGAATCAGCCTCGTAAACCTTTCTATTGCAGACATTGAGAGGCCACACCATCTTTCTTCAAATAAGGAGAGCAATGTGTACACAATATTCCCGGTGCGATCTGGACTTATCAAGGCTTGTATTGTATCAGAAGACCAGGATTATATGATATTGTATATAAAACAATGATGAATAACAACAATATAGATTTGTCTCCAAATGCAACAGCATGCTAGGAAGTATAAATTTAATTAGTAACTGTTTCATGTAATGAATGTAACCTGTACATCTGCCTGCAGTGTGAAAAACACACTGGCAAGTCATTTTAATGATTACATATATTTCTCTTCATTGTTTTTCGCTCAGAAAGTTTTTGCACTCTTACATTGTCTGCTAGAACCAGACAGCACACAACCAGTTAGTTAAGTGAGCAAAATTTCCACCTCAAACTGAGATGGCAATTGTAGCATAACGGTAATGTTACTATATTAATGCGTAATCTACAACCTTTGACTAATGTTCTAGAGACATGAATTTGAATCCCACTATGGCAGAAAGTAAATTCAATAAAAAGCTAGAATAAAAAAGAAAAGTTAACCCAATGGCAAATATACAACCATTGTTAATTGCTGTTCTAAAAATTTGGTTCAAAAATGTGTTTTAGTGAAGGAAATCTACCATCCTTACCTGAGCTGGCCTATATGTGACTCCAGTCTCACAGCAACTCATTTGGCTCTTTATGTCCTCTAGAGAATTAGTGTTGGGAAATAATTGCTGGCCTCTCCAGCAATGCTTACACCAATGAATTTACACAAAAGTTGATGCAATGGAGACACTGAGGTCACGCAATATAAATTAAGTTCTGGAATTGTTCTAATTCAAGGATTCCGTAAAGTAGAGGTTAACTAACACAGTCATAGGGATGGAGATGGATACAAAGCAACTTTTCAGGCCAGATTTGCTAGATACTAAGCTTGCAGAATATTCAGTGAAGTGTGATGGTCAGGAGGCTTTATCAGGAACTACAGGCCTATTGTAGCCTAACACCAAAGCTTCTGTTGGGAGCTGCACTGACAAGGACCTGAGATGTGCCTATACTGATGCAGGCACAAGTCAATCCCTTGAAAACCTTACACCTTCAACTGCTCAGGCAACAGCAGGCTGAAGCACATTAGTGAACAGCATCCAAATGCATCAACCCAGTTTGCAACATAAGGATTTTTAGGACTATTGTTTGAAATAAGGTTATTTATTTCTTTCTGAAGAAGGGCCCTGACTTGAAACATCAGCTTTCCTGCTCCTCTGATGTTGCCTGGACTGCTGCGTTCCTCTAGCTCCACACTGTGTTATATTGGCACTTGTGTTGGTCAAACAACCATGAGTTGGGAGAGGTTCTGTTGGTATTGAGGAACTAAGGGTTGTTAGCACCCTGGTGGAACATGGCACTGGCTCTGAAAATGGGCAATATATCGATAGGAAATAAACAGGGGCCAAGGCTAGGCCATTGTGGATTTCAGAGGCCATAGAATCATAAAGATGTAGAGATTGGAAACAGACCCTTTGGTTTAATTCATTCATGCCGACCAGACATGGTAAATTAATCTAGTCCTTTTTGTTAGCTTTTGGCCCATATTCCTCTAAACCTTTCCTAGTCATGTAGCCATCCAGATGCTTTTTAAATGCTGTAAATGTACCAGTCTCCACCATTTCTTATGGCAGCTTGCTCCATGCATGTATCACCCTCTGTGTGAAGAAGTTGCCCCTTAGGTCCTTTGTAAAACTCTTCCCCGCACCTTAAACCTATGCCTTCTAGTTTTGGACTTCCCAACCCTGGGAAAAATAACCCTGGCTATTTACCCTATTATTGCCCCTCATGATTTTATAAACTCTATAAGGTCACGCCTCAGCTTCTGATGCTCCAGAGAAAATAGGCCCAAGCTATTTAGCTCTCACTATAGCTCAAACTCTCCAACCCTGGCAACATTCTTGTAAATCTTTTCTGAACTTTTCAAGTTTCACAACATCTTTTCTATAGCAGGGAGATGAATGCAATACTCTGAACTCAATGCACTGACCAATAAAGGCAAACATACCAAATGACTTCTTCACTGTCCTCACTCTCTACACTCAAGAAACTATGCAACTGCATTCCAAAGTCTCTTTGTTCAGTAATACTCCCTAGGACCTTACCATTGAGAGTATAAGTCCTGCCCTGAAATTTCTTTCCAAAATACAGCACCTCACATTTATCTAAATTAAATTCCATCTGCCACTCCTCAGCCCATTGGCCCATCTGATCAAGATCCTGTTGTACTCTGAGGTAGTTTTCTTCGCTATCCATTTCCCCTCCAGTTTTGGTGCCATCTGCAAATTTACTAACCATGCCTCCCAAGTTTACATCCAAATCATTTATAAAAATAACGAAAAGCAATCGACCCCAGCACCAATCCTTGTGGCACAATGCTGGTCACTGGCCTCCAGTTTGAAAAGCAAACCTCCACAATCACCATCTGTCTCTTACCGTGAAGCTAGTGTTGTATCCAAATGGCTAGTTCTCCTTGTAGTGCGTGTGATTTAATTTTGCTAACCAGTCTACTATGTAGGACTTTGACAAATGCCTAACTGAAGCCCATTTAGATCACATCCACTAGTCTACTTTCATCGACCCTTTTCATTACTTCTTCAAAAGACTGAATTAAGTTAGTGAGACATTATTTTCCATGCACAATTAATGGTGTTAGGGCAGAAAGAAAATTAATTGTAGAATTCTTCAATTATAACTGGAGACATGCAAAATTGAGTCAGGCAAACTCAGCCCCATTAAAATGGCCAACAAAGGAAACATCTGGACACAATAGTGTGGCTTACTGTAATAAATACTGTAATACTGAAAATACCACTCGACCATTGCCTCCCTACAATGTGCCATTTCCCAATCTCAGCTAGCATTAGGGTCAGTGGGGGATATTTGGTGGTCAGCAATTTGGTAGGAGTGAAGTTAGCGGCCATGTCAAAAAAATATAGATTACCACATTACAGGTACAATGAATGTCAGCTGCAACTTTGATTCAACTGAGTGGCAAAAATAAAATTGGAGATTTATAAACATGGCCAGGAAATGTGGACACAAACTGGGGAGGCTACAGACCATACCAGAGACATTGGAGAGTAATGGGGAGTTGAAGGTGGTGTGTTCATTTTCAGGAATAGATATGTTAGTGATGTTGAAAATTTGAAAGGATGCAGAACAATATCTGATGAGAATTTTTTCTTTATTCATTAATGAATGAGTGTGTCACTGGCCACACAGCATTTATTGCCCATCCCTAATTACCCAGAGGGCAGTTCAGAGTTAACCACTTTGCTGTAGGTTTGGAGTGAGATGCAGGCCAGATCAGGCCCCCAAAGAGCACGAGTGAACCGGACAGGTTTTCCCCTGACATTACTTGTTGTCATCAGTAGATTCTTAATTCCTGATATGTTTATCAATTTCAAATTCCACCATTGGCCATGGCGGGATTTGAACACAGGACTCCAGAACATTACCTGGGTCTTGAGGTTAACAGTTGTGTGAAAATACCACTCGACCATTGCCTCCCTACAAGGTGCCATTTCCCAATCTCAGCTAGCATTAGGGTCAGTGGGGGATATTTGGTGGTCAGCAATTTGGTAGGATTGAGGTTGTGAGAAAAGGAAGTGGGTCTCCTGAACAAGATGAGTACAGAGAAGTCATTATAAAGGCAAACCTCGGAGAAATGTGAAACTGGGGCAATTCATCGGGTGTTTGTTTGGAAGCTCAGCTTGTTGGGCAAGGGGTGGAAGAATTATGGAAGATGCAACAAAATGAATGATCACAGTCTTCATGGCAAAGAGGTCCATATGTTCCTTCCAGACATTTTGAACTTGATTTGGATCTTGCTGTCATGCAACGACTACAAATGAAGTCAAAACATTGTTCTTCATTATCTTCAAATTATTTGGAGGCCCATTTCTAGCTAATAGTTTGTTTATCGGTGCTAATGCTGATTTGTAATTGGTCATAATTCACAAGGCAATATAGTCACCTATTTGTCTTCCATCTTCTCAAATCATGTCTTTAGCAATGTTGCCAAACTCGATGATATAGAATTCAGCTGCCTGTATTAGGCAGCATCTGATATACAGTTCCATTGCAGTTGACGGAAATAAATATTAGGGACTGTGTTTAAGTATAGTTCCAAAACCACCCAGTTTGCACCACTGCCTGAGATAAATTTCTACTCCCTAGCATCTGTTTGCTGCTTCCTTCTCCAAGCAGCTGAGATCAGGAACTTGGTCTTGCTTAAAATAGCATTCACATTCTAAATCATCAAAGCAGCCGACCTGAGTGAACTAACCTGCTGGGCCACCATGCTGCCATCAAAATGACCAGTTGCTTCCAAAACAAACCCCCAAAGTTCTGCACAGTCTAACGTTACAGTTCATTTCATGCGTCTATGCAGTGAATTGAATGGAATGTGAAACATAGTAGTTTTGTAATGTTAAAAAGAAATCGCTTGTGTATTTTGGCATTTAGTTAGAATACCATGCCATACAAATCTGCACTAATTAGTCTACCAACAATTGCAATCCTGTAAATATGCTAAATTAGTTCAAAATTCTTTCAAGGGAGTTAGCCTATGAACCCAGCAAGCTGAGTGGATGTGAAAACCTGTGTTTTTTTCCCAGGTCATGAGATAGCATGTTTTTGGCAGTTACTCCTGAGAACATAATCATTACTTAATCATGTTCTTGATTATAGCTACAGAGGTCATTACTTTTTTTTTTGTTCTTAAGCGCATGCTGCGATTGGCTGTTATCTTCAAGAATGTAACATGGAATTCTGTAGGTTACACCAAACACAGTTCTGCATTGGGTTGGGATTGTCAGTCTATACTCAACCACCTCCAAAGGCTGTGGCAGGGACACTTTACATACAGGGATAGGCACCCAGCTCACAGATTGATCAAGGCTACATCTCGGGGATGGATGTATTTGCATTCTATCCATATGCTCGCAACATCCATGTCATGCCATGTCTATGAGACCATTGGAGCTTCAATCAGAGTCAAATGCTATCAGTACTGCCGTACCGAAGCACTCTTTAGCACAGAAGCACAGTCAGGCTGCCTGTCATTCTTGTGAGTAGGAGTCTGTATCGGCAGGGTGGGGCAAGCATCTTGATGTGCTACGTATTGAGATATTGGTTTAACACTTAGAGCCAGCTGCCTGCATGGTAAACACACTGCAAGGGTATTCAACTGCATGGCCATTCCGGAAAGCGGGTGTGGTCTATGGCTCTGTTCATCCATGGGGTGGAGGAGGTGCTGTTGGAGGGTATCCCAGTACCATTAGTCCCGGACATAGTCAGCACCTGGTCCAAAGGCTTGGCAAGTGTTATCTATCTGCTCTAAATGCCCATCATCAGGGGTTCTCTCCAATTGCAATCCGGGGAGTGGTCGACAGGCCATTTTTTGGGGCTAACACTGTCATTGGAGGAATAATATTCTGTCAGTCTGGGAGCTAGAAAGGAGGAGTCTGGTCATTTATGTCTAGGGGCTGCTCATTGAAGTGAACCAGAAATCTGGGAAAAAGACAGTCCTGGTGGTCCGTCGCTGATCTTTGAGGAGCATGGAAGGAGGGGCCTGGAGGGCAGCAGAGAGGATCACTGACAAAAAGGGGTGACAGAGTAGAGGCTGAGTGGAGAAAAAGCAGAGGCATGCTGAGTGAAAGTCCCTCCGGTGTAATCCAGACAGATCGTGCTGTGTTCTGACCAACTGGAATAGGCTACGAGGCGGAGCTGGGACAAGGAGAGCAGCTGTTCGAGGAGAAGGACAAGGACATTGAGCTGGAGCAATGTCTGTTTGTGCATGACAGAGCTCAGCTTTATGAGGCACTACAATGCAGCCAGGGCTTTTGTCACCAGGTCTCAGTAAATGAGAGCAGGTCGCAGAAGGCCATGATGAAGAGGCAAAGTCAAGATGCCTAGATATGGTTTGCATTGAAGGTTTGATCTGCAGCCTGTATTTGTTCCTTTTGTGTTCCCTTTAGCCGGCTGCCAATAACGGTTCATCTTTGAACTTGTCCGAATGCTTGCCTGTGTGTGATGTTGCCATACTGGGCAATGGCAAGATGCAGATGACACTATGTATTGGGGATATAATAGCAGGGACTTTGAGAGGGTCTTCAGATGGGATTTATCTAAGGACAGCTAAAACGTGCCATCTCGTGATTCAATGGCAATTTGGGAGCGAGAATGATGTGGCGGGTGCAAGAAGTGCCAGCATACCAGCTCTGTGCCTTGGGCAACCCAACTTTGTCAGTACTGTGCCATTATGTTGCTGGTAAGAGGCAATGCCAGATTGCCAAAACTTGCCCAGCTGCACGGAGTTGTCTCTGAGGCATTGTCACAAGTGCTAGATATGTCAATCTTTTGGCAGATATCCATTAAATGGCAAGTTGTTCTCAGGACAGCATGTAGTAAGATGGGGCTACAGACAGACCTGAGGGATGGTATGGAGGTAGCTAATGAAGCACATTTGGTAAAATTTGCAAGAAATCTCTTTTCCCTTTGTGGCAAATATACCTCAAGAAAACTTGACACAAATTATACATTAAAATATGTAAGATTCAGCCCTGTATGTTTCAATAAAATTGTCTCTTACTCTTCTGAACTCGAACAGCTGCAAGCTTATACTTTCCAGCCTTTTCTTTAAGGCAAGCCACCCATTTGTCTAGTAAACCTTATATGTACTACTTCCAATGCATTTACACTTTCCTTAAATAAGGAAAAGAATACTGTTTGCAATACTCAAGATGATCTCACCAATGTCCTAACTGAAACATAACCTCCCCTTTTCTGTGATAGTAGGAACTGCAGATGCTGGAGAATCTGAGGTAACCAGATGTAGAGCTGGATGAACACAGCAGGCCAAGTAGCTTCAGAGGAGCAGGAAGGCTGATGTTTCGGGCCCAGACCTTTCTTCAGAAATGATTTCAGAAGAAGGGTCTAGGCCCGAAACGTCAGGCCCAAAACCTCTGCATTTTAGAGCTTTGCAATCTCTCACAGTTGAGTATTTTTTTATCCTTTCTGGATATTTCACTCTTTCCACATTATACACCATATACTAAATACTTTCCAGCTCATATAATCTATTCATATCACCAAAGCCTCCTCGTGTCCCCTTCACAGCTTACATTTCTACCTATCTCCGTATTAGGAGTAAATCTAGAAAGCATGTTTTGCTGCCTTTATCCCAGTCATTCACAGACATTGTGAATGTTGATGCACCCCTTGATCTTTGTGGCACATCACTCATTTCATCTTGTGAACCAGAAAAGACTAATTTATGCCTACCCTCTCTTGTCAGTTGGACAATATTCTATCCTTGATACACCCACAACTTTAATCAGTATGCTCTGCAATAAGCTTTTATATGGCAATTTTTCAAATGTATTCTGGAAATCTCAGTACAATGTGCAAACCAGTTTTTCTTCATCCACAGCATGTTATTTCTTCAAAGAACTCCAATAAATGTGTTAAACCTGATTTCCAGTTCATAATAGCATGTTGACTTTGTCTGATTACTTTAAATGTTTATAAGTGCCCTCCCACGAAGTGTATAATAATAGATTCTGAAGGTTCCCTTATACGGACATTAAGCTAACTGGCCTGTAGTTTCCTGCGTTCTGCCTCCCTCCTTCTTTTTGCATAAAATCTAATGGAACCTTCCCAAATCTAAGGAATTTTGAAGAATTAGAACCAAAGCATCAATTATTTCACTATTCACTTGTATTAATAGCATAGGAGGAAGCCCATCAGAGTCCTAACACTTGTCAGCCTACAGATCCAACAATTTGCTCAGTACCACTTCCCTGCTCATTGTAATTTACAAGTGTTCTTCCCTCCTTCCGTTTCCTGACATATTGTTATTTCCCAGGGTGTTACTTGTATCCGCTATAGAGAAGATTAATTAATATTCAACCTGTTCAATTCATCTCCCTTTTTTTTACTTTTCACTATGAAATCCCTGGCCTCCCTCAGTGCCTAGAAAGCCAAGACTCACTGTTAACTTTTCTTTCTCAAATGGAAAAAAAACCTACAATCTGCTTTCTTAAGCCAGTTAGTTTTCTCTCAAGCTTTGATTTTTCCCTGCTTATTAATCTTTCAGTCATTCTTTGATGTTATTTATAATCTGTCCAATCTTTTATCTTTACACAGTTATATGCTTTTATCGTTCAGTTTATTCTACCTTTACCATTTTGTATTTAACCATAGACAATGGTTCTACCTATTTGGAATTTAGCTTTTTTGTTGGAATGAAATAACTCTTGAAATGTCTGCCACTGCACTTCCATTGACCTATTCCTTAGAGTAATTTTCAATTTCTGCTTTCATGCACTTATAATTAGCCTTGAATAAGTTTTAAGTACTAAGTACTAATAGCTTCTCTCCCTCAAACTAAATGTAAAAATCAATGTTTTATTCAATCAAGCCAAAGTCAGCAAAACTGAAAACATGCACCTTGGCAGCTGCAATTTGTCCCAATGCTTTCACCATTGACCAGCCAATGATGGGGTCTAGGCCCAAAACATCAGCTTTCCTGCTCCTCTGATGCCACTTGGCCTGCTGTGTTCATCCAGCTCTACATCTTTTTATCAAAGACTAATTTGGATTTCTTTTAGGGCTTTTTGGACTCATTTTCTAATCTGCTGCATTTTTTTCTAGTGTTTGATTTGATTAGATCTATTGTAGTCACATGCACCTAAGAACAGTGAAAACTTTGTTTTGCAAGCAATAGAGGCAGATCTTAGCAAACAAGCACAGAAGCCATAGGGTCCTTACACAGAACAAGGCATACAAGTTATGGTTGCACAGGAGGTGCACAAAGCAAGATCAACATTAACAGGATCAACATTATTTGATGTTAGAGAGTTCATTCATCAGTCTAATAACAACAGGGCAGAAATTGTTCTTAAACCTGTTGGTGTGTGTGTTCAAGCTTCTGTAACTTCTGACTGACAGAAAAGCCATAGGAGAGCACTACAGGGTGTGACGAGTCTTTAATGATGTTGGCAGCCTTTCTGCAGCAATGAGACATGTAAATGGAGCCCACGGATGGCAGGTTGGCTTCTGTGATGGCATGGGCTGCGTACACACCTTGTGTAGTTTCTTCCGGACCTGGGCAGAGCAGTTGCTATACCATGCAATTACGAACCCACACAGTATGCTTTCTATGGTGCATCTATAAAAGTTGATGAGGGTCCTGGATGAACATGCCAAATTTCCTAAGCTGCCTGAAGAAGAAGAAGCATTGTTGTGCCTTCTTAACCATTGCACCTATTTGGGAAGTCTAGGCCAAGTTGTCGGTTATCATCACTCCTAGGAACTTGCTGCTGTCCACCCTCTCAACCTCAGCTCTGTTGATTTAGGTGGGGACGTGTCCTCCTCCTTTCTTCCTGAAGTCAATGATCAGGTCTTTATTTTTGCTGACATTGAGACAGAGGCTGTTATCATTGCACCACAACACAAAGCCCTCTATCTGCTTCCTGTATTCTGACTCATCATTGTTTGATATCCATCCTACCACAGTATTGTTGTCAGCAAACTTGTAGATGGCATTTGTTCAGAATTTGGCAACACAGTTGTGGATATAGAGGGAGTACAGCAGGGGTCACGAAGGGCTGAATGGCCTACGACTCCTCTTTTCTATGCATCCATGTCATGGCACAAGGCCTTCTTGAACTACACAATGACCATCCAGGTGTGGAGGCCAGAAGAAAATGCATTTCTGATGCCAAAAATTGAGATTTTGGGTTTCCTGACCCTATTCCTCTCTTCATTGGGAGACAAAAATCTGATCCCTAGTCCAGCCTAGATATGGATATTTTTGAAATGTGATTTGAACCCATGATCTGCAAATCAAAGGTAACAACTCAATCTACTGAGCTAAGCTGAAAGAAAGAAGTGGAACAATGAGAGGAGAAAAAGCCAAAGATACAAATGAGTTGAGGGAGTTGAATGCATCATAACAAGTCATCTTGAATACAGCCCTTACGCTTTGATAATAAGGATAGGATCTCAGGATAACTTTCCATTTATAATGAAGCCACGTTACCTGTGAGCACACATCATAATCAGGGGTAAGCAACCATGAAGCCCCGTAACTGGCCAAAGCAACCTTTCAAACTTTATTGGAGATGGCACAGTCAACTCATGAAAGATTTTGTAATTTTATTCAAGTAGGTGTGGTGGGGAATCTACTATTTCCCATGTTGAAGTTTGTAATATATTCTGGATGCATAGCTATTTGGCAGACTTGGCCTTTAGCCATGTTTGAGCATCACATGTTTATTGGAAACTTGTTGTTTTTCCACATGGTGTGTGGCTTAATATGCATTTATGTTGCTGCATGCGTTCCTGTCATTGTTTAAATGTGGTGCAGTTCCATTCCTCCAATTTCACAAGAATTTCATTAGCAGTTTAACTTGTAAGGAATAATGGAGGAAAGCTCAGACAAGACTCAAAAATGTTTGTGGTGATAATAAGAGCAAGTGACCTGCGCCAGAGTAGTCAAAGTTAGTGAATGCATCTTCAAATGCAACAACTTCATCAGCTATTCAATACACGTTACAAACAAGGAACTAGAGTAGGCCCCTACCTACTCTAGCCAACCTGCTCACAATTTTGAAAATATCTATCAGATCTCCTCTTAGCTTCCGCCTCTCCAAGGAGAACAATCCCACCAAATTTAGTTAACCCTCATAACTGAAGTTTGTTAACCCTTGAATCATTCTTGTAAATCATTTTTGCACTCTCTAATACGCAGAACTGTACACTACACTGCAGCTGAAGTTTAACAAATGTCTTGTACTGGTTCTACGTTATGTTTTTGCTCTTATACTCTAAGCTAATAATGAGAATAGATGGGAGAAAGAACTATAATGCTGTAGGTCTTAACTCCAATCCATTCTTCTATCATTATGATGAGTAACTCATGAGTAAATGGCTAAATAGACACTTTAACCTTCATTACTCAACAAATATCAAATCCTCTTGGTACACTTTGTAACTGTACACACAGTATTTTTTCAAAGTAAAATGTGTTTGCAAAATATTAGCAAAAGGCTGTACGAAAAACATGTAAAAGCAAGGAGAAGCAACACACTCAACAGTGATACAATTGAACCTTTCTAACTGTTTTTTGGCTTTGACACTCACCCATATTGTTCTAATTGCTACTGCTGGCACCACTGCTCTCATTTTTAATTTGTAAATAGCGCGAAAGGAAATGGCGACTATTCAAAAATTGGATAGTTCAAAACCATTTTATAAAGTGCTTTGGTTCTGAAGCAACATTAGGAAAGAATTTGAAGGCACTGATTTATGTTGCAACCTCGACAAAATGAACCTAGAAATAATTGCTGCCAATGGAAAGTTAGCCGGATGCACAAGGAGCTGACTGCCTGTAGTTTTCTGTGGTCAGCTCACTGGAATAGTTAGGATGCGCACAGCTTTGTCCTGTCGCCAGGAAGGAGCTTGTTGGGCATGTGGAAAATCTGGTGAGAGCCTCAAATGTAAATGACCGCGCCCAAATGAAAGTAATTGCCTGAGCATGGGGTCAATATTGATTCAAAAGATTCAAAGTGGATTTCAATTATCTGTCATTGCTGGCCAAGATAGTGTGAGCTGGGTAAAATTAAAGGAGAGGAAACACAATATGAAGGCATGAAGCAGATTTGTGACAAATGGCAAGTGGCAAAGCACTTGGGGTCCCTCTCTGATAGTTGTCACGGGGGTTATAAAGTGAATCTGGAAGAATTTTCCCTTTGATACTGCATCACAGTCTCCTAGAGGGCAGCCAATATATTATTGTTTCCGTCAAAATTACATTCTGTCTCTGTTTCTCAGGGGTGTGTACATGAACACAGTGCAAAGTGGCTGCCATTGTTATATAGTTGAAGAATGTGTGCAAGGTGTGTGAGATGACTGGGAGGCTTGCAACAATGCTAAGGTTGTGAGAGAGACTCGACATGTGAAGTTTAGGTATGAGCTGCAGTATTCGGAGATTGTAGATATGCTATTGATAGTGTGCATGATGTCTACAGGACGAATGCCTGGAATATGCGCATTGCCTTAGAGAAAATGCCAGACTGGTTGAACCTGTATCAGAGCACTAAGTCTATCATTGACTGTCATCTTGGGGCCATTTCAACTGAAAATCTTCTTGGAAATGGGCCTTTTTTGGGGTACAGGTAAAGTCACCATAATCCCAGATGACTATGCCGCTGTTCTCTCATTAGAGAGGGATGACAGGTAGTTGCTTAACCTGAGGGTCATTACACCTCAAACAAGGGGAGAGATTGAGAGGGAGAGGCCTTCATGGTAACCTCAGACGATATATAAATGGAACCCATGCTGTTGGCATCACACTGCAAATCAGGATCCAGTCAACTGAGCTAAACAGCCCATTTGTTTTGGGTACTGTGTGCTAGATTGAAGCAGACTAAATGAGACAGAGCAAGTTAGATGTAAATACATTTCTTTTATGATCCAAGAGTTTTCCTCAATTCCACAACAGGACAATATCCTGTTATACATGCGTGGACCTTTTTGTTTTCAGAACCAGCCATTGTGTGGCTTTACTTGCAACAGGATTGTCAGTTTCATGGGAGTTTCATCTCCTGGTCCAATATCAGTCAGGAACCTACTTCAGATTACACAAGCCCATTTCACAAAGGATCCTTTAAGCCACCAGTCAGAGGTGAGAGGTCAGTATGTTAACACACTGTGCTCTATTGTCTCCATACAAAAATACTTCCCAATTCTATGTAAAAGAAGCAAATTTCGTCCTTTTCATATTGAATGCTGTAAATAGATTTCTGTAATTGCTAATACTGCACTTTATTTAGGACTAAGCACTTTGTAGACACTGTCCTTTCCAAGAGAAATACAAGATTGCAGACATATGGTTTATGACTTATTGTGAAGGCATATTTACTCCAGACTTGACCATATAGAGAGTGGTTTGACTAAGCTATTTCCTTAATCATGCATAGGCACTCTCACATTTACATTCCATTTTGGTTGGACAGTTATCACAGTCTACAGTTATGGCAAATCTGTCATATGGCAACCTGGGAAGTATGTCTGAGCATCTAAATTTAGGCCAGTTTCCATTCAGAGAAATGATATGTAAACGATACTGTTTTGTATCCAGTTCCTTTTTGTCTCTAGGAGCTTACTTTATCTAATAATTGCAGTAATAAGTTGTACAAAAAGACTCGTAATATGTTTAAGACATGCCAGCAAATGGATAGCTGATTAAATGGTGTCGTACAAAATGCATGTTATCCCATAGAGATTAATATCAAAATGAATATTTTGTTTTCCTCATTTACATTGCTGAAAAAATAGAAACCATATAATCCAGGACACCAAATTTTAAATTTATTTGGTGGAATTAATTTTAGTATCAACAACCAAATTTGTGCTCCTGTGTTGTGAACTTTTGAAACTTGTCCCCTGCTGTGGGATGGATGTTGTGAAAGTAAAAAGGGTTCAAAAAAATTTACAAGGATGTTGCCAGGGTTGGAGGGTCTGAGCTGTAGGGTGAGGCTGAATAGGCTGGGACTATTTTCCCTGGAGGGTCAGAGGCTGAGGGGTGACTTTATAGAGGTTTATAAAATCATGAGGGGTACGGTTCGAGAGAATAGCCAAGTTCTTTTCCCAAGGATAGGTGAGTCCAAAACTAGAGAGCATAGGTTTAAGGTGAGAGGGGAAGGATGGGGTGGGAGACAACGAAGACGGGCTGGCAATATAACTTGAATTATCAGAAATAAAAGAATGGTGTTATCTTTACATTCCAGATGGTCCTAGATTTGTGAACAGTTTTAGTAATGGAGAGCAAGATAACATTCTGTCAGATTTGGTCACAGATGACTCAACTGTTTGTCTGCAATATTCTTTCAAGTCTACATTCCTTACACTTGAGACAGGGCAATGAGGGTCAACCAGAAAGAATGCGCAAGTTGAGAAAGCATAGTGATTTTTACTTAATGAGTTGAACTTATAGGCACCTGAGTGACTGGAAATGAGGCTGATCGCAATGTTGGGAGCGGCTTAATGTAACTTTTATACTTTTCACAAGTGCCATTGTGAGTTTATTGGTAGACAACAATGAGTTTCTAAATAAGCGGATTAATTTTTGTTAAATGCCTTGTTGATGGCCTAGCTCACCTCAAATTATCTGCTCTCTATTATACCAAACTTAAAAAGGCCTACATGGAAACCAGAATGGGTACCTGCCAACTTCAACTGTCTGCTTACTTTCGGCATCCTCTCAGGTCATGCTCCATGGGCACCAGCTGCATACATCCCATGTCCCGAGACATTGACATCCGAGATGTACCAGTGTCTAAGGCTCTTCATGATACATCTCCCAACCACTTACAGTACATTTCTGCAATTCAACCTTGGGCTGCCCTGGTAAGTCTCATTGTAATGCTGCAGCAAGGACACTGTGTGCTCAGGGACACACCCCTCCTTCTAGAGCATGAATGGAACTTGGCATCCCTGGGATTTTTGCTCACTGTCATCATGCACATTTACTCTGAACTTACCTGGATGCTCACATTATCCTGCCTTGCTTTGCCTTTTTGTGATACAAGGGTCAGGATGCTATCTATATCAGGAATGAGGGGCTGAATGCCAGGAAGCCCACCAACCATCTTTCTGCCTCATTATTTCCCTCCTGAAATGAGAGAGAGAGGCAACTGTTAAGAGAAATGAAAGTGGGTGAAACAGCTGCAGTTGGAGAGGTATTCACACTGAATGAGTAGGCAGCACAGAGGACATGCAGATTAGTGGTGTTGAGGGTTACGCTGGGTGATAGCAAGTGAAGGAAGATATTACAGGCAATAGAGAGAGTGGCAAATCATGACCCTAGATAGAAGATGTTGAGATGCTGAAAGGTGGAGCAAGTGCCAGAGGATACGAGGATACGAGGATCAGACCAAGCTGCGACCTGGTGACAAGCACAGAAAAAATTTTGAGTGACAGGTTGAGTAGTGGGGTTTAACCCTGGACCTATTTAGCTGAAAGCTGGTCACTGCAATGGAAGAGAGAATAGGGTTTTCTTGAACATTTAACTTGGGCCTTTTTGTTTTGGTATCACACTATTCTATGCACAGAGCCTAGTGAAAGGAAGAATCTGAGAGGGACAACTATTTGTAAAACTTCTTCCTTCAGTTTTTGATGCAAAAAAACAAATCAGCTTTTGAAAAGCTTCCCACATTAGGTCAGATGTCTGCAGATGAACTTTATTGATGATTGGATCTCCTGTTGAGCCTCAACCATCAAGAGCACATATTGAAAATTGCACAAACATAGCCTTAATGTTCCATTTCAATTGTCAGACACTCAAGGTCTGCACCCCTCTAACACAATTACAGGTGGTTTCATAAGGAAGCTCACCATCTCCCTAAGGCCATTAGGAATTGACAGCAAGTGCAACCTTGGCAGTGTTGTGCACATTTTAAGAATAAATCCGGAGCACCATTTCAATGAATATATGACCACAAACTAGTAAAAGACCAAGTCCAGCATTAATCTCAGTAATGGTTGTTCACAAAAGAGGTCAGAAAAAGCTGTAGGTGTTGCACTGAAGTCCTCAGCCAGTGATCCATGTTGACTTTTTTTGAAGTGGCCACCAGCTGAGAAATCAGTCTTCAGTCAATTTATCTCACGTGATTCTGTAACATAGCCTTTTTCACTGAATAAAGCAGTATCCTGGTTCTCAAGCTGAAGAGCTGTGCTCCAGAATTGCCTGTGCCTCTCAACCTAATTGTTCCTAATTGCGTGTGCTGTGACGTGAATACCCACCTGACAAAGTGGAAACTTGCCCCAGTATGCCCAGGTATTTGCACCACGTTAATATACAACAATGTCTTCCCTAATCAGAGAAGTCTTCTAACCTTTCTCGATTGATATCAATGACATTACCATCATCAAATCTCTACCGTCAGCATTCTTGAGGTCACCATCTGCAAGAAACCATTCAGGATTGTAATGGAATACTTTCCTTTTGCCTGGGAAAGTGCATCTCCAACAATGCTTGGACAGCTCAACACCTTACAGGACGAAGCAGTTCACTTATCTGGCACTTGTAATATTAACTCCTTTCACCAGCAGCAAAAGTGGACCTAGTACATACCAGATATAAACTGGACTACAACAATTCATCAAGGCTTCTCTTCAGCACTTGTCAAACCAAAGACCTCTATCACCTAGGAGGGCATGGACAGTAGGCAAGGACATTTCAGTACTACCACCTACAAGTTTCCCACCAAGCCCCACACCATCCCGAATGGGAAATATATCATCATTCCCAGTCAGTGGGTCAAGATCCTGGAACTTCCTCAGCCATTTAAGGAGATGTTTTCAGAATACTTAAATAAGCATATTCCTATTAGAAAGAAAAATACTAAGGGGAGGATTGATCACGCATAGTTGACTAACCAAGTTTGACAAAGCACCAAACTTAAAGAAAGCATATTTAACTTTGCAAAGATAAGTGGGAGGTCAAATGATTAGTCAGAATATATACAGAACCACACAGAAGTCTAAAAGGTTAATCAAGAGGAGTAAATTAGACCATGACTGAAAACTAGCTAGGAATGGGAAAATGGGTAGCAAGAATTCTACAAGTATTTAATAAGGAAAATAAGTCATGAGTGTTGGTCCTCTGAGGAGTGAGGATGGAGAGTCATTAAAAAGGAAGGGCCAGGTGAAATGTATAAATGTTTTGCTCCTGTTTTTAAAATCAAGGATACAAAAACATTTCAGTAGTAGTTGCAAATCAAGAGCTGGAAAGAAGTAGAAACATAACAAATTTACAATCATGCTGGAAGTGGTAAAATGGAGCTAAACAAACTGATGGAGCTGTGAGCTGCCATATCTCCAGGACAAGATGGATTTCAACCTTGGATCTTAAAAGAGTTTACTAATGAGGTAGTAGGTGTGTTGGTGTTAATTTTCTAAAATTCCCTAATACAGAAAAGCTTTCATCAAATTGGAAGGCAGCAAATATACTTGCCTCTATTCAAGAAGGTAGGGAAGTAGAAAGGAGAAACTATAGCTCAGTTTGACATCTCCCTTTGGGAAGATGTTGTAAAGAGCTGAGTTCACTTTACCTGTGCACTTAGGAAACCTCAAGGTAATCAAGAAATCTTACTATGGGTTTGTCAAAGAACATTCATGTCGAACCAATTTGTCAGAGTTTTTTGAAGAAGAATTTGCAGTGAGGATAAAGATGAGCCTGTAAATCTTTGGATTTCGAGAGGCATTTACGGCATTTACATCATTCTGAAGCCCTGTGCTCCAGAACTACCTGTGCCTGGAGTCAAACTGCTCCTGTACCTGCGCGCCTACTTCCATGGCAGCCTCTTTAAGATCCTAAAGTGAGGCATTTAATAAAATAAAAACTCATGATATAGGAGTAACATCTTAACATAGGCAGAAAAGACAGAGCATGGAAAATGCATCTTGGTCTGATTGACAGCTTATAGCAAATACACTCCCGTAGGGGTCTGTGCTGGGACAATGCATGTAACAATTTACAGCAACAAATTAGATAAGAGGAGCGAAGTCATGGTAGCTAAATTCACAGACAACACCAGACAACAGACAACAGCAGGAAAATAAAGTGTGGAGCTGGATGAATACAGCAGGCCAAGCAGCATCTCAGGAGCACAAAAGCTGACGTTTCAGGCCTAGACCCTTCGTCAGAAGCTCTGATGAAGGGCCTAGGCTCGAAACGTCAGTTTTTGTGCTCCTAAGATGCTGCTTGGCCTGCTGTGTTCATCCAGCTTCACCCTTTGTTATCTTGGATTCTCCAGCATCTGCAGTTCCCATTATCTCTGACAACAGCAGGAAAATAGGTTTTGAAGGAGATGTAAAAAAGTTGCAGGCAGATATAGATAGATTGATGAGTGGACACAAATCCGGCAGCTGGGATCATAATGTGGGGAAATGTGAAGTTGTTTATTTTAGTTGGAAACATATAAGTGTAGAATATTATTTAAAACAGAACAACTGCAGAATTCCATGATGTACAGGGATCTGCATGCAATCATACATGAGTCACAGAGGTTTAGCATGCAGATCGTTGGGAAGGCTAATGAGATGCTATCCTTTATTATGAGAGGATTTGAACATATAAATACGAATGTTATGCTTAAGTAATACACGGCATTGATGTGACCACGTCTTGATACTATGTGCCATTTTTATTTTCTTACTGAAGGAAGGGTGTAATTGTATTGGAGGCAGTTTGGAGGAGGCTTACTAGATTGACACCTGGAATGAGTGGGTTGTCTTATGAACAAAGGGTGGACAGTTTTGCCTTGTTTCCATTGGGCTCTAGAAGTGTGAGGGTGATTGATTGAAGGATATAAGATCCTGGACGGGCTTTACAAGGTTGGCATGGAAAGGATGTTTCCTTTTTCTGGGTCAGTGCAGAACTATGAAAGCATACGCATGTGGAGCAGAAGGAGGCCATTTGGCCCCTCAAGGCTGCACCAGCATTCCATGGCTGCAGTGTTTTAACATTAAGGGTCACCCTTTTCAGACAGAGGTGGAGAGTTTAGGTCTCAGTGAAAATTTAGAGCTTGAGTTGTGGATGCAGTTGTTTGTTAGCTCACTGAGACAATTGCTCCACAGTACGCAGATGTTTCATTACTATTCTAGGCAACATCATCAGACAGAGCAGAACCCCAACACTTCAATTAGAGGTCAAACTGATGATGTTGTCTAGAATGATAACAAAATGTCTGCACACTATAGAACAACCGGCTTGGCGATCTAACAACCAACTGCAGAGGTAGTGAGTTTATTTTACTCTCAGGGGATTGTGCATCTTTGCAACTGTCTTCCTTAGAAGGTGGTACAGAGGGGTCACTGAATACTTCTAAGACTGAAGTGGAGAGATTCTTAGGCAGAGGAATGAATACTCACTTGGGATAGATAGAAATGTGGAATCTGAAACACAAACAGATCAGCCACGACTTTGCTGAATCTCAGAACAGGCTTGAATAGCCATATGGTCTACCTCTGCTGCTATTTTGTATGTTTGTAAGTTTGTATGGCCTGAACAACCTTTGACCCTACCAGATTAGTCCAGGCCGAACCTCCTGACCTTTGCCATTGCACTGTTAATGCTGCTGTTGCACCTTTGCCAATCATTAGTATTCATTATATTTATGTGTTCAGGAAGAACACTTAAAGTGCAAAAGAAACTTATCTTTTATTCTTTTACAAATTTTGTTTCACAGATCTTTCAATAGGTTAATTAATCTCTGAATTGAGCCTAGGAGAGGTTGTCTGATGTTATTGTCCGAAATATGGGAAAATCGGAAATCCAGCACAGTTCTAGTCCCAAGGGTGCTCAATTTTGGACACGGGACCAGCACAAATATAAATACGCTTGCACCGTTAGATTTGTTTTGCCAACAGTTTTTTTGCATTAACACTGCAACCGCCAACCTTATCACAATCATTAAACATTTATAGAAACCTACTTTGGAAGGGACAGTTCTTGACAACTAGCAAACATGTTGGCCCAATAAAAGGTTGTTCTTGATCATGTAACAGTAAAGTAGGTCCAGACTGACATCAGAACAACAACCTAGAATGTGTTTTGCTTTTTGATCAACAAGTTGCGATTATTTAATGAATTGTATGAGTTATTTTCCATTCCATTAAAAGTTTTAAAAGTTGGTAAGTGTTCTGAGACAAATTTTTGTGACACCCACTTTAATACATATTAGTAGCTAATTGTTAAAATGAAAATGAGTGCATTAATTAACCATTCAACTGACATAATCTTCATTTATACAAGTTATAAACACTGTGCTGTCCGTGTCTTTCGTGTGTGACATTAGCTTCAACTAGCTGTGGGCTGGTACCTTCTGTTTCCATAGCAAATTCAAACAAATATGAAAACAACTAAAAAGTCAGGAAGGGCTCAATGGGAAATGTCTGTTTTCAGAACTGCAGTGAGCTTGCAAGTCCCCACGTACACATCTGTTGTATGGCTGATGGCTAACAGGCCGAAGATTGGAGACTGGGAATTGCATGCCAATTAGCTTATCTCTTGACTCCTCAATGACTGTCTACCAACTACAAGACATAAATTGGCAGTATGATGAAATACTCTCCACTTTTCTGGATGACTGCACTTCCAACAACTTTCAAGAAGCTCAAAATTGTCTGGGACAAAGAGCACCAATTGGTTGGGACCCCATCCACTACTTTCAACATTCACTCACTTCAGTATCAATGCACGGTGGCAGAAGTGTGTATCATCTGTAAGATGCAGTGCAGTGACTCACCAAGAGGTGTTCCACGAAACTTTCCAAACCCATGACCTTTACCACCTTAAAAGACAAAAATAGCAGATGCGTAGGAACACCACTACCTGAAAACCTCACATTATCCTGGCTTGCAATGATTTGCAGAACCTTGACTGTCAGTAGGCCAAATTCCTGGAATCTCCATCCTAAGTTCTCTGCAGATGTACCTACAGGACAAGGAAAGCAGTTTACTACTGCTTTCTCAATGGCAATGAGAGATGGGCAAGAGATGGGCAATAAATGGTAGCCTAACCAGCAATGCTCACACCCTGTGAATAAATAAATCTCAGTAGGCTTTTTGCATTATCTTCAAGTAAATTTGGTTGACAATTGGTGACTTGCCCCGTTTACAATGGGAAATACAAAATTGTCCTGCAGACTGAATGTAAGCATGATACATAAAAGGATATATAGTAGTTTCACTATTTAGTTCGGTTAAGTTTGACTCAGAATTGACCTGAAGTTGGAGGATAATAAAAGAAAAAGTTATGATCAGACTATGAGTAAAATCCTGAGGTAATCGATTCAGACTTTTTAATGGGTGTAATTCCTTCTCAATAAAGAGTGTGAAATAAAAATGCAAAAAAGTAATATATATTTTACTTTTCATTTTTGATCATTTCAGGATTTATGCTGGCAAGCAATACTCTTTTGATTGCAAACATTGATGCAAAGTATGTGTCCAATATAAACGAGTGCAAGGACAGCTATGTACTGCCTCATGGTAATTGTGACTGTTCAGAACTTGAATGTGAAATCTGCAGTTTCCCAGTTGGCTCTTCTAGATAAATTCAAATTATGTTATCAGAAATTAAGAGCAAAATTGTGCGTTAAAACTGGGCTTTCAAAAATGCATCCATTGAGCATCACCTTTTGACAAAGATTATCTCCAAGCTTTCTGTAGGCTTTGCTTTATATCTTTGATGCCAGGGTTTAGATGCTGAGCTCTCCATATTGTCTCCTGTGCCTGAATTTCTCTTTTGTTACTCCCAGGCTAATCTGGACAGAGAACTCAAGATGTGGTCTAACTAGAATATTATTTGATCACAACTTCCTCAGGCTGATGTTCTACTGTTTGGCAAGTGATCATCATTTTATTGCCTTAGTTGATTGCTGCTGTGTATTTTGGTTTGGAACTTGGTATCTGACTGCTCAAAGAGCTCTCCACGCTGGCTACCTCTGATGTAGAAAAGAAAATTGGCTTTCAGATCAGAAGTTTTACAATCAATTATGGTATTTAGGGAGAAAAGCACAGTTCTTGCTCTTTATCTTCATAATCACCTCTAAAGTACCTTTAAAAGTTACAGTCTATAATAAGGAAAAATATATTGCTAGAAACATTTCCTTTGCCAGCTGTGCTTTTTGCACTATTTCCAAAAGACGTCTAATTTTCCTTGGCAGCTAGATATATATCACCTTAGTCTGGCCGCACTGTTGCCCATGACTGTTAGCATTGTGCTCCCTATCAAAAATAGGTCTCTATGTAGTCAAATAGTTAACTCCCTGGAGAACTAGTTAAACACATTTAAGATTTAAGAAATAAGAGAGCAGATTTCTGCTTCTCGTCTAGCTCCAACTGTTCCTCCGTCACCAGTCAGATTTATTACCAGTCATATCCAATGAACCAAAGTGCAATATAACACCAGCATCAGAACCAATCATACAATCTCACAAATAGCTAATCAAGGTTATTGAGTGGAGTTACATTGGAGGTTTAACTATTCTGTCCCATATTTCATAATTTCCAATTATTTGCAAATCGTGTGCAGGGAGCTTATGAGGCTGGAGCATGTAATCCTACAACACATTACACCACCAAATCTCTTCGGCTCACAGTAAATTGAAGAATACACAGCTTTTAGAAAAAAATGACAGTATTATGAACACTGGGCTCCAATCTTCCAATCTGTTGGAATCCTTATTTCTAACCCAGATCAGATAAAAATCGTCAAAGTGTCACAGTGTCATAGACTTATACAATACACAAACAGACCCTTTCGTCCAATTCATCTGTGCCAACCAAACATCCCAAACTGGCCTATTTCCATTTGCCAGCATTTGGTCCATATCTCTCTAAACCCTGAAAGTAAAAACGGCTGGAAGTCACAGTGGGTCAGGCAGGATCCACAGAGGGACAGCAAGCTAACATTACAAGTCGAGTTGACTCTTCACAACTTAGCTCTCTAGGAGTTTACCAATTCAGACTTCCATGGCAGGACCTTTCCTAGCAGTTGCAGATCAAGGAGGAATCAATGGGATGGACTGTTGCAGACGTAGCTGTTGTATCCCCTAGAGGCCCTGAAGCCACTCTGACAGCTACTGTAAGAAGGCAGGGTACAAGGATCAAGGCTAATGGCTGCAGGACATTCTGAAGGATGAAGGTAAACACCCATAGGTGATGGCCCATGTTGGACTGATGATATGGGAAAGTGGGAGAAATGAGGTCCCACAAGCAGACTTTATGGAAATTGAAAAGGAGGACTTCATAATACTCTTGGTGCCAACAGTAGTAAGTATAAGAATAGACATATTTTCTATTCACTTGTGGGACATGGGGGTCACTGGCTGGGCCAGCGTTTATTGCCTCTTCCTACTTGCCTTAGGGAAGGCGATGGTGAGCTGCCTTCTTGAACCACAGTAGTCCATGTGCTGTGGGTAGACCCACAATGCCATTAAAAGGAAATTCCAGGATTTTGACTGAACAACAGTGAAGGAACAGTGACATAATTCTAAGTGAGAATGATGAGTGTCTTTGAGAGCAACTGACAGGTAATGGTGTTCCCATGTATCTACTGCTATTGTCCTTCTAGATGGACGTGGATGCAGGTTTGGAAGTTACTGTCTAAGGAGCCCTGCTGAGACAGCACCTTGATGAATGTGCACCTGGAGAGACGATGGAAGAGGGAGGGTTTTAGATTTTTGAGACCCTGGGACTATTTCTGGAAAAGGCTTGACCTGTACAAGCTGGATGTATTACATTTCAACAGGAGTGGGAACAATATCCTCAGGAAGAAGATTGTGAATACTGTTTGGGAAAATTTAAACTGGATTGATTGCAGCTTGTTGTAACTTATCTCAGATACTGGCTAAGACAAGCCAGCAATCTGTAAAGGCTAATCTGCTCTGTGGTGGAACCAGAAGGGCTGAGGTTGCTGTTTCTGTCTCCATATTAACTTTCCAAGACACTTACACCCACTCATCTCTCTGGGCTTTCCTTAAAAGTTTAACCAGCACTGGAACCTCGCAAGCTCTCTGCCTGTAGGATTGGCAAGCTTCCTCTGATTGTGAGTCTAGTGCCTGCTGCTCCCTGGTAATCCAGGTTAAACAGGGTATACGTCTTTTGTAACTGGATTGGTCCAACATTGAGTGCAATTTCTAAATCCTGCCTAATTATAAGGAACTGCAGCAAGGAGGTTAAGGAAAATCAGGAGCTATGAAGTAGGGTTGCTGGTGCAGTGCTGGGTGGCGCTGAATTGCATTGTAGGATTTCAGGTGCTAACATCCCCACACATGATTTTCCAATCTTTGGAGGGTGAAAAATTCCACACAATGTGCTGACCTCCGCGTGTGAACTCACAAGATATGCTCCAGCTGTGTGAAGCTGTGTACCAGCTTCATAAAATCTATCCCAAATTCTCTTAAAAATGGTTTTCCATCAACTGATGCTTTGAAATAGTGAGAAATGGAATGAGGTACACAATCCAAGCCGTATGCTTATTAATTACTGAATGTGACAAGTAAGTGAATGAATTTATAACTTGCTGCTTGGATTTCAGACTTCAGTATGCCAATGAAATTTAGAGAGTAATATCATTAATTATTAAACAATTTATTGTGAAATACAGATTGCTGAAACAATACCATATGTCAGTATCTGAAGTTCTGAAGTGAAATGGAATTCAGAGGAACAGTTGTTTGTAACCATTTTTGCAACAAGAAGACATCCAACAAAAGCATTTTTCAAGATTGCTAATTCAGGAGCTGAGAGTAAAAATTGGAGATTTTGAGAAAGTTACTGTGGAGTTTATTCAGACTCAGGAAAAGCAGCATTTTTCAGAAGTGCACAATACCCATTTAGAATATTATAGAGTGCAATTTCTAAATCCTGCCTAATTATAAAGAACTGCAGCAAGGAGGTTAAGGAAAATCAGGAGTTATGAACAGGAATATGTACATGGAATAGTGTAGGTTAGATGGGCTTGAGATCGGTATGACAGGTCGGCACAACATCGAGGGCCGAAGGGCCTGTACTGTGCTGTAACGTTCTATGTTCTATGTTCTATGGAGCAATGGGAACAGAACAAGCTGATGAAAGATGTAGAAGTGCAAAAAGGTGTCGAGTTAAGTAAATGACGTTTATTGCAACAAACCTTTAAGATTGGAGCTGGAAGGAATGAGGGCATCTGAAATATATTCCAGATTCGGGGGCTAGGATTTTCACCAAGTTGGGATGACTCAACACCCCTTTAAAAATGATGGTTGTGTCCTGATTCCAGGATTCCCAACTGCTTTTGCAGCATTTCCATTTTGCAGGAATGCCTTTGAAGGATGCAGGTTGGTTTATGTCATGACCAGGCCAGGTCCAGTACAAAAATAGGTATGTTCCAGTTCTCCATAATAACCAAGGATCAGACTAACCATTCACAGCGTCACGGTTAAAGGCACCTCAGAAGTGTATAAACTGTAGTCTGCATTAGGAAACCTTTTCAAAGTTCATTGTAAAATATGCTTCTCAATCCCCTCATACTCCCCATGTCTAGATATGATCCAATGCAATTAAGGGAATTGTTAGACAATTGTTGACCTTTTTTAATCAACCTGTTCAGGGATGTTGTCTCACATCTCCCGAGCATATGGGCCTTGAAAACACCTTTTGGCACAGAGGTAGGGACATTACCACTGCACCACTTGAATCCACTGAATGTGACTGATGACTTGCACCACAGCCTCCAGCACATGTGGACTCATTCAAGAATTGTACCTCATGCCTCGCTTTCCACTGCTCTCTCCCAAGGATACATGTAAGCAAACCACTAAAGCAATTGTATATTGTGTAGGTGGAGAATGATTCACATTGAATTATTGGGGTGGATTATCTGAACAGGCATTGAAACAAGCTACAGTTGAACAGCCCCTGGTTAGCAACCATGTGACAGAGCACTGGGCTTAACTGATTGTGTGGGCAGAGTCTCATTTAGATAATGAGGAAAGGTTTCCAACAAGTGTGCAATGAGAGTTGGGGGTTTTATCTGAATCCTTAAAGGTCTACCATTAACATGGAGGGAAGGGAAAATGGGCTAGTGTAAAGGGCTTTGGCCCTTTACGTGTAAATGGTCATATCCGGCATGTTTTTGGCATTTGCAAAAGTTGTATTTTTTTATGTATATGTCAGACAACATTTCCAATGTTCATATGATTTTGTAAATTTTCTGCGGTGACAATTTGCTTTGCAAAACCAAAGTAAAAGGAAAATATGACATCTACTTTACAACACCCATGATGCTACAGTGCAGAACGAATATCACAGACCAAATGTAATAAACAGAGATAGGAAAGAGGATAGAGACAAAGTGCTGCGGAGAATTAAACAGACACAGTGAATGCTGAAGAAGCTCAGGAGGTCTGGCAGTATCTGCGGAGAGAGAAACAGAGTTAACGTTTCAAGTTTTTCAGTTCTGGAGGAGAGTCATCCTGTGCTCAAAATGGTAACTCTGTCTTTAAGTCTTCATGCTCTGCACAGTCACATCTAACATGCATGTCTAAAACTAGTAATGTGATTGTAGCCTCAACACATCATCAATACCAGATGTCAATGGTGTACCAATTGGAATGGCGATTCATGTAGTTTTGTGAAGTTCCTCCATCCAAGATTGTTACAGTCCATCAGCAGACACTTGGCCAACTTTTACAACCATGCTTTTCTTCTGCTTCTACAAAACTCTAGGCCATGGGGTGATGGTGAACTTTTGCTGACCCAGCCTGCTATGGTACAGGAGTATTCTTGGCCTCACCACCACCCCCCAAAAGCAAATATTGGTAATGGTTCCAACTCAGCAACTTCCACATCCTAGGCCAGCCAGTACTGACTGAGGAATCAATCCACAGAAATGGGATTGCTTAGAAAGATGCCTGATGCATTTGGCATCTCTGAGTCGCAATTGTTAGTAGCCAAGTTAAAAATAGGGATCTTCTGCATGGCCAATCACTGTAAAGGAAGTTTTATCTCCCTGACCATGATGCAAACATCTTAACATTGTTCAAAATTGTCTGCCCTTACATCTGCACCATCAATATTGTGCCTCCAAAATTTGGCCTATGTATATTTTCATTCTCTGGAATGCATCAAAAGAAAATCAGCTTAAGTTTCATTGCTCACCTGTCAAATATGTTGTTGTTTTGCTAGGTTTGAGAAATTTCAATACTTGAAGAAGGTTAGCAATAAAATAATCTGACTTAACTTAAAATGTATTTGCAGTTCTCAGAAGATTCCTTGGCATCAGGTTCCTTCCATGATACTTTCTCTAAAATCCCCAATTACATGATTTATGTCACTTCCTTCTATTAACATCACAAACTATTACAATTAACTCTTTAGGGCAGACCATCGTTCTACAATCAGGGCCTCCTGTTGAGGGTTACTTCATTCTTAGTTATTTTTGGTTGACTGTGTAAATTTTTGCTTAAAGGTGGTGATTAGACTTGTCCCAACTTTCTAGATTGGCATTCATTGCCCTTGGAAATGCCATATTCCGAGTCAAGAGGAAACAAGGGCATTATGTCTAGGTTGTGCTATATGCTGCTGTCTGATGAGCCATTTCAAGCCAGTCTTGTCGGCTTTAACAATGTCAGATTGAGTTCACTCTCAGAGAGCTACTCAGAATGGGACAGCATTGGCTGTGTCTTCCAGCTCACCCACTTAGACTTTTGCCACTAAATGCCTGCAACCAGCTCATTTTGCGTCAATTTCGTGTTGTCAGCATCAAACAGATGATTGGAGCTGGTATGCATGGCAGGTCATCATCCAGCCACAGCCATTCCCTGGCCTCACAATTATTATGCCAAATATTAGGTTTTGAAAGACATTTTTGTTGTACAAACAACACTTTTTATTTGACAACATCAACCTGGCAACAAACAAAAATAACTAAGAATGAAGTAACCCTCAACAGGAGGCCCTGATTTTAGAATGACGGTGTGCCCTTAAAGAGTTAATTGTAATAGTTTGTGATGTTAATAGAAGGAAGTGACATAAATCATGTAATTGGGGATTTTAGAGAAAGTATCATGGAAGGAACCTGATGCCAAGGAATCCTCTTAGAACTGTAAATACGTTTTAAGTTAAGTCAGATTATTTTATTGCTAACCCTCTTCAAGTATTGAAATTTCTCAAACCTAGCAAAACAACAACATATTTGACAGGTAAGCAATGAAACTTAAGCTGATTTTCTTTTGATGCATTCCAGAGAATGAAAATATACATAGGCCAAATTTTGGAGGCACAATATTGATGGTGCAGTTGTAAGGGCAGACAATCTTGAACAATGTTAAGATATTTACTTATAAAATTTGCATCATGGTCAGGGAATTTGTTCTGCCTTAATTTAATGCTGTTTTTGTCCTTCAGTCCTTTACTTTTCTAAAGGAAAAAGAAAACAAAGCAATATTTGGATTTTTAATGGCCCTGCACTCTGTTTATATGAAAATTCAATCTCTTGCATCCAATTTTCCTCCACATCCCAGTGCACACAGGTATCACAAGTCAATTAACTCTAGTTTTTCTCAGAGAATGTATTACTTGCTTATTGGCACTTTTCTCTGTCTACCAAAATTCTACAAGTACGTTCTTCTCTAATCCAACCCTAGGCTTATGCTTCTTTCTAGTTAATCCAACCTTCTCTCATTCGCAACATCATCTTTGGTCACCATCCCAACCTCCTTCATCAGCATTTGTTATCCCCCTTCTACACCAGCTCCTTAGTAATTTCCTCATTCAGAACAATATTTCATCAGAGCCACTGCTCCCAATGAATCAATCCTGTCCCCGGTACTGTGTGCTAATTGGCCAGCCTCTCTCCAAGGCGCAGCACCAACAAACTCATTTGCATTTATAGGATGGGGCATCTGTCATTACTACTCCACTGACCCACCACTACTTGAAAGAATACAGCATGCTGAAGGTGGGAACTCCTGTTCTACAGAGTGCTGTTGCTTGCAATGCACAGAGGCAGGATTCTTTTCCGCTACTGAGCAATACTGAGAAGTGGGAAGGGAACCCTTGTGGGAAATGCTGCAGAGGGATAAGGAAAATCTGATTATTCTCAGTGGCTGTGCAGTGAAACTTCACCTCTTTTGACTTGCAAGGCAAATATATAGGGGCAGAACAAGTGCATGGGCTTAGGGGGCTCCCACTAAATCTGGAACCCCACTCCCACTAAAACCTACTGTAAAGCAAATAAATTATGTATGCAACATCTCAATCAAAGTATTCCAGCACTCTAAAGATACTATCTGAGAGTGTTTTCAAGGACACAATGGAGGATGAAGGATTGTATAATGGGGTGGAGTGAATATGTCACAAATGCTCAATGAACCCAGGACTGCAAAGAATATACAACTGGCTCTGTGGATAGATGATGTGCAAAATCCAATTGACCACTCAAAACTTATTTAATTGCACTACTGACAAAGCACAGAAACCAACAAGCAGCCACCATACCAGGATTGCAATGTTGATCCCTGACATAATATACATCTTACTTTTGAGTTGAAGTAGAAAACATTGGAATCTTCCCTTCATGAAATTGTTTTGAAATCTGAAGAGATTCAACATCTTTGAGCAACTCGTAAGCTCAATTAATTTGATTTACTAAAATTGTCATCATTCTAATGGAAACTTTCCCAACTGCTTTTCTGCCCATTTTTGCACCCTAATAAATGTCACATTCCAAAGCACTTTCCTCTTTGTCATTCTTTCCAAACCTCATGGCATTGGGCACCTTTGGTTCTTGTCGCATCTTTAATTCTTTTGAAATGGAACACAAATGAAAGGTTAGATTCCTTGGAATGTTTACGCTGGCATGTCAGCAGTGATTCACAATTTGTTTAAAGCAAATGTGTTTATAGATAGGTCAATGATAGTAAAAGTAAAGTATTCCTGTTAGATTTTATATACAGACCCATTTCTCCTATCCATTTGGTGTATTAAGGTGTTCAATGTACAATGCAACTCTCTACTCTGACTTAATGATGCCAGATATCTGTATTCCTAATGTTTTCTCAATCAGCTGGCCTTTGGCTTTGAATGTTGCTGTGATAATGTGATGTTTAGGAACCAGCCACATCCTGAATTATTACAAAGCATGCATTGTAACAAACATCAGTGGGGACGGGGGAAGGGTAGTAGAATGACGTTAAGATACTAAAAGCTGGCGACATTGTCTCAGTCATATCTAATCAGTGGAGTTGGCTAAAGTGGTTGATACCACTATCCCTTTAATTTGGTTATTGCTGCATTTGCTGTGGATGTTAATGCTGCTGCTGTCTCCATTTATTGGTAAATTGTAGATAGGATACAGCAACAGTGTGTGTTAGCTATTAAGTTTGTCTTTTCGAAGCAACATGAATATACTTGCAAACCTCTTGAAAAAAATTGTTCATTTGCTCCAACATTTTGAGAGGTTGGGCTCCGTATAAAAGTGAGGAATGGGAATCTGCCAATCCATTAAATGATTGTCTGCAAGATGTTTTCAGGAGCAGATGTAATTTTAATATAAGAAGCTCCAAATCTTGACAGGCAGTACCAGGGCACAGTGAATTAGGCAAGAACCAGGAGATGGATGCTAGAGAACACTACATGAAGGAAAGGCAGGATTGGGGATTCTGATCAAACCTGCATTCAGCGATGAGCGGCTGTATCATGTAAGGGCATATAGAGTCCAACAAAATATAGGTAAGAGATAGTAGTGAACACCAAACAACTAAGTTTATTTATTGCTATCAATTACATCCAGTTTTCAATACAGGTGAGCTGTAAAATAAGGCACTGGGTTAAATTCAAGACTCTTTAGATTGATATTATGGACCCCTTTGAACCTTGGCACTCATATACAATGTGCCTCATTGAATGGTTCCCCATTCTTTTTGCATTTTAGTGTTGCAGTGCCTTGCAACTACACATACGGACAGAAATGAAACATTTTTATTTATTTTTATATATAATTATTCATTTAGTGAGCAGCATCTGATGGTTCCTTGTCTAATGTTAGGGTTCACCCGAGTGGTCCACCGATGAAGTTTATGACAAATCCTGGTGGGATCTGTACTACAGGCTTCTGTTGGTGGCCTGATCAATCATGATACTCATGGCACCCCTCCATCAGCATTGAAGGTCAAATAGGGAAGAAATTTAATGCCAAATTACATACCCTGCCAGCACCCTCAGAATAAATCTTGCGTCAGCTCTCAATGAAGCACTATTGCTCAATGGCTCAATACAGATTGTTACGATACAACTTGAGAAGTTCAACATCAGTATGGTTCAATATTGTGCTTTAAATTCATCTCTCCAGTTTTTTGGTGATCCAAAAAGCTTTGTTGCTTGTACCTTAGGTGTGTTCCATCCATTTGAATGACCACTGAATCTCTACCAAGAAGTGAGAGCCAACATTTAATATTTTCAGCTATTTAACAGTAGACGTATTGGCCCCTGACACTTCTGTGGATGGCCTGGGTGAAACTGAATTCAGAATGAGTGAACTTTTTGCTTTAATGTTGTGTTTTATGTCTGATAGTCAAGCACAAACGCAAGCATCCCCAACATCTAGGAATAAGAATGTTTGGCAATCAGAGCTGAGAGAGAGATGCCCCAATAGTAGGGAAGGTCAAAGTCTACCTTTAGGAATTGGGAGCAGCTCTTCTGCTCCTCTGACCCATGAGCAGTCTGGGAAATGGCACACTTTATATTTATTTTGACAGCACCTCTGGTTTTGTGACTTCTACCATCAGGAAAGACATGAGAAAGAAATACCTTGAATATGAGAATATCCACATTCAAACACAACAAGACATTTATCCTCATCTCTTCATCAGTGCTGATTCTTGAATTCCTTATTCAAGAAGATTCAGGATTCATTATCACCTTGTCCAGGGCAGTTACAAATGGATAATAAATGTTGGCCTAGACAATAACATCCACATCCCATAAATGAGCATGAATAAATGTAAGTGTTTTATTATGGGGGTATGTGCCTCATGATAATCACATCAGTTCATGGAGCTACCATTGCTTTCTGCTCAGTGTAAATGGGGATGGCCAATAAGTGGAACATTGAGAGCAAATGAAACAAAAGCTGAAAACATATTGTGCTGAAGGGTCTGGGCCCGAAACGTCAGCTTTTGTGCTCCTGAGATGCTGCTGGGCCTGCTGTGTTCATCCAGCCTCACATTTTATTATCTAACATATTGTGATGCATGTTTTGATCAATGAAGCCCCTATCAATGCTAGCCAAAAGAATACTATATTGTTCCTTACACCTAACATTGCATTGGTGAGGAATTTTGGGAAATTTCAATCTTAACATACATTTTGACTAATGTATCTCTTTATTAGCACCTTGGAGGCTGTGTTTCAGCAATCTGTGAGCTTTGCCACAGACTGATCTTCAGCTTCATTGCTGACAGAATCCCTAATTGTTTCCATTCCATTTCCTGCACCTCTTTCCTCACTCCCAGAAGATGATGGGCCCAACCTGTCTTCACCAGCCCTCTATCATGATCCATGTTCTCTGCTACCTCTCTTCATCTCCAATGGAATCTCGAACTAACCATTTTATCCCTTCTCTTCCTTGTTCGACTTTCCGTTGGGATGATGTATGTGGGACATCCTGGTCTGCTCTTCCATCACCCCTAATCATTTCCCCTAAAACCTTCCAAAGAAGTGAAAATTGACCTTTCATCTCCTTCCACAACACAAACCAAGAGGTCCCAAGATTGCTATATGATGATACTGATGTGTTTCAACAAAGTTAACTGTGCTTCATTTGGGGCAGATGCAAGTCACAATTTTGTTTGGGCTCCTGCTCATTTTAAAATGTAAAGCTGGTCATGCGGTCTCTGGTTTTCCTTCAGTAATGGAACTATAGAATTTTTTTTCCCAATATATATTTATAAAGAAGAATCAGACATAGCATTAATTCACAATGTCACTAACTCAAAGTGTAGAGTTGTTTTCTCATAAGTCATGAATTGTAACTCTTAATGACATATTTCTTCATGGCTTTTTAAAATTCATTCATGGAACAAGGGCTTTGCTGGCTAGGGAATCATGTATTGCCCATCCATAACTGACCAGAAGCCAGTTAAGAATCAACCACATTGCTCTGGGTCTGGAGTGACATGTAGGCCAGATCAGGTAGGGAAGGTAGTTTCCTTCCCTAAAGGACATTAGTGATTCAGGTGGGTTTTTCTGGTAATCAACAGTGGATTCATGGCCATCATTAGACTCTTGATTCCAGACTTGTATTGAATTCAAATTTCACCATCGACCATAGTGGGATTTGAGCCCAGGTCTCCAGAACACTAACTGGGATTAACAGTCCAGTGATAATACCACTTGAGTTCAATATCTATATTTGATTTATTGAGATCCTACTTCTTGTCACTGAGCTTTATTCAGCTTTAGTAGATGCACTGGTTTCACAACCAGTCTCCACATGTGGGAATCTAGAGATCACACAGAGTAGTCCTTCGCATCCCCTGGACAACTTCTGCACTTAGTTGAGAGTTCCCAACCTTTCTGAGTCAAAGTTTCATCCCACAAGTTCATGTTTTGCTAACCAAAATGTAACTATCTATGGTCACGGGGGCGGCACGGTGGCTCAGTGGTTAGCACTGTGGCCTCACAGCTCCAGGGACCCGGGCTCGATTCCAGCCTCGGGCAACTGTCTGTGTGGAGTTTGCACACTCTCCTCGTCTCTGCATGGGTTTCCTCCCACAGCCCAAAGATGTGCATGCTAGGTGGATTGGCCATGCTAAATTGCCTGTAGTGTTCAGGGGTGTGTGGTTTATAGGGGGATGGGTCTGTGTGGGATGCTTCAAGCGGCAGTGTGGACTCGTTGGGCCAAAGGGCCTGTTTCCCCACTGTAGGGAATCTAATCTAATCACTGATAAACCTGCAATAATTTCAGCTTATTTCACCTCATACACATCTTAAGAATTGTAATAATTATAATTACCTTGAAAAAGCTTTGAGATGTACATAATAAGTAAGTATTAAATGACACAAGATTAGTGGAAAAAACTCTTCTATTTCATTAAACAAAGATTTCATTAATCTGATGGTTTAGCTTGTTCTGAGAGGAATTGTGGAGGACCCAACATTTGATTCCAGTTTGTTATGAATTTACATTCACAGTAAATAAAGTGGCAAATTAATCTTCACATTGGAAAACTTGTCATTTATTATTTCATCAGAGTGCTTCGATGCAGCTAAATGAATGAAACTGGGATAGGAAAGGCAAAGGCCAAAGGATAAGCTGAAAGGTGAGAAACTATGTGAAGACTGTCAGAATTCAAATAAAGAGGTATTATTTGAGATATTGAGCTCTGAATTGGCATGTATTATCAAGTACCAGTAAGGGTACAGTTAGTTACAGAGATGTTTGGTTGAGATGTTGCAAACATTTATTTAAATGTTTTGAGTTTTTATATAAACCAGCCTATAAAACACACACACCAGAGCTACAAATCTACTCCAAAACGTTAGAAACCAGCTTTTAACCAGAGACAACCATTTTGCTGCAGCTGACCAAATTAAAGCACTTTATTGAACATAAACGTTACTTTTCAACATAATTAGTGGAGTCTTATATCCAAGAGGGAGGGAAGGAGCAAATTACAAAGACTTGAGGCAAACCTAAGTATCTTGACTGTGTTAGATACTTGGTTTGTGTGGTAGCACAGGTTGGGTGGAAATGATCACCAGCTGATGTTACATATTTTTATATTCTTGCTTACATTAACTTTAATTCCCGGCACCCATTCTATTTGTACATCATGCATGGTCATTATGCCAAGGCACAATTTGGTCTAGCATAGGTCAAGCATCCTTAAGTCCATTTTTAGTGATTTCCCAATTTGTGTAGCGAGCTGAAAAGGCCACCTCTACCTCATCCTTCAAAACATCACCTTTCCTGCTATGAATGTTTTCAAGTTGACAGTTTGTTCCCAATGAAATATCTTTGTGAGGTGTTGAGGTCACAGGTTTGATTGTATTTGACCAAGATCTAGTATAGATACCAGGAAGTAGTTCTTTCAACAGAGTGCTATCAATCTCTGGAACAGGCTACATTCTTAGATTGTGAATGCTCATAACTGAGAACTGAACTTGTTTCTGGCTGGGGTGGAAACCAACTTTTAAGCGTTTGCAGTGAATTCAGAGCCAGGCCAACTCTCTGGATTAGTTTCAATTCTATAGGAATTTCTAAATTTCTTTTTCCCTCAGTTAATTGCCCTAATTTTTATGCTTTTTCATGTTAGTGCCAATGGATGGTTTTGAGGTTGGCAGAGAGTGTATGTGCTATGGAAGGACAGGTTTGATGGACCACATAAATTTCTTTCCTTGCCCATTCTTGCTCATAAGTACAGAAACTATCTCAAGGAGAATTCATGAATCTCAGTGCTTTTGGTCAAGTACTAATGGGCTTTGGGGCAAATCCATCTCAGAATCTTGGCGTACTCAACGTTTAAGAGGCATAGAACATAGAACAACATAGAAACATAGACTTCTGCCCACCATGTCTTCCGGTATGATGATGCTGGATTAGGGCTTCTGAACCCAGAAGTTATCTGCACTGTCCGCTTTATTTCTCATTTTTTTAATATCTCTTTTCTGTTGTTTACTTCTTTTTTATTTTACTTACCCTCTTGGGATGAAGAACTTGGTTGCCATGGCGGCATTGGCAGTGGCGAGAGGGACCAGTAGCACAGAATCATGACAGTGGCATCAGAGGCAGGTTTGTGTTGCTGGCACCTTCGGCATCGATGGTGCAGACGTAGTGCCGAGTCATGGCTGCTGCTGCTGCTGGGAGGGGTGAGTTTGGGCCCAGTACAAGGCCTGGCAGCATCGGCAGTGGCTGCATGGGTGAGCCGGGCCTGAAGAGGACTCATGGCAGCAGCAGAATCAGGGGCGTCTACATTGTCGAGATCCAGTGAGGACTCACAGTGGCAAAGGTGTTGGTAGAGACGAGACGACGCTGAAATGTGGGTGACTTTCATAGAATCATGGGATCATAGAATCCCTACAGTGTGGAAGCAGGCCCTTCGTCCCAATGAGTTCACATCAACCTTCAGAGCATCCCACCCAGATCCATACCACCCAGACCCATCCCTCGATAATCCACCTAAGCTACACATCCTTGGACATTTTGGGCAATTTAACATGGCCAATCCACCTAACTTGCACATCTTTGATTTTTTTTGTTTCATCAGTGGCAACACAGTGAAGGGGGCTCATGCCTGGCCTCTAGGCCCATGATAGAGCACTTAACAAGAAGGACTATAAAATGTATCTCTTCATTTTTCTGTCTTTACATTCCTTGCTTTAATTTATTATGCTGTTTTTAAGATGGCACCAGAGATTGGTGGCACTATACAACACTTTTCACTGTATTTTGTAACAAGATGCACTTGGCAATAAATAAATCAAATAAACCATCAAATCTCTGTGCTGACCATGGTGCCTTTCTAAACTAATCCCATCTGCCTGCAAGTGCTGTGTATCCCTCTATTCTCTGCTTGTTCATGTGCCCGTCTCAGTGCATCTTAAATGCTATCATACTTCCTTCTACCATCTCCCCTGGCAGTGCGTTCCAGGCACCACAGGCCATAAACGTAGATAAGTTCACATTGTGGCAGAATCGAGACTTTTTTTGTCAGCGTGGCATGAAAGCTTCTCAGTTTTGCTGAGCTGAGCTATCTTATTGAGTTTCCTCAAAGCTGGATGCATGAGTGATCACTGTTGCAACTACATGTGAACCAGGATAAGCCTATTGTGTTTCCACCACTGCGTCTTTTCATCTTGCAGAGGGTCATTACAATGGCATAACACAGAAACAAACAGAAGATTGGGGAAAACAATTATCAGAGATGAAAAGAAGGTCAGAAACTAAACTAATTCCAAAATAAATTTACACATATTCATGTTTTGAGCTATCAGTTATAAATTGCTCATATTGATGGGGAGGTGGTTATATAATGATTATATCACTGGACTGTTAATCCAGAACCCCAGCTTAATATAAAAAACTGAAAGAACTGCAGATGCTGGAAATCAGAAACAAAAGCAGAAATTAGGATATAACTCAGCAGGTCTGGCAGCATCTGTGGAGAGGAATCAGAATAAACGTTTTGAACCCAGTGACCCTTTCTCAGCACTTGTTCAGAGCTGAAGAAATTCTGAAGAAGGGTCACTGGACCAGAAATGTTAACTCTGATTTCTCTCCACAGATACTGCCAGATCTGCTGAGTTTTTCCAGCAATTTCTGTATGTTCTCCAATTTAATATTTTGGGGACATGAGTCTGGATTCCACCATGTCGGATGGAAAAAATTGTTTTCAACAAACATCTGGAATAAAAAAGTAGTCTAATGGCAGTTTATATCTACTGTCAATTGACATAATACACCATCTCGTTCATTAATGCCCTGTAAGGAAGGAAACTTCCAGCCCTATCCTGTCTGGCGTGCATGTGAATCCAGACCCACAGCAATGTGGTTGACTCGTAACTGCCCTCTGGGCAATAAATGCTGGCCTGGCCAGTGATGCTACATTTCATAATAAATAAAGAGACAACAAAGTTTCATTTCACATTCTTCATCAGGCCTTCTTATACTATAAAACTCACCAGGCAATCTTGCTGCAATTGTTTGATTGCCAGACTGATCCAGTCATCAGACTGACCAATAATACTATTATTTATGTTCAGGAAACTAAAAAATTAAAACTTGGCACACGCAGCCTTGTGCTTCTAGGTGTCGGAGGGTTTAGATGGTGGTGCAAGGGAGGCTCGGTGAATTGCTGCAATGTAGATTGCACATGGTACACTCTGCACTTGTGGTGGATGGAATGGTTGCTTAAAGGAATGGGTGGGGTTTCAATCAAATGGCCTGCTTTGATATGAATGGCATTGTGTTTCTTGAGTGCCATTGGAGCTGCATCTATCTGGGCAAGTAGTGAGTGTTCTATCACAATCCTGACTTGTGGCTTGATAATGGTGGGCAGGCATTGGGGAAACAGGAGATGAACTACTCATCACAGCATTTCCAGTCTCTAACTTATTCTGGAAGCCACAATATATACATGGCTGGTAAAGTTCAGTTTTTGGATACTAGCAAAAGCCATTTCCTCCCAACCCCAATATTGAATTGAGGAATTCAGGCATGGTATGCCACATCAGGGAAGATGATTAGATTCTCTCTATTGTTAGAGATGATTATTACCTTGCATTTGCATGATGTTAACATTACTTGCCACTCATCAACATAAGCATGAATATTGATCAGGTCTTGCTGCACATGGGTATTGTTGGGTGTAAATGATCCCACAGCAATGTTTTGAAGTCAACAGGGGAATTTTCCACTGTGTTCTGCCAAATGTTAACCTCTCAACTAAACTAAACCCACGCATCATTTGGTGATTTACCTCATTACTAGCTGTGGGATCTTGCTGTACATAGTTTTCCAGTATTACTATAGTAACGTCATTTCAAAAATACTTCATTGACTGTAAAACTTCACATTTGGGATCAAATCAAATGCAAGATTCTTTTCTCTTTACCAGTTTTGTACCTTTGATAAAGAGAGCAGATATTTTGCACAGAACCTTAGTTATGTGCCCGTTTAATATACTAAATGTAGGATCAACAAAAAGCTGGAGTCTTAACTCCTTCAGTACACTGTTATTCTTGTAATGATGTTCTTGCATCCCACGGCTGTAGTAATGACACAGCTATCTCTTCAAGGCTGGGGCTGCAGAAGGAACTTCAAGTGTTCAATGAGCTAAGAAGTTCCAGATGTTTTGCTGACCTTTTTGGATCAGACTTTGGGGCCTAAACGGTTACTGTAAACCTCAGGTCCTCAGAAATTTGGCTCACAGAATGAAGCTGCACATTTTTTCCTGACTTTTATCTTCATTCTACAGCAAACACAAAGAAACTTCAGAAAGAACAAATTGCTATTTAGAATGTCTTGTATTTAGTTAGGGTTCTTTTGTTTTATCAATTTGTTCAGAGTACATTTGCGCCAGGGTGTCATGTACAGATTTTTTTAGCTTTTGCATGTGTTTCCAATAAGCTGTAGAAAATAAGAGCTTGCGCTCTGATGTAAATTTCAGGGCTCTTTTAAGCTCTGTCCTTACCCTGCATTAAAACATGTATAATTGCTCCAAATTCTGAAGTCTCTGCCGCTTTTAATTTTTTTTTAGTTGGCCAAATAAAAGCTCAAAAGGATGCATGTTCCCTGGCATTAGCATTTCATATGATTGTACATGACAGACTATTTACTTTCAGAGGCCCTGCAAAGGATAACCAAAAAAGGGCATGTAGCAAGACATTTTTGGCAGCCAGCAACCGTTTTCAGGGTTTTTAAGTCTTGTTTCTTGATGAGTGGCTTCCTGAGCATGCCTGGGGAATGACAGGCATTCGTGGACGGAGGCTGGCCTTAAACTTGGGTTTCAACACTGATTGGCTCCCACACAGAACAAGCTACAGACAATGCATACTAGTGGCTGTCAACTGTAAACATAGAGGAGATGTGTTCACTTGGCATTGACTTTGGGAGGGGCGTAAGTATGACTGGAGTTTTATTGAATAGAACTGTGTATGTGTGTGTGTTTTGACTGCCTGTACTTCCTCGCAGTTCGGCTGCAGTCTAGCTAGTGTTGAAAGCCGGCCAGGGTTGAACCGACAGAGGTAAGATATGGACTTCTGGTATTCCGTGTAGTAAGCATTACTTCAAAGAAACTAAAAGTTTGCATTGAGCAGATGCATTAGAATTTATCATCTGTTGAACTTTTTTAAAGGAAGTCAGAAAGTACCGTCTGATTTGATTGTTTCTGGAAAGTGGCAGAGCAAGAATTGACAAAACCTGTGAGTCTGTGTGCATTGTGCTGAAATGTTGCATTGTTCGAAATATTTTCTACGGCTGCTTTAGTTCGTTCTGTCCGCAGTGGGAAGCAGCAAGGAGTGCAGAGTGAAAACTTCTCAGTAAAACTCGAAACCTTTCCACACCAGAATAATTTCGTAGCTGGGTACGTGCAAGCCTCTTGCTGCTTCTTGTTTTAAGTTTAAATGGACGCTGGGAGAGGAATACAGTGCGGACGGTCACTGTGGTTCTCGGTTTGTTTTTCCTCCCTGAAGTAAAAGACAGATTTTATTCTAGTCAGCTTGACATGTTGAGACGATTTTTAATTGATGGTGAAGTCGCTATCTGTTTTTAGACTCGGAGTTGCTTCAATCCGTTCATCATCCCAGCTGGAATGTTGCAGTGGTTTGCGTTCTGGGAACTGGAGAATCTCCTTCAGGCTGTCCACGCAGTTAAACTATTCCCACACCTCCCTTTTCCATATCCTCAGCCTACTGAAAAATGGTTTTCGAGAGCATTTCTCTGATTGCATGTTCCAACAGTACATCTCAACATTTTTTTTTGATTTTCCCAAACCATTTTCATGTTAGGTGAGCTCCTACATATTGGGGGAGGGTTGAGGGGGTTAAAGGCATTAGCCCAAAGCAAAATGATGATAAGATTTAAGGTGCAGACTTCAGAACTGTCTGCTCCACCGAGCTCCTTGCTTAATTTTCTTGGGAAGGCTGGCAGCATGCCAGTATTTTGAAAAGTAAAGAGGTTAGCTAAATATTTGCTGGCCTTCTGTGAAACCACATCTGATAAGGCATCCATGTTAGGAAAAAATGAAGGGTATGCACTCAATGCATAGGCCATATAAGGAGCAAATTTAACTTGGTGACAGACGATGGGTTTAACCTATGGAATGTAAGTATGCATTTGAAAAAGTTCTGTGGCACTTTAACATGGAAAAGTTGAAAAAGTCCAACTTATTGGTACATGCACTGCACTGCATATCTCTGTGGGTTGCAGTTATTCATGGTTATGTGTAACCTGCATTCACTTTGTTAAGCATTAAGTTATTGTTAGTTTTGTTCTGTGCCTGTTTGTAAGGCCAATATAAAATTTGGTTTGTGCTTTGATTCTGATCTAATCGTTTATCTATGATCATGTCTTGTTACTCATCATTAGTCTCTGATTTGGCTTTCTAATAGTACCAAATACATAACTGTGGTACAGACTTAAAAATCTAATAAGACTGCAAACTGTCTGAAGATGTTTTTTAAAAATGGCTAATTATATAAATTAAGCATCAGTCTGGCCTTACTGTGAACACTGCATAAATAGCAGAGTTCTTTTCATCTTGTTAATTAAACCCTTTCTTGATTAGACAGGTTGAAAGCATTCTTTGATTTAAGATTTATATTCTTCATGAGTAACCTGACTGAGATAGCTGAAAATACTAAAATGCAAACCAGAGCCCACAAAATCGCCCAGCCTAATTAGATCTGTCCGATAGTGATGTTAGTCAGGATTGCATAAACGTCTGGGCTTTCACTTGAGAGAGTCACTGCTGAAACATTACAACCAGTAGAAAGTCTGAACTGAAGAACCATAATTACGTGAAAGGTTTGGGCTGCAAAAGAGTAAAGGAATCATTTGTGTTCTTTAATAACTTCTCATTAAGGGTTAGACTAAACCACAACCATAGCATTGGTGTGAAGTAACATCATATTGCATCAACACTATGATTTATTCCAAATGCCAGGTCCTGTATATTACTGTAGAGAGCGGAACTGTAGCTCTTTTGAATGTTACTCTATTTACTGTTATGCAGTTACCTGACTACGTACAGAAGTTCTACATTTCTGTGTGGCCAGAATAAATTTGCATCAGTGTTGAAATTATGTGAATGTATTGTGATTACCGTACTTTGGTATTTGAGTACGCATTAGTTTCCTAGCTGGCTTTGTTATAACCCATATAGAATTAGACTAATTATGGATGCCTACAAGGCTTGAGTCCCAATTTGCATTTATGCACGCATAGTATACACCTTGGGCCCTCACATGTGGCAGTTTTAATGCAGGGGTCAAGTAGTCTCTTTTATATTCATTCACCGGATGAGAGCACGGCTGGCTAGGCCAGCATTTATTGCACATTTCTAATTGTCCAGAGGGCAGCTGAGAGTCAGCCACATTGCTGTGGGTCCGCAGTCAATGTAGGCCAGACTAGCAGTTCTTTCCATCAATAACATTAGTGAACTAGGTGTGTTTTTCTGACAGTTGATTCCGGTCATCATTCGACTCTTAATTCCAGATTTTCATTGAATTCAAATTTCACCATCTGCTGTATGGGATTTGAAATCAGGCCACAAGAACATTACCTGGGTCTCTGGGTTAAGAGTGCATTGATAATACCACTAGGCCATTGCCTTGTCTTATGTGAGAATGTAGTCGGTGAAGGCATAACCTTCTCTGTTCCTCTACGCCGATGCATGGTGGGAAGGCATATTGACAGTGCTCCCACTCCACTGCCAACAATTCTTAAGGTGACCAGTTAATGCCAGCTTAAGGGCATCATCCCACTGCTGATGGGATTAAACTAGTTGTGAGCAGAACTTCCACCCTTGGGGTCCTTGACTCTTTGGAAGGACTTGCTGCTGATTTACCAAGGGCCCACTACACCAAGTGGGGAACATGACTAGCAAGCCCTTGTAAAGTTGAATGCCTGTCAGTGGGCTGCCAAGACGTTTGTGTGTGGTGGGGGGGGGGGGGGAATGTTACTGGGGGGCCCCTCATTTTAAAGTGTCTGTGTGATGGAACTGCCATCAGGAGGAAGGTTGGCTCCTTGAAAGCCATTCCATGGCCCTTGCTGACAACTCGCCCACTCTTTGTCCTCCCTCCCCTTCCCAAAGGAAACTCACCTATGGCCTGGGGTCTTGGCCCTCAGTTGGGTGTCTTACTGGCATTATCCTCACCTTCCTGGTGGTGCTGCTGCTCAGTAGAACTGCAGCTCCTGATTGGTACCTGCTGTCAATGGATGGAGTTTCTGCCCCTAGGTTTTGACTTTGGACAAAGGTCTACTATTGGCCTGTCAAATGCTGCAGTGCTACATATTGGGTCTTCCCAGTAAGAGGTGACTGGGGTTTGTGCCAGTTCTCCAGCCAGCACCAAATCCCCCTCAGCTGCCTCTACACAATTCCGTCCATTCTTGACTTTGCTTGATTGGTGTCCGTCAGGTGGAAAGGAGCAAGCCAAGCAGGTTATTTGACTGTCGTTGAGATCTGGACCAGCTGCAGTAACACTGTCGAGTTGGTTTCTCAGTTCCTTGTAAATTGTTCAAATACTGAATGTAACTGCATATCTTAACTTTTATGCTCCGAAAACTAGTGCTGAACTTTTAAGCTAATTTCTTTATTTTTCTATTTCTATAACTAAGATTTTGTACCTAGGATGGCACTGTGTGTGGCAGCATTGTACACTTTTCACTGTACTCCAGCACATGTGACAATAAAACCTAAATCTAAAAACAAAACTAATATCATTGTATTATGTCATTACCATTTACTTATGTAGAGAATGGGAACTGATCTCGTTTGTTTGCAATTCACAATTATTCAGATGACCACAAGTTACTCAAAGCTAATTCTGGATGCATTTACATGGCACAGCTTTGGCTTTGGCGCAAAGCCAGAATTTATTGTAAATGAGGTGTAAATTAAAACTAAAGAGAAATAGACTGAGGTTCTCTCCTCCCAAAAGGATTTTGGTCTCATTTCTTCGGGTATCTGCCACGGCCTGATTTACAGTCAGGCTGCATTTACATAGCAACTGTACCATCTCATTCTTCATCCTGATTATAAATGCACGAGGTCTTTGATCAAGTGGTGCCTTGCCCTCATCAGAACACACTGAACTGAAGTGCTGTTTCACTGAGGAAGGACTGGAAGGAGAATTCAGAGAAGAAAATTGACTGAGAGCATTGCCATTTACCTTCATGGGAACATGACACTGCTAGGACATGGGTGTTTGACACCGCCAGCTTTGACAAAGTACGTAAGGAAAGCAATAAATGATGGACCTTGAATATTGCTGATTCGTAGTGACTTTTGATTACATTATTACATGTGCCTGTTTTAAAAGTCTGAGAGAAGTGTTTCTTTCTCATTCATTGTAAGGTCATAATCGCACTTAAGATTATGTTTAGGAATACTTACTTAAGCCAAAAAAGAACTTTAAAATAGAATTTTGGTTTACATTCTATCATTATGTAAGTGTATATGTTTTGGGTAGAGACCTTTAATCACTCAAATGTATTATATATTTTGGGTTAAAGCTGGAAGTTGTAAAACAAAATTGAACGCATTAATAAGTGACAGGCGGAACTCATCAAGCATTGTAACTGTGTCGCTTCATGCTTTAAGAAATTCCATTGCTTCATAGCAATGAATAGCCTTGTCTCCACAAAAAAAAATGACATTCCTTTACAGATACTTTGTGGTAGAAGAGTTACATTTTCAAGTGGAGCGTAAACTGGGCAGAGGCTGGGAGGGTCATAATGCTGGGCTGGCTAGGAAAGGCCAGCAGGGAATCTGTATGACTTTATTGATGGGCCTTCATTATAACTCAGTCATTGACTTGCAGGCCCAAGTTACGTGACCCCATCTTACTGGGACTGGAAATCTTAAGATGCACTAGCATCTTGGAAATAAAACGAATGAGTCCGTTGGCTAGTGAGAAGAAGCCATCACCTTTGTGGGATATACAGTAAATATATTAAATGTGGAAGAAGCCTTTTAAGGTTCAAAAGCCACAATGGATTACCACACATTAAGGCTGAGTGAGTGTCTGTACTGCAGTTGCACCATGATTAGTGCCTGCTGGTGTTCCGCAGCTGATAACTGGTTCTGCTGGGATTTGAGGAATGTGTGGTACTTGGGAGCAGTCAAGTTTCATAAATTTTACTTTAAACCTATTAGGGGCTTGATAATAATTTTTCTGAGCGATAAGTGACCATCTTGAGCACAAGAGAAGTATGGACTTTATTTTTTTGCTGCCAGTTTTCATTGATTTACCTCATCTCATTGCACTGGTCTTACTCCAGGACTTTTAAGGCCAGGGAAGTATGCTCATCAAGTGTAAGGATGCCCTGCCACAACACCAACGTTTAAAGGTTAGGGCCCAGCACCACGAGGATTACAGTGGAGGCCTGGTAGAAGGGCCAAGGGAAGTCAGTGTCATTCAGACCTTAAGAAGCTAATGCAAATTATCATGCAGTTTCATCTACTGGTGCAGCCAAGTCTTCAGGTTAGTTCTGGGATTCTTAAACAAGCCAGTTCCCAACACAGTACAACTGGTTTGCTGTGTCATATATTCTCTTTGCTAATGTTCTTCAGTAAATTAAGTCAAATATATTAGCTCTGCTGTATTAGAATTGAGAAGATAGCCCTAAATTGGTGCACAACTGAGGCATTTTCTTGGAATGTTAAAGGCTACACTCTGGTGATGTTTCTCGCTGACACTTGTGTTTATAGTCCTGTGTGTAAAAACACAGGCACTTTACTTGGCAGTAATGATCCAATAGCACCTCCTTATTTAACAATGATGACCAGACAGGCAAATACTTACAAGTGATTCCTTCTTTTTCCTTGCACTTCCTCCCAGTGACTAATTCTGATGTCACATTTCCTGTTGGGAAAGGAGGATGGCATTAAAATAGGGGTTTGAAGGCGAGGAATATGATGTTGCTTCAGCTTTGATCTACATTTTTAGACTAACCTGGAAACACATCAGAACTGATTAGTCTGTTAGTACTGATACAAGGATTGGAGTAACTATTGGCTCAGGTGTAATATTCCCACCTCTGAGGCAGAAAAGTTGAAGTCAAGCCCCACTCCAGATGACCTTAATGGAGACTAAATTGATGACATATTGAATTGCTGGTTCCTCCCTTCATAAACACTCATGCAGCCTACATGTTATTTGTACATCCAAGAAAGTATCCCAAAGTATAAGACCAATTTAACAATGAAACTAGTGAATTCAATGTATCAGCTGTATCTTTGGCAGCATGTGAAAGATTTGAAATTGGGGCAAAGGTGCGAGGGAGCCACTTCCCCTACATCTTCTCAGTTAGTAGCCTCAAGAATCTTGTGCATGAGACTGGAGTCAAGACCTGTCCTGTGGAAGAAGACATTAAATGGACAGCCTATTAAAGACTACTGTGAGCAGTATTATCTCTCTCAGTTGAAAAGAAGAACAAGGTCATAAAGTGCAGGAGCAGAACTAGGCCATTCAGGCCAGCCAGTCTGCTCTGCCATTCACTCATGGCTGAGATGTTACTCAACCCTGTTCTCCTGCCTTCTACCTGTAACCCTCGTTCCTCTTACTGATGAATGACCTATCTATCTCTGACATAAATACACTCAACAGCTTCTGAGGTTCCACAGATTCATCACCCTCTGACTGAAGAAATTCCTCCTCATCTTAGTTTTAGAGTGTTCATTCTGAGGCTGTGGCCTCGGGTCCTAGTCTCTCCTACTAGTGGAAACATCTTCTCCACATCCAGTCTGTCCAAGTCTCTCAGCATTCTATACATTTCAATGAGATCCCCCCCTCAACCTTCTGAAGAGGCTAGCTAGCCCATGTGCTTAAGCCTCTGGTCTTTTGGTCTGTATAACATGTGTAGACCACACAACAGCTTTAAAGAAAGACAAAGTTGGAGCCCTGCACTACTGGGTATTTCCTGCTTATCTTTCAGCTTAACGTGCTTTGCTCAGTGCTGATAAAACATGTGCCTGTTTTAAAATTTTTTAAAAATCCATATAATGAGCTTTGGAGAGGCTGTCGGCATTTCAAGTCCTCCCACAAGTCAAAGAAACAGCTACCACAGCTGATTTCTATAATTCACTAGCCTTATTTAGTTGATTCTGTCCTATTAAAATGTCTCACTCATGAAATATCCCACATTCGTTTGAATTCATACATACATTCTATACCCAAAAGGAAATGCACAACTCTTTATTTTCCCCTACTTTATCAGCTTCTTCATTGCAATCTGAAACTTTGCTCTCCTAATCTACTCATCTTGACATCATTTAATTTTACTCTGTAATTTTTCCCTTGAAACATTTAGTACTCTTTAAATTTTATTGCTTCCTATTGTTTCCCACCAGCATTCATCTGGAATGTTACAAGCTTCTTCTAATCTCCTTTTCAGTCTGTTACATCTGCAGTGTCTGTACAGCCAGGGCACCAAAATGCTGAATACTACCAGCAATGATAACAAGATCAGGTTCAGTACTGCTAGTCTAACATTTGGTATAGCATATACTTTTTCTGAAAGCTGTGATGAATCGTAGATGAATCTCCAGGTCAAATTGGACAACAGTCAAGTATTAAGCAGATGGAAGCTTTTTATTTTTGAGAGGGGAGGTGATGGCCTTATGGTATGGACTGCTGGATTGCTAATCCAGTGGCTCAGATAATGTTTTGGGGACCTGGGTTCAAATCCCGCCACAGCAGATCATAGATTTTGTTTTCATTGAATTAAAATTCTGGAATTAAGGTTCTAATGATGACCATGAATCTATTGTCCATTGTCAGGAAAAACCCACCTGGCTGGCAGATGTATTTTAAGGAAGGCAACTGCTATCCTTACCTGGTCTGGCCTACATTAGGCTCCAGACCCACAGAAATGTGATTGACTCTTAAGTGTGCTCTGTGTAATTAGGGATGGTTATTAAATATTGGCCTAGTCAGTGATAACTTCATGCTGTGAATGCATTTGAAATAAACAGTGGCTATGATTCCTTGGTTGGCTGTGCTAAAAGTTGCATAATGTGCATTTCAAGGTAAACAAAACAAAACCATAACACACAGTAACAATTAGATAATGGATGATTAACCTATTGTGTGTGTGTGTGAGAGAGAGAGAGAGATATAGGAGGTGCGTTCATAAGTATCTTTTTTATGTTACATACTAATTTTCCTAATAGGTGTTGGCCAAATAAAGAATTGGAAATGGACAAACATAACTTTGGCTTGAACTTTTCAAAGAATTTTCACTCCTTTTAAGTCTGGAGGGTTCACTGGCAATTCTTAATCATTGTTAATGAATAAAGTAAACGTCAGTCATTCTAAGTTGGAAGGAGCTCGGAAAATATTTCTTTTTAATAGCTCCATTTTTTAAAAAATGTACATACCTCGATTAGCGTTCCTTGCTTTTGACCTCTATCCTTTGTATCTTCATCCAAATGGGAGTAAATGTCTCCAATTTTGCCGAGATTTTACATGATGTGATGGAGATGACCAGCTACTGCAGCCTTGAAATTCTGTAGTTAGTGTGATGATTGCACTCGTACTTGCTTATACAAAAGAATTCAATGTTTTGTTCAAATCAAAAAGGCATGTGATTTGGAGAAGATTCTTCCGATGAAGAGAAAGAACTTGTATTTGAATAGTAACTTTAACTAACTCAGCAGTGCCTGCAGTTAATTAAGTATGGTTCAAGCATTGTTATTATTGTATTATGGGAATGGTGGCAGCCAATTTATGTGCATTAAACTGGACAGACAGCAATGAGATATGATTTATTTGTGTAGATTAAGGAGTCAATGTATGGTGGAAGATCAGGATGAACTTATTCAAATTTATGACTAAGCTAAACTGTGCATTAGGATATTTTATCCAATATAGATCTTCTAACAGCACAGCAAGCCCTGAGCTATTAACTTAGATTGTTGCATTTGATTCTGTAGAATGAGCGTTGAACCCACAGTTGATTTGATGCGTGAGTGCTATCACTGAACTCTGATTCACTCCAATCAGATATGTATTTGGATTCTGTTCACACAGACATCCTGTGAAGGAAAGTGTCTGCAGGTTAGAAGATGTTTCATCTGCCCTTTGAATGCGATTAAAAATTTCCTATGTTGCTGAACATTGGCTATGTTCAAGGCAAATAATGAGAGTAATGTGTGTCTTAACCATTATAGAGCAGCACTTTAAAGCTTATCTGTGACTCTGAGGACTTTAAATCCTCTAAATTAACAATTTTTTTGCTGCTGTGAATTGTTGTTGGCAATGCAAAGTGACATCTTTGCAACCACTATTTCAATGAAAATTACCCAGTTGTTACACATGAGCAAATTGAGAGCAATCAATTATAAAATATTAGGACGGTAACACGTTGTTTAAATTTCTAGGGAACAACAAAGACTTGATTTCCATAACTGGTAATGAATTTCGCCCCTCACCAACATGGGCACAATATGTTCTGTTCTCTTTCACCTTATAAGACATACCGCCAAACGTTCTTCTGGTGATGTTCAAGGTAACTTACTTTGTACATTCCATAAATATTAAGTCACAGAATAGTAAAGGCTAGAAATTACCCTGATGTGGTATTTAAAAATATGCAATTAATAGTTTGCAGGTATTTATGAAGTAATACAATATTCTATTAATGCTCTTCATTGGGACTTTGCTCATTTTTTTGTGACAGATCAAAGTCAAAAACTCTAAATGCATATCAAATGTGAACAGACATTTTTGTGTGAGGCAACGATGGAAAGATCTAGTAGGAGAGAGGAGGTTTGCCAAGTTACTCTGAACTCCTTAGATGGATGTGAAGTGAGCTCAAGACCAAGTACAGACATATTTGAACTATAATCAGCTGCTAATGTATGTTGCCTTTCTGGATTTTTATTTTAGGGAGTTCGACTCATGCATTCAGCTTTAGGAAAGGATGGGAACATAATTAATGTCACAAGCTTGTATTTGTACTGAGTGATCACATTGAGTGAGAAATTCAATACAGAGTGTGAAAAATGATGTTATGTGCCTTTCAGTCTGAGGGTACGTTTCTAGAATTGTAACACAGATCTAGCTTTGGTTGATCTTATTGGAGCTAAATTTTTCAAACTTTAGGACCATGCTGTTTTCAATAATAGGAATGAGTGGGTGATACTCAAATCTGATTGCATGAAATGCTTTATGTGAAATCTCTACTAAAATGGTGGATAGAGTGTCACACGATCTTAATAGGCTCAGAGCATTAAAAAAGGCATTTCTAAACTATGATCACAAATATTTAACCAAATATCAGCCTGTAAAACATGGGCATCTGAGCACTGATGCACCTTCTTATCAGGAAACCTCTTAATCTATGAGAAGTGTACACTTGATTCAAGCTGACACTTGATTCTGGTTGAATAAGAAATTGCCGGTGAAACTGACTGCATTCATTGCGGTCAAAAATACTTCATTCTCGAAGAAATTCTGTTCTCTGGATGCACATTTCTTTCTTTTTATTATACAGCACACTTAACATGAAGTGTGATTTGCTGGATTTCACATTGAGTATTATGTATGTGTAAAGGGTTGGAGCATGCTAGAGAAGGAACATTGGGATGTTTGAAGTCTTGGAAGAGTGGTGCTCTAGTGATAGACATCTTGTTGAGCATTGACAGAGAGGAACCACTTGCTGCAATGTGAGGATGGTCCAGTACTATGAACATACAGATTTGACACTGAACTGCTGGGGAAACCTGAGTCTTCTGAGGCACCACCGGGCACTCATGCTGAGAAAGCTACAGTGTTTCTTTTAGACTAGCCTTTGGGGCCTGGCCTGCAATTCTGTCTACCCTAGGGAGGAGCATGTAGGTGGTGTTGTCCTAGTTGCAGCTAGTAGGAATTGAGCCCACTGACCTAAACCTTTAAGCAGAGGCAGATGGTGTACCTGTGTAAGCTGATCCTGCAGACTGGCAACAGAGAAATATAACTAAGGGTTGGATGAAGTGCCTTCTATCCATTTTGCGCTCGGTTTAAGCGGTGGCACCATTCTCTGGTAGGAGCCACTTTAGACAGATTTAAATTGATTAGCCTGTCAGCCTGATCATGCATAAAGCTACTGGTACAACTTCCTGGTTTTCATTGATTTAATGTTGTCACATGTACCAAGATACGGTGGAAAATGTTGTTTTGCATGATATACAGGCAGATCGTATCTTACAATGTGTATTGGGTAGAAGAACGGTGCAGAATACAGTATTACAACCGCAGAGAGAGAGAGAGAGAGAAATCAGAATTAATATTTAAGAGGTCCATTCAGCATTCTCATAACAGTGGGGAAGATACTGTTCTTGAGTCTATTTGCACTGAGTTGGCCTCTCCTACCGTGCTCTTGACTTCTCCCTTCTGAGATGGGGGCACAAAGTCAGATTGCTCCACTGTTCGGCAAGAGGGATTTCACCGGGAAAGCTCTCTCTAAATTGGCTTCTTTATGGGTCCAGTTGGCTCCTTGATGTTTACAGCTGGATGGCTGTTGTCACATTTGACTGCCCCATAAGTAAAGCAGGAACTGGCAGGAACAGGATGCAATACCTGTCCGCCAACATTTGCCATATTTTCAAGCCTGGGCTGTCTCTAAAGGTGCTCTACCAGCCTGGAAGATTTGCCTGTAATAAGAGGCTATTTTAGGAATGGGTTTTAGCAGCAAAATGCAGAACTGCACTAGAAAAGAGTATCAGGATCTCTACACTAGAACTGAATAGAATATCAGCAAAAATGGAATGGAATAGCGTGCCTGGTAGGATTTGTGTCCTCACGTCCTTGTATGATTGGAGGAGAAGAACAGGCTTTGTCTACCTTGTTGAATGTTTTTAAGGCAAAGATAGATTTTTGAACAGTAAATGAATTGGTGAGTGGACAGACAAGTAGAGGTGAGTCCATGATAAGATAAGCCATGATCTCATTGATTTCAAGGGGCCAGATGGCCTACTCCTTATGTTCTTATTTAAATAAGTTTGCACGCCACTATGACATTTCTCCCCCCCCCCCCCCCCCACCCCTCCGTGCCCCCTGGCTTTATTCCAAGTAGAATTATCCCAACATCTTCAGTCAAACTTTGCAATTCAAATCCTCCAATTCTGGAACCATTCTGGTAGATATCCCCTGCTGCCTCTCAAAACCCCCCCATATCCATCCTGACGTAAGATGATTTGAGCTGGATGCAATACTTTAGTTGTGACTCAGCCACTTTTCTCGTTATGCCCTGCCACCTGCAACAGCTGATGCATATAGACTCTGTCCCTGGGCTCTCTTTACATCTGTGCAATGAATTCCATGTTGAAGTCTGTCCTTCTGCCAAAATGCACCATTTGACTATTCTGCCAGCCTAGCTGTGTGTTGCATATGTTTGATTTAATCCTCCCAAGGAGCCTATGTGGTTTCCGGGTAAAACAGAGATGCCACAGGCATGTACTCGGACCAACATAAGAAGAAAAAATCATGAGCAAAACCAGGGCCTGTACATCACTTTTTATCAACCTCACTATTTGACACTGTGACCAGATCTGGACTTTCATATCTACCCAGTTCCTGGTCATGGTGAGGCAGCATCATGAGAGTCAATACAAACAAATCCTACAGAAGAGTGATAATGGGAACTGCAGATGCTGGAGAATCCAAGATAATGAAATGTGAGGCTGGATGAACACAGCAGGCCCAGCAGCATCTCGGGAGCACAAAAGCTGACGTTTTGGGCCTAGACCCTTCATCAGAGAGGGGGATGGGGTGAGGGTTCTGGAATAAATAGGGAGAGAGGGGGAGGCGGACCGAAGATGGAGAGAAAAGAAGATAGGTGGAGAGGAGGGTATAGGTAGGGAGGGGATAGGTCAGTCCAGGGAAGACGGACAGATCAAGGAGGTAGGATGAGGTTAGTAGGTAGGAGATGGAGGTGCGGCTTGGGGTGGGAGAAAGGGATGGGTGAGAGGAAGAACAGGTTAGGGAGGCAGAGACAAGTTGGACTGGTTTTGGGATGCAGTGGGTGGAGGGGAAGAGCTGGGATGGTTGTGTGGTGCAGTGGGGAGAGGGGACGAACTGGGCTGGTCAGAAGAGTGAGCTCCTTCTGACTCGCCAGTGTGCTGCCCTGACCTTTTTCAGTCAGATATGTGTTTTAACTCATTTTCTGAGCTCTAAAATATCGGATTAAAGAGCTAATCAACATTAACCTGCACCCAGGAAAAATATAGGCCACTACATTGAGGGAACTGAGCTGAATTCTGTCTTGCACTTTGCCAATTTGGGGAGCATCACCTCGTTTGCTACCTTATGAAGGCAGTGGACAACAGGCTTCCCAAAACAAACAGCATGTAATTGATTTTTAGCAATGAATGTGGAGTAGCCATAACCTTAGAGCACAGACCAAACTCAAAATCTACATGACCATAGCCCTTACCACGCTCTTATGTGGCTCCAAGTAATAGATCCTGTGCTGTCATCTTGTGCATCTTCTGGAGCACTTCCACCAACACGACCCGTGCAGAGCTTCTGGCAGGAGCACAGCACAAACAGTGAAGTCCAGGAAACAGCCAACATCACAGCAGCGAGGCCGCCCTTCTGCAGACCAGTTGTGTTGGATCTCATGGCCCAGGTGAACCACAGTCAAAAACGGCCCAAAAACATGCTGTATGGAGAGTTGGCCACTGGCTCATGCAAACCAATTGAGAAGATCTTTTGAAGAAGTCCCTCTCCGTGTGCCCCATCGACTCTCAACAGTGCAAAATGCAGGCCATTCATTCTGGTGCCTAGAGATGCTACATTGGGAATGCTACAATCACCTTTTGAGACGGAGCAAAGCAGCAGCATGAAAGAGGAAAAGAGGTGACAGATCAATTGAACTATACCCAAAAGTGTCTGCACCTTTGATTTGCCACTGGTGTGGGAGAATCTCCCTGCCATATATAGACCTGACTGGCCAGCATTGTGCATGTAGCCACTCAATACGATATTCTTAAAATATTTGTCTGCAAAGACATACCAAGAATTTGCCACATTGCCAGTTTTGGAACCACTGACAAGTTTCGAAATTTGTCCCCATGTTCCAGTGTCAGGCATTTTTATATATGTGAGAGAAAGTGCTAATCTGAGCACTGGCTTTTGGAGAACACCTCCATCTATCACTGTCTTCTGTCCTGAAACCAATCTCTGTAACCGTGCTGACACTGTCCATCCAATTATGTGGGCCTCAATTTTGTTAACTAGCCTCTGTTACTTATCAAAAAGTTCAATTAAATTCACCAAGTACAGTCTGTCTGTCTTAAGTCCATGTCCAAAAGTAGCTCCTGGTTTCCAATTTTCTGTTGAATTTGTTCCCTAAGTATTTAGTTTCCTAAACCTCACCCAGTGTTAAACTAACCTGTAGTGACTTTACAATGTCTCACAGGCTCCTTCTGTGCTATAAGCATCTAGGAAACTATTTGGCCGTCAACTAAGATCTGACAACATTTACTGCCATTTTCCAGCTTTTGACCCCTATCCCTGGACATTATGGCAATGCGAACAGAAGAGTTTCTGTTCAGAAGTGCCCCCAGGCAGTTAGTTCCAGACTCCTACCACATTCTGGGTGGAAAAAAAAATTCTCCTTCCCTCCACTTTTAACCATTTACCCCTTGACTTCTATCTCTGCCGCCTAGTTATTGACTCCTGTACTAAAAGAAGTGCCTTTCTATCCATCCTATCTATGCCCCCATTCACTTTCATTAGACACCCCCCCACAATCTTTGCTGCTCCAAGGTAAGCAACATCAGCCTTTCCAGTCTTTCTCCAAAGTACTCATTGAACACTGTGACCATGTGGCCTGGGTCCACACATACATTATGGTTTCTAATGGACCCTAATCTTATCCCCAATTATTCTGTTGCTTTTTATGCGCTTAAAAATGCTTTTGGGTTTTCTTTTATTCTACCCAGCATGCTTTCTCATACACCTTCTTTGCCTTTCTAATTTCCTGCTTAAGTTATCCCCCACTCCACCAACAAACAGTTTTAATGCCCCTCTAGGGACTCTTCATCTGCCATAAGCTTCCTCTTACCCCTAACCTTTCTGTTGCTTGACTTGTGAGATTCTTTGGGCTTGATCCCACTCTTTGTGTTTATGGGAATGTATTTACCCTGTACTCTTGCTATTTCCTCCTTGAATGCCTCCTACTGTTCTGCAGGTAGCTGCTTCCAGTCTACTTCAGCCAAATTATATCTTGACTTGGTAAAAGTAGCCTTTTTCCGGTTTAGAAGTTTTATTCTCAGCCTGTCCTTATCCCTTTCCATATCTACCCTAAGTCTAACTGAGTTATGGTTGCTGTCTCCGGAATAGTTCCCTGATGATATGTCTTTCACCTGCCTGGTCACATTTCCAAATATTTGGTATAACAGGGTGTAGAGCTGGATGAACGCAGCAGGCCAAGCAACATCAGAGGAGCAGGAAGGCTGGTGCAACATAAAGGGCCGAAGAGCCTGTTCTATATTGTTCTATGTTCTACATTTTTCGGGCCTAGACCCTTCTTCAGAAATCTGCAGTTCCTACTATCTCCAAATATTTGGTCCGTTGTTGGGATGTTTAAGTAGTGGCTAAAACTGAATTCTGGATGCAATTGAAGAATTTTGCCCTCTTCCTACTTTTGCACTCTAACAATAGCCCAGTTAGTATTTAGTTGGTCATGCCCCTATGTAATACTGCCATAATCTTTTTGCGCTTCTCTGAAATTTGACTACATATTTGATTCTCTGCCTCTCCCTGGCTCTTTGGGGGCTTGTAGTACATACCCAACAATATTTTTGCACTACTTTCTGTTTTTTACTTCTACCATATGGCCTTAATGATGAACCTTCCAAGATATCATCCACCCTCACTACCATGATTGATTTTGTGCTCAATCCTGTAGCCCTCACCCCACCTCTTTGTCTTGCCTGACGTTTTCTTTTTTATAATTTGGGGTGGTAAAGTTCCATTTGCCATTCTCCAGTTCTGTGCCATCACCTCTATTTCTAGGGATGGTTGGAAGATTAAGGTCAGTCCTTGCACCTCCATTACCATTCCTTTAACACCCTCAGTGCAAGCCATCCAGGCCAGGTCATTTCCATTTTATACATTTCCTATCAATTAGCATTGCTTCCACTGTCGTTACACCTTGCTTCCACAGATGTTTCATCACCGTGATCTTTTTTAATAAACATTATCATAAATTATTCTAGTCCTACCCAGCACCTTGTGTAATACTGAAATGGACTGACTTATTAGAAACTAGTACTCCTCTGGGCTGGACAATGGGAATTGCACTGCATTGCAATTCCCAATCAGGGAGTAATGGCAAAATACAGCAGTGTATTGGAAAGTAGAGCTCGAATGGAATAGAATATCTATGAGTGATAAACAAGCTAATTTTCCCAACCTTGGTGACAATGAAGGCCAGGATGTTGGTGCAAAAGAGGAGGCTGAAGATTTTGCAGTAATCTTTAGCCAGATATGCTGGGTGAATGGATAGTTCTTGGCCTCCTCCTAAGATCCCAGGCTCATGATGCTCGTCTTCAATCACTTTGATGCTGTGCAAAGAAAGGAGTGGCTGAATTGTCACTGGATACTGCAAAGTCTATGAGGTCTAACAAGATTCCAGTTGGGGTGCTGAGGACTTGTACTCCAGAGCTAAGCTTTGTCCCTAGCCAAGCTGTCCCAGTACCATCACAGCACTGGCAACTACCAGACAGTGAGAACTTCATCCACACAAAGCTGAACAAATTCACTTCAGCCAGTTACTAACTGTGAACTTCCTCTTTACCATAAACAAAGTGATGGAAGATGGAAGCAGCACTTGCTCACCAACAGCTTGCTTATTGATGCTCTACTTGAGTTGCGCCAGGGTCACCTGGCTTCAGACCTTATTATTAGCCTTGGTCAAAACCTGTACAGAAGAGGTGAACTGGACAGGTGAGGTGAGAGAGATTATCCCTGTCATGACATCATTTTGATTGGGTGTGGCAACGGGAATTTGGGAAGCTGGGATATCACTGCTGCTTGATGTTATGGCTGGCACAAAGAAAGATGGTTGTGGGAAGTTAACTTTCTCATCCCCCAGTAAATGGCTGTATGGTTTTCTTGTGGGACTGTCCTTGACCCACCCATCTTCAGCTGCTTCATCAATGTTGTTCCCTCCATAAGAAGATCAAAAGTGTGGATGTCTTCTGCTGACTTTTACAGTGGTCAATATGATATGGAACTCCTTATATTGAAGTTTCCCAAAATAATAGTCAGGACCTCATCTGGCATTAAAGCTGAAATTTTGGGGGCCCTATCTCAGAAGCAATAATGAATTCCAGACAAGGTCCAAAAGCTTTCTGCCCACTTTAAGAAGCACCTGATCTCATTGCCTCTCACCCCACATTCTCAATGCTCACTGAATGTTTGCAATAATAGTCACATCCGCCAGCTTCATCATTCACTACCTCCAAAAGTGGGAGAAGTGTGCACCATGTGTAATGCCATTACAGAAACTTGCCAAGGATCCTTAGACAGCTTCTTCCAATCCTTGTCTTGTACCATCTAGAAAGACAAGGTTAGCAGATGCTTAGAGAAATCATGCCCTGCCAGCTACCTTTCAAGCCATACACCATTCTGACTTGGGAATGTATCAATATTCCTTCACTATCACTTGATCAAAGTACTAAAGCACTGTCTTGCATAGAATTGGTAGTGCAAACATGGTCTTCCATGGTTCACATGGTTCAAATCGCCATCACCGCCTCACGAATATTTAGGGGTGGTCAACAAATGCAGAATTTGCCAAGAAACATATTAGGATAGTCCTGGAATGGAATAAGATGTCACAGAGTAATGCTGGAACAATGCTTACTACCAGAGAGCTGAGCAACAGTAGTTAGCTATTAGTGTTCCAAATGGTTCTTGCCAGACACTTAATAATAACTGTTAGTTTCGAATCATTCTGGAATGAATTGCAAAAGTCTTGCCGTTCTCCCTTGAAAGCTAGCAGGGAAAGCTAGCCAACTAAAAGGTGATGATACAAAAATGGGTTTCAAAGATGCAAAGCACAAAAGTAAAGCTTGTCCTCTTTTTGTTTATAAGTGTGTGTCATATCCACTGGCTCAATTCTGCTTTGGTTTGAAACCAAATGAACTATCTCAACACAAGCCATGTTAGGTACGTTTGCACAGCATGTATTTTACCTGAATGTACCTCAGCTATCAACTATTGTCCCACCCAATGCCCTTCAGCTTACTTGCAAGTTCCATTTCTACTGCTCAGTAAAACATTGTTTTGTTATTGTGGCTTCTGTTCCAAGAGAACTTTTGAGTAATAAGGAGATAAGATATGAAATAAAGTAAAATTAAGGGCCTATTGCAAGTACTTTGCAATTATATTAGATAAAACCAGCTGCCAAGTAGTTCCAACTCTCCATGTCCACTGCTAGAGATATTAATGCAAAAATCGACCAACCCTATCTTTAGCACATTTATCGGCTGTAGGTACTTTATCCTAACCAAACATATCTTTGAATATGAGATCATGGCAGATTTATCACCATCTGGCAGACAGTTTGTTACCCCAGTGCAACAGGGGAAAAATGTCAGGATCATTTTTGTGTCATAAAGGGACTCAAAGGACCTTTTACAGGATTTCATTCAAAATGTATCAACGTCATATGAAGGATGATGACTGTAATGAGACATTATAAATTTTAATTACATGCAATGTTTTTAATTACAATAATAACACAGACTGACATTTAATAAAAGTTAATCGTAAAATCTTTCCATTACTGTCATTGGTCTCTGAAGGGAATATGATTCTTGACTGTTCACAATGCATCACTGAGCAAATATCTCGAAAGAATCTGGAATATTGCCATTAAAAAAAACAAAAATGTCCAATTTTTATAAAGTTCAGTTGAAATGAACAATAAAAAGAAGGCAAAGACAACTGTTCCAAATAGACTGACCCCCAAGGCCAAGGTTATGGCTCTCATAACAATCAATCAGTCCAGGCATGAGATACTTGAAATCTAGGAACCAGGTACTTATTTCTCAGTCTGCCTTTATCAAGTTATGCATGTTTCTCTGAGCCATGTGTGGTAACAATGTGAAGTAGTTTTGCCTGGGGAAATAAGAGAAAGATGTTCTCAATTTGAAGAGATTTCCAAAACATTTTGCTTTAGTATACAGTACTATTTAAGGACATCAGCTGAAAAGTAAAGTAGGAATGGATGGACATTAATAATTAATGCTATTCCTGCAAAAGCTTTTCTTTAGGAAAGTGAGACCAGTGGGAAAGGGGAACTTGGTTAGTGTAAGAAATTATGCCTCATGGCTCGCAACTGTCTTCCAGTGTCTGCCCAATTGCATTGGGAAGTCTAGAAAGCATTTTCTAGAGTTCCTTTTGTTTTTGAAACTTGATTATTGTTAATTACTTACTTATATATTTGTCAGAGATTGCCATTACTCATGCTATAAAGGAGTTAGTGGGTGTGAACAAATTAAAACAGTCAACACGGCTTTGTGAGGGGTAGGCCATGCCTTACAAACCTTATTGAGTTTTTTGAGGATATGACTAGAAAAGTTGATGAGGGTCGAGCTGTGGATGTGGTGTATATGGACTTCAGTAAGGCATTTGAGAAGGTTCCCCATGGTAGGCTCATTCAGAAGGTCAGGAGGAATGGGATACAGGGGAACTTAGCTGCTTGGATACAGAATTGGCTGGCCAACAGAAGACAGCGAGTGGTAGTAGAAGGAAAATATTCTGCCTGGAAGTCAGTGGTGAGTGGAGTTCCACAGGGCTCTGTCCTTGGGCCTCTACTGTTTGTAATTTTTATTAATGACTTGGACGAGGGGATTGAAGGATGGGTCAGCAAATTTGCAGACGACACAAAGGTCGGAGGTGTCGTTGACAGTGTAGAGGGCTGTTGTAGGCTGCAGCGGGACATTGACAGGATGCAGAGATGGGCTGAGAGGTGGCAGATGGAGTTCAACCTGGATAAATGCGAGGTGATGCATTTTGGAAGGTCGAATTTGAAAGCTGAGTACAGGATTAAGGATAGGATTCTTGGCAGCGTGGAGGAACAGAGGGATCTTGGTGTGCAGATACATAGATCCCTTAAAATGGCCACCCAAGTGGACAGGGTTGTTAAGAAAGCATATGGTGTTTTGGCTTTCATTAACAGGGGGATTGAGTTTAAGAGTCGTGAGATCTTGTTGCAGCTCTATAAAACTTTGGTTAGACCGCACTTGGAATACTGCATCCAGTTCTGGGCGCCCTATTATAGGAAAGATGTGGATGCTTTGGAGAGGGTTCAGAGGAGGTTTACCAGGATGCTGCCTGGACTGGAGGGCTTATCTTATGAAGAGAGGTTGACTGAGCTCGGTCTCTTTTCATTGGAGAAAAGGAGGAGGAGAGGGGACCTAATTGAGGTATACAAGATAATGAGAGGCATAGATAGAGTTGATAGCCAGAGACTATTTCCCAGGGCAGAAATGGCTAGCACGAGGGGTCATAGTTTTAAGCTGTTTGGAGGAAAGTATAGAGGGGATGTCAGAGGCAGGTTCTTTACGCAGAGAGTTGTGGGAGCATGGAATGCGTTGCCAGCAGCAGTTGTGGAAGCAAGGTCATTGGGGTCATTTAAGAGACTGCTGGACTTGTATATGGTCACAGAAATTTGAGGGTGCATACATGAGGATCAATGGTCGGCACAACATTGTGGGCTGAAGGGCCTGTTCTGTGCTGTACTGTTCTATGTTCTATGTTCTATGTTCTATGTTAAACCATCTGATAGATCACAACAGTCTTTGGGTCTCCTGGCCTTTTCTTGACGTTTTCCTGCCATATGTTTAACGTTGCAGTGTTGCTTGTGTTCCTTTCAAAAGTACGTTTATTGGTTAAATGCTGCACCATGGCTGACAACTTTTTCTGTTACTTTAGAAATAATGTTTCTGACACATTGTTACAGTAAAATTGTATACAATATACCCATTATGTAGTGCATTTTTCCAAATTCAAGATACTGACCAATGCTCAGTTCATCGCAGCTGAAATTTTAAAGTTAATGGGTGACACCACAATGTTCATCAAAGAGGGACCATAACTTCCTAATACATCTCCTAATATCTCCTCTCCCTGAGCACAGGATCATTTTCTTCACAGTTTAACATCTTCAATTGCTACTTTTTACTGGGAGGAAGCATCAAAGACCCAGACTGTCAAACACAGTTTGCTGTTTGAAATTGTGCAATGCCTTTAAATGCAGAGCAAAATGTTTCAAACTAGGTCCTTTATGTGAAATAAAGTTCTTTGAGATGTTGCCTCAGTAATAAGTCCATCGTTTGTTGCCAATCCTGAATTTCCCTTGAACTGAATTGCTTACCAGGCCATTCCACAGGGCAATAAAGAGTCAACCACATTATGAATTTGGATTTGCATGCGGTATAGACCAGGTAAGAATGGACGATTTACTTCCTTAAAGAACATTGATGAAACAGATGCTTTCCTGACAATTGATGGTTGCTTCATGGTCATGATTTCTGGAACTAACTTTATATTCCATGTTTAGCTATCCATTTCCTTGAGAACAGTAGCTTCAACATAATTCTACAATGATATCTGAGCAACTTGAAAAGAATTTAATGATCAATGAAATGTTACATATTTAAATATAAAAACTATATGTATATATATTCTGCATATAAAGGGTAACACAAATGAGGATACAGTGATGTAGTGTAGTTGTCATGATCCTGATAAACCAGAGAGCCAGGCTAATTCTTTTTGGATATCATAGGTTCCTCTCTCAACACCACGGTTAGTGTACTCTTAAAAAATTAATAAAAAATTTTTAAAAATGAATAAATTTAAAACATAAAGCTAGTCTTGGTAATCGTTTCTATGACCTCTATCTTTGATTGTCATGAAAACCCATCAATGCGGTTAACTCTTGAGCAGTAATTCTTAGCTACCATCTGAAATGGCATAGGAAGCCACTCAGTTCCAGGACAAAGAAGGATAGACAACAAATGAATCTTGCCAGCAACACCCACCACCTTTGAAAGAATAAAGAACAAAAATTCCTCTAACTTGTCCACTGTTAAGAGAAAACAGTATGATGAAGGTTATTATATAGAGACTTGCAGCTTTCATGAGATGAAGACAAAGAAGAGAACCTTTCAAAGAAGATAGCTCATTAATACCACAAAGCACAAGAAGATTTTTATGTTTGCCAGGAACTAAGAATTGCCAAATGTGTTCAGATGTGTCTCAAGACACCCTTGTGACTGTGATTAGCATTGCGCCATCCATGAAGTCCGTAAACATACCATGAGATTGGACGTCACCCTTAAGTATTTGGGAGTCTTTATTTCAATAATGTATTATAGTTGACCTGTCTACAGTTCTGCAGTGTCAAAAAAGGCCCTGTACTGAACAATAGAAAACAAGGTGTAGAGCTGGATGAACGCAGCAGGCCAAGCAGCATCAGAGGAGGAAGAAATCTGATGTTTCGGGCCTAAGCCCTTCTTCAGAAATGGGGGAGAGGAAGGGGGTTCTGAAATAAATAGGGAGAGAGGGGGAGGCGGATAGAAGATGGATAAAGGAGAAGATAGGTGGAAAGGAGACAGACCAGTCAGAGGCGGGGAGGGAGCCAGTAAGGATGAGTGTAGGTGGGGAGGTAGGGAGGAGATAGGTCATTCCATGGAGGACATACAGGTCAAGGGGTTGGGATGAAGTTAGTAGGTAGAGATGGGGGTGGAGCTTGAAGTGGGAGGAAGGACAGGTTAGGGAGGTGGGGATGAGCTGGGTTGGTTTTGGGATGCAGTGAGGGGAGGGGAGATTTTGAAGCTGGTGAAATCCGCATTGATATCTTTTGGCTGCAGGCTTCCCAAGCGCAATATGAGTTGCTGTTCCTGCAACCTTCGGGTGGCATCATTGTGGCACTACAGGAGGCCCAGGATGGACATGTCATCTGTGGAAAGGGAGGGGGCATTGAAATAGTTCGGGACTGGGAGGTGCAATTGTTTAGTGCGAACCAAGCATAGGTGTGCTGCAAAGAGGTCCCCAAGCCTCTGCTTGGTTCCCCCAATGTAGAGGAGGCCACAGCAGGAACAGTGGATACATTATACCACATTGGCAGATGCGCAGGTGAATATTTGCTTGATGTGGAAAGTCTTCATGGGGCCTGGGATAGAGGTGTGGGGCAAGTCTAGCACTTCCTGCAGTTGCAGGGAAAAGTGCCAGGTGTGGTGGGGTTGGAGGGAAGCGTGGAGCGGACAAGGGAGTCACGGAGAGAGTGGTCTCTCTAGAAGAAGGCAGATAAGAGTGGGGAGCGAAAAATGTCTTCGGTGGGGTCGCGTTGCAGATGGTGGAAGTGTCGAAGGATGATGCATTCGATCTGAAGGTTGGTGGGGTGGTACGTGATGACGAGGGGATTCAGTTTTGGTTGTTATTGCGGTGAGATGTTGTGTGGGATGAGTTGTGAGAAATGCGAGAGACATGGTCGAGGGCGTTCTCGACCACTGCGGGTGGGGGGAGAATGTTGCGGTCCTGATCATCCTGGGAGCAGACGCGGTGGAGGCAAAGGAATTGAAAATAGGGGATGGCATTTTTTCAGGAATGTGAGTGGGAGAAGGTGTATTCTAGGTAGCTGTGGGAGTCTTGAAATGGATATCGGTTTCTAGCTGGTTGCCTGAGTTGGAGACAGAGAGGTCCAGGAAGCAGAGAGGTATTAGAGATGGTCCAGGTGAACTTGAAGTTTGGGTGGAAGGTGGTGGTGAAGTGGAGGAACTGTTCGAGCTCCTTGTGGAAGCACGAGGTGGCGCCAATACAGACATCAATTTAATGGAGGAAGAGGTGGGGTTTAGGGCCAGTGAAGGTACGGAAGAGGGACTGTTCCACGTAACCTTCAAAGAGGCAGGCATATCTTGGGCCCATGCGGATATCCATGGCCACCCCCTTTGTCTGTAGTAAGTGGGAGGAATTGAAAGAGAAGTTGTTGAGGGTGTGGACGAGTTTGGCTAAGCGGATGAGGGTGTCAGTGGAGGGGGACTGATCGGGCCTGCGGGACAGGAAGAAGCCGAGGGCCTTTATCCATCAGTGCGGGGAATACAAGTGTATAGGCACTGGACGTCCATGATAAAGACAAGGTGTTGGGGATTGGGGAATTGGAAGTTCTGGATGAGGTGGAGGGTGTGGGTGGTGTCATGGATGGAGGTAGTGAGTTCCTGGACCAAGGTGGGGCACTATGTCTCGGTATGAACTTGATCTAAAACACTCGCTTTTATTCATGAAGATGCTTATTGTCCAACGTGTGTGACTCATGAAGTTTTCTGAACAATCTGTAAATTACCAGAAACTCATTGAATCAATCCCCGGCTGATTCAAGCCTGAACGATGGCTGCAGCTTGCCATAAAATCCAGTGGTGACAATGCTATCAGTTAACTTCAAAGAGTTGAATTATTTAAAATGTTTTGTTTCAAAGGTCAAATTAATTTCATGATAGATTGCGTGGCATTTTTAGTGTTTACTGAACAAAATAGAAAGCGGTTTTGTTGGATAGTAGGAAAGATGTCAAATCGCAGATCTACCCTAACTAATAAAGCAGAAACTTTACAATATATTAATTTTTATAAGGTGTATCTGGCTCGCCAACATTGTGTACATTTTTATGTGGCCGTTGTAAATGAGCACTAGCAGAAGTTCCCCTTTCTTTCCTCCTTTTTTATTGGCGATAGTGGATGAATCCAAAACCTTTGGTTTATGCGTAGCTAGCATTTCAAAGGTTAGTAACTCATTGGCTCAGAAACAATGAATTGCATTGGAATTGTAAATAATTATGGGGGATCATCAATTGTTTCAATTAACCAGCTCAGGAAAAGTAGGTGCATTGTTTATTCGGTTGCTGGGAGACTGCTGTTGCTTGCAACCTCTATCTGACTCACTATCTGTTTAATTGTGAGAGATCTTACTGTTTAACTTCCTGTACCGCTACAAGAACAAATGTTAGCTAAGGAATCTGTGGCAACAGTTTTGAAATCTGGAATTAGTCAGGAGTATGGCCGGACTGCTCCATCTTGTTGATGATTCTGGCAGCAGGCCTGGGCTATTTTAATTGTTAGGCCTCATTGTAAACTCCACGGCGAGCTGCCAGTAGTCAGTAAATACTAACGGACGTATCTCTGAGTGCTAGGCAGGAAATACAGATGGTTCAACCACACGGTGGATGAAGGAGGCAGCCCCAGGTGGGGGATGATAGTCACCACAATGCAGAAGGAGGTTTTTTTGTTACATTGAGTCTGCATCTGTTCTCTCACCAGTTTAACATATTGATGATCTCCTGCCTTCTCCCCTGTAACCTTGCACGTTCAAGCAATCATCCAATGCCCTCTTGATTGTCTCTATTGAACCTGCGTCCAGCACAATTCCAAGAAGTGCATTCCGTACCCTAACTCCTGGCTGTGTGTGAGAGACTTTTCAACACCACATTTTCCTTCTAGCAAAGTTTCAAAATGTGCCCCCTCATTGTCAGTCCATCGATAAGCGAGAACATTTTCTCCCTATCCAGACATCTTATAATTTTGAAAACTTCTAGATTTCTCCTCTTCCAAGAAACAGTATCAACATCTTCAACTTCTGCTCATAGCTGAAGGGTCTCATGCCTGGATCCGTTCCACTGAACTGATTCTGAACTCTCTCCAATACATTGACATCCCTCCTAAAATATGACAGCCAGAACTATACATAATACGTCAGCTGAGGTCTAACCCAGTGTCCTATATAAATTCATCATAATCTCCTCGGTTTTGTAATCTGTGACCTTATTTGTGAAGCCTGGAGTACTCTATGCTTTATTAACTGCTTTCTCTACCTGTTCTGCCACCTTTAATGACCTATATACATTTAGATTGTGTTTCTGTCTGCGCACCCTTTAGAACTTTTGCTCCATGTATTTTGTACCAATGTATATTACCTCTCACTTCTCTGCATATGAAATTCATCTGCCACATATCTGCTCATTCTACAAAATGGCCTTTTGAAATTCCTTACTGAGCTCCTCACACTTTCCAATTTTGCCAATTGTTGCATATTCCTCAAACATTGAATCAAGATCTAGGTCAGTTATAGAGTCATTGATCTGTACAACCAGGAAACAGACCCTTCAGTTCAATTTATCCATGCTGACCATGTTCTCAAACTAGCCCCACCTGCCTACACTTGGCCCATATCCCTCCAAATGTTTCCTATTCATGTACTTATCAAATGAATTGTTTATGTTATAACTGTATCTGCATTCATCACATCCTCTGGCAGTTCATTCTGTATATGAACCACTCTCTGTGTAAATGAAAGCTTGCCCTTCATGTCCTTTTCAAAACTTTCTCATCTCACCTTAAAAGCATGTCCCCTAGTTTTGAACTCTCCCAAGCTAGGGAAAAGATCCCTGCTAGTCACCTTATCTCTGCCCCTCATGATTTTACAAACCTCTGTAAGGTCACTCTCAACCTCCTACACTCCAGTGTGATCCCAATACTGAAACCTGGTCAACTCCACCAACAGCTTCCTGTGGGCAATGTATCCATTAACCATTACTTCCCATTTCCTATCCCTTGGTCAAATTTACATTCACGTTGCTACTATATCTTTTCTTCTGTGATCTTTTGCAAGTCTGTTTGTGTGCCTTTTGGAAGTCCATGCCACCACAGTGATGGCTTTACCTTCATCAACCTCTTTGACACTATTTTCCCTTTTTAAAAAAAAAACCATGCTGACTCTTGAGAAGCAATACAAGTTTTATTCCCACATCGATAGTGTGACTATTAATTCTATACTGAATTATTGATTGCTGAAAGACCAAAGTTGCACTGTGGTAGAAAGCTTCTTTAGAACTGTAATTTAAATTTTTTTTCTGATTGCCACTGACCATTAGACTAAGCCCGTTCCCAAATCACATGTGGCACAGATTGGAGGGCAGTGAGATAAAATGCTGTGAACCATCATGTAAAAGTGTTTTAATAAAGGGGAAAGTTCTTTGAAATACTGCAGGAAGCTGCTAAGCTTTCTATTATTTTGTGATAAGTACTCTCGAATTATCGGCTTGAAAGCAGGTCCTTGGGGATTATTCATTGTACAATGACAGGTGCTTTTTTCTTATTATGGGAAGAGTGAGGAGACATATTGAGTCTGCCACTGCCCAAACAGGATTGAACTCTGAGCGGCTGGTGCTAACTTGACCCACACACAAGTCGTGTAGCTAATTGGCTCATATCCAGTATTATAATATAATTAATTATGTTTGTTCTAGTATTTTTGCTGTTAGTTTAATAAATTCATCCTTTTGTTAACCTGACGTAGACATGTCTGTCAGTAATATTTATCCATCAGTTGGGGAAATCAAGTGTATGAGGACATCTCACATTCTGAACAATGCACTTTAGTGGTTAAAAATAAAGTCAGTTGTTCACCTGGTACTTTGCTATCCAAGAATCACTTCCTTAAGAATATCAAATCTCAATCCGAAAGGAGTGTGAGGGCCACCTACGGATATATTTTTATGTTGGGCATGAGAAACCTTTTGGAGAGCGTTTGAATCCTAATAGCTACTACTTGCCAACTTATATCAATCTTAAAAACCATTTCCTGGTTATTCACATGCGGTCCTATATTGTAAATAAATTTAACATACTGCATCTTTAAGTTTACAGTATAAGTAGGCGTAGTTAGGAGGATGAATGTACGTGGGATGTCATGTCCATTTTGCTTCTCATTTCCAGAGATTATTGTTTTACATCAAATAAGACCACAGTTCTTTAGTTGTTGAAAGGACTGTCTCTTATTTTAGTCCAAGGACAACATAGCTGTGATCAAATGTGGGAACTTGCAGTCTTTCACCAGATTTGTGGAGGGCAAGCCAAGGTTGTGTTCTTGTTTATAGTAAAATGCATCTGTATTTGCACATGAAATAATAATAGAAATACACATAGTTGTGCAGCATAGCAGACAGAACTTGGAAAAAGTTCATGATATTCTAGGATTACTAAAAATCACAATAGTGTGTGCTGCAGCAGATGATAAATAGCATCCATAAAATGGGCAGGCTTTTCGCGCTAGAACCATGCTGGCTTTATTGTGTAATTTTACAAACACTCCAAAGGCCTGGACTAACCATCCAGAGAATGAAAGTTACGATCCCACAATGGCAGTTTCAGATGTTGAATTCAATTATGTTTTTAAAAGCTGAATTGTTCGTGAAGCTGTCAGAACGTTGTTTTAAAAAAAACCGAACAAGTTTGCTAACGTCATTTTAAGGTCACCAGGTTTTCTTCCCTAATCAGGCTGACCCTTTATAATGATACGTGTCCCAAACCAACTCTGGTCTGGTTTTAACTGACCTCTGAAATTGATGCTGAATGCTGGCCTTGTCATCCAAACCCCAAGAAAAACAAACATCTATTAAAAAATAAATTTTCCACTTTGATTTGCCACTTTCCATCAGTCTTGGCAAAAACCACTCATGAATTGGAACTTCCCAGAAACTATAAAGACTCCTTGTGTTATGACTTACTGCAGATCCTGATCAAAATAAATGACAGAAAAGGGAGCAGAGTGGTTAACTCAATTTCTTATTGTATGCTGTTTTTATTTAACTGTCCGCATGCTTTTAACTTTCAACCTTTAAGCAATTCTGTGATCCTGAATGCATGCCCTGCAAATGCCCAAATTGACATCACAAGTTATGAAGAATTTGTGTGGGCAGAAAAGATAATTAGTACCTTTTAGCACATCACTATTCTGACAAGATTTACATCATTTACGAGGCAAAAAAAATGGGTACGTTGTTATGTCGCTTTTAAGTTTACCTTATTGCTAGCAATTATGTAGCAGCTTAAGCAAAAAATGAAACACAGCAAACAATGTTATTGATTGTTCTTTTTGAATTGGACAATTGTTTTTAAGCTGTCTTTGTGGTAAACCGAGGCTTCCCAAAGTGGGGGTCATGACCCCAAGTGGGATCACGAACGCTGAAGCAGTGATGGCCATCATAGAGCTCTAACCATGTTATAACAGGCATTCTTCATATCTGACAGCTCCCACCAACTCTTACAGTTCTCACTGAAGGATCGTGACAATATCCAAGCCTCAAATTGGGGTCACAGAGAGAAAAGTAGTGGGAACTAAACCGTGATTTGATTGGTAACCAAATTAAAGAGAAACTGCACAATTGTGTTTCCTGCATTCACAGTACTTTTCCCAACAGCGTTCCAGCATCATTTTACTGCTCCCAGTTCTGCTGGCCATGTCCCCAACAATATATGGATGTACGCATCTGCCTGAAAAGCCCTGTGCCCTTTTGAGGTTTGAATGTGTGGGTAGTGGAGCTGAGGAAGCTTCTTAAGAGGCCTGTTAATTTAGGGGGAAGACAATAGCCTCGTGGTATTATCGCTGGAATGTTAATCCAGAGACTCAGATAATGTTCCACGGACCTGGGTTCATATCTCATCCATGGCAGGTGGTGGAATTTGAATTTTAAAAAATCTGGAATTAGGAGCTAATGATGACCATGAATCCATTGTCAATTGTCAGATAAACCTGCCCGGTTCACTGATGTCCTTTCAGGGAAGGAAACCAGCATCCTTAACTGGTCTGAACTACGTGTGACACCAGAGGCACAGTAGAATGGTTGACTCTTAACTGCCCTCTGGGCAATTAGGGATGGGCAATAAATGCTGCCTGGTCAGAGATGCCCTCATCTTGTGAATGTATAAAGGAATGTTATATCATTCCCATGTGATGCCAGAGATTGTTCATTTCGAGAACCTGGAGTTGTCCACCCTAGTCTCGGCACAATTCCCTGACAAATGTTTCCAGCATGCCAATGCCACATGTGCCATATATTCCAGCCATGTTTTCTGAAAATTACTGGTTTGGTGTTGAGACTAACCAGGTGATACAACATTGCCAGTTTGCTGTTGTCCATTTGGTGTAGCAAAACTGCGTAATTAACGTGTAAAAATGAGCCTGGTATATATTTTAGTTTTGGAATGGCTGCATTATCCTGTCAGTTCTTATCTACTTTCTGCAATTTCACCCACTATTGAACATCAAGGAGCAAAGGGAAAATATGTTAAGTAAAGTGCAAATTTGTTAAGTACCCATCAGCTACCAAATCTCCCTTTCTGTAGCATCCTGTAGTCTGTCATGTGCTTTAAATTGCTCCCCTGTTGTGGTACTACACCATCAGCTGCTTTGAAACCAACAGCTGGGTTCCTTTCTCCAAACTTGTCGACCTCCTATCATTTCCTTTACGATGCTCCTGAAAACCAATCTCTTCTCATTCAACACCATTAAAACAGAAAGCACTGGAAATACTCAGCAAACCAGGCGGTATTTATACTGTGAATGATAATTAATATTTCATGTTAATGACTTTTCATCAAGTCATTAGCGTGAAATATTAATTTTGTTACTCTCCATCGACACTTCTTGATCTGCTGAGTATTTCTGTTATTTGCTTTTGATTTTATTTCCAATTTCCAGTGTCCATTTGGTTTGCTTTTGTCCAAATATCTCCTTTAAATGCTTCCTGGTCAAATCCTGTTCTGTAATGCTGCCGTGAATGACTGTGGACACTTTTGGCATGTTCAAACTGCTATATAAATTCGAGTACTCATTGTTTATTCCCAGGCCTAATAGCTTTTGGAATGGCTGTGTATCTGTTTATAGTCCTCTAAAAGCTTTTTTTTGCCTTATCTCTGCCACAGAGCTATGGCTGGAGTCAATTTTTCCCCTTCTAAAAAATTCTGAATCTTGCATTTGAATAGAATACTGAAAACCACAAACTGTCTTAAACTGCCAAGAGGCACAAACAGACATCTCTAATAAAATATTCAGCAATTTGGATGCATTCCAATTCATAAACTGCCAAGCATTCAGCTTCATGCATGCTGCTAGACCATCAGGAAATTGAACACAAACCACCATTTTTTGGATAAAAGTTAAGGGTCTTTACAATTAAACAAAATGACAAATTGTTTGAGATACAATTATATGAAGTTCCAACAAGTGATAAAGTCCATGTTATAATGTAACATAATGTCTAAACAGAGCAAAGCCTTTCCTTTGCTGTCAAAATTTAAAGGTGCTGGTTTATTCCATGTAAGCAGACCACCAGTGCTTACAATCAGGCTTATTACTCCATAACGTTCATACATTCTACCTATTTTTAGAATAGCTCAGAGTTATAATGAACAATCGTCTTTCTCAATGATCTGGGTAATTGTTGTCTCATCTTGTGAAATGTGCTGTTTCAGTTTTTAGACAGGTGAACTGATTTAGACTTTTTGATGAGAACAATAAATTGCTAAGTGAATGAGGAACTATTTTAAGCAAATAATCTCACCACAATGTGACTTCATTCTGTAGACTCCATACTGTAAATGAAATAACACATAGCCTCTTTATGCTAAAATATTGACATTTCTTGGACAGTCCTTCTGGCCTGAGAAAAGGTTTGCTTCCCGCTGCTCTGTCCAGCCATTTTGGAAATTACACACACCAAGTGCATTTCTGTTTCACTTCAGAATGGGAGATTGAGGGACTTGATATCCAGTCCTTAACATTTTAGTGGAATTGTAGTGTGGGATTTCAAATTAAACCAGCTTCCCGCACAACCCCACACCAGTCCTGTGTAACTGCCTCTAACTTGGGACTTTTTTTTTCTCCCCAGACTGCATTCGGGAGGTCTTGATTCTCAAAACAAACTTGATGATCTTTGAATTAACAAGGTACAAAGCCGGATGAACACAGCAGGCCGAGCAGGAAAGCTGATATTTCGGGCCTAGACCCTTCATCTTTTCTCAAGAAGGGCCCAGAAATGTCAGCTTTTCTGCTCCTCTGATGCTGCTTGGCCTGCTGTGTTCATCCAACTCTACAACTTATCTCAGATTCTCCAGCAGCAGCATTTCCTGCTATCGCTGTAATAATCCTTGTTTTTTGATCAGAAAGTGGTCCATATTCCAGAGTGTGGCTTGGTCTGAATTTGCATCTACTTCTGAAGATTCCAAGGCTTGGTTAGAGTTTAATTATTTTTCCTCCTCATTCACACCATTATGGTTAGAATATAAGCACATAACTTTACATTCTTTGTTTAAAAGAAAGTTACCAGCAGTTAGTTATGAAAAACAAAGTTGCTTCTTTAAGAAAGAAATCATTTGGATTTATATAGGAATGTTCAAACACATTTACAGCTAAATAAGTACTTCTGATAATGTAGTCACTGCTATAATGTCAGAAGGCTACACAGTAACGCATTACTGGTTCAAAAGGCTATGAAATAGCAATGCAAACAGATAATCTGTTTTAACGATTTTGGCTGAGGAGTATATGTTGGCCAGGACACTTTTTCTTTCTTTTTATTCTCGTACAAGATGTGGGCACTTCTGGCATAAGTCAACATTTATTGCCCATCACTAATTGCCCGTGAGAAGCTGGTGTTGAGCCACCTTCATGATATTTGAATGGCATCACAATGCCATTTCAAATGGCAAAGGACAGAATATTATTATGGGTCTGGAGTCACCTGTTGGCCAGACTAGGTGGCTCCCTAAAAGATATCAGTGAACCAGATTTGCTTTCAATTAGTACATTTTTCTGGACTGCTGTGTGCCGTTCTGGCAGCCCTGCTTATAGGGAGGATATTATTAAACTGGAGATGGTTCAGAAAAGATTTACCAAGCTTTTTTCCAGGAACAGAGGGTTTGAATTGTAAAAATAGACTGGGACTTTTCTCGCTGGAGCGTAGGAGGTTGAGAGCGGAGCTTATAGAGTGTTATAAAATCATGCAGAGCATAGATAAGGGAAGTAGCAAAGATCTCTTCCCTCAGATGGGGGATTTCAAAAGTAGGAGACATATTTTTAAGGTGAGAGGAGGAAGTTTTAAAAAGGACATGAGAGGCAACATTTTCACAGAGAGAGTGGTTCGTGTGTGGAATGAGTTGGCAGACAAAGTGGTGAATACAGGTACAGTCACATTTAAAAGACATTTGGATAAGTACACGATTGGAAAAGGTTTGGATATGGGTCAAATGCAGGCAGGTGGGACTAGTTTAGTTTCGGAACATGGTTGGCATGGACTGCTTGGACTAAGGGCCTGTTTCCATGCTGTATGACTCTGATGCAGTTGTTATGTGTTTACCATAAATGACGCTGGATTGTATTCATTCCAAGTTGATTTAAATGACTGAATTCAAGTTTCTCAGCTATAAAGGTAGGAAACTATCCTTGCTGTTTTTCAGCCTGGTCTCCTGGGATCTTTTACTTCCACCTGAAAGAGCAGATGGAACTTTGCTTTCACACTTCATGCAAAAGGAGACAGTCCTCCCACAATACAATATTGAAAGACGTAGATTTATCATTGAAGTGCGATTTAAACTCAGAAGTTTCACACTCAGTAGCATGAGTTCTATCACTGAGCCATGGCTGATACCAATTGGAAACTAAGATAATCCAGTTGTTTCAACAAACTTTAAAATATCTGAAAAACTATTCCTTGTCTTGCTAATGCATGGAAAGCAGCAGATGAAGAGTTGCAGTGGGTCTTTTCAAATAAATGTCAAAGAATTAAACTAAAAATGGTGCTTACGTGTAAAATGACAGCCTGCTCATTTGAATCCATCATAAAATTTCCATACAAATGGTTGAGTTTGTGAACGTAGAACACGAGGGATAACTTTTTTACAGTTGTGTGTTTTGGTGATAAATTTGCATTTTAAATTATACTGATGTAATCTATCTGAATGCTTATGCATCAGTTTCATCTTAGATTCAGTCTCTCTCTGGTCTGTTCATGACCCATGAATGATTGTAATTATAGGAAGAGGCATTCCAGAGATTCATATCAAGCTGTTAGCCAATCATGTTATGCTGTGCATAGATTTACAAAGGAAAGAGAGGGCATTTAATTACATTTACATGTCACATTTGAGATCTAATTTTCTACTTTTCAGCATTTAACTTCTACAAGCGGGGGGGTGATTACATTATAATTTGCATTGGAAGAAAAACGGAATGTGAAGAATTTTATACATTACTCAATCACTGTGTTCATGAACATTGTATTTTCTGTTCAACATTACATTGAGTGGTGTGAGTTTGCCTCCGGCAGGGTTTTTCACTTGATCTGGAAATGCTTATGTTATCTCCTGTTACACTAGAAACTGGACAGGGATATCATGGCATTGAAGACGCCAAACAATCCATTACAAGTAAAAACAGGTGTTATTGGAGAAACTCAGTTTGGCATCACCCGTGGAGGGGGAAAACTAATTAAAGTTTTAGGTGCAGTCTGACTTCTTTGTCAGAACAAATTCGAGCAGTCACATTGGAGTAGAGATGGTAATTCGGTTTTTCTCTCCACAGATACTGTTAGACAATGTCAGTGGTGATGGTCATGTGTAGGGGATGGGGAAGAGAATGAGTGAGACATGCTTGCCAGCTTGAAACCAGTTTGGAGGCAGCTACAGAGAGTGTTGGGTGTGGATGTGCAAAATGTCTTTAGCCATCTAGTACTTTGCAGCTATTATAGAAAGAATAACATTAAAAAATTAGCCCTTAACCCTCCAATCTGTGCACTTTGGACAAGCTGCTCATCTGTCATGACCCATGGCATCTCAACAATCATCCAATTCCATCACCTTCTATTACCCTTCATGCAAACCAGTACACACTACTGTCAACTTAGTACCAAATCGTTCACAAAACCATCCCGCCCAAAAATAAAATCCTGATGCATACATACACACATACAAGCACCATCCGTTGGCCCTTGTATGCCAACTCATTCAATATCCACCATGAACCATACCTGAGGACCTAGGTTGAGATTAAATAAAGTTCTCAAGAGCGCAATAATCCATTCCCTGAAAGTGGTGAGAAAGGCAATACTTGGGTGAACTTGTCTTGCCATTTCAGCAATTAAACATTGTGTGTGAAGCCCTATGGATGACCTTCTTTGTTGTGTCAATTAAGGCACAGCACTCAATTAATAGTCATTAAAAGTCTATTTGCCACTGGCCCAATGACTTGCATTCCCAGCAGAGGAGAAATGTGCCTGCTTTCCTAGATGGATTGGGGAGATTTCTTCATTTTCTACTACCTGGAGCTAATTGGGGACAAGGATGGTGGGGTCAAGAGGAGGGCCACTGAAAACGACCTATCTCCCCTTGCTGCTGACTCCCTCTCCAGATGGGACCAGGAAGAAATGGTCTACCTTTTTGTCATTAGGAGCTGACAGCCTACTCCTACTGCTATCTATTATGGTCTAAAGACTCTATAAACTTTATCTGTTGAACAAACTGAACTGACAGGTACCCTACAATGATAAGTTGTTGTGAAATCAGTTATATAATACTAATACTTTAATTTTAGCCTTTGCCAACTAACAATGTAAAATAGCAGCCACTTTTACTTAGCACCTCACACAGACTTTTCAAATGCTTAAAGGATAGGAGATTTAAATACCTTGGCAGCTCCCATCAACTTGACTGTTCCACTTAGGCCATCCACTTTATTCACAAATCCAGAACTACTTTAAAAAGTTTATATGATTTGGAAGTAGCATGGATAAAGTGGAAAGTATGAAACTTTTTCCCAGGGTAGAGGTATCAATTACTAGGGACACAGGTTCAAAGGGCTGGGTTGGGGGTGGGTGGGTAAGTTTAAAAGGGATTTGCAAGGTACATTTTTCACATAGTAGGTGGTGAATGCCTGGAAAGCATTGCCAGAGGAGGTGCTAGAAGCAGACACTATAGTAGCACCTGGACAGATACATGAATAAGAAGTGAATAGAGGGATACAGATTCTGCAAGTGAAGACAGTTTTAGTACAGAAGGGCAAAATGTCTTAGCGCAACTTTGAGGTCTAAAGGGCCTGTTCCTGGGCTTTAATGTTCTTTGTTCTTTATTAATCCAATAGGGCACTTCTCTGAATGGTGTCCAAAGACCATAACCAAAAGGGCACCTTATCTTTCAAACGGGGAACCTAACCTCTCCAAAGAACATTCCCTAACCAGGTCTGAAGTGTAAAACCGATATTTCCCAATTCTTCCTTGTGAAAATTCGATTAGCCTGCTTTAACATATGCAGTTGCTTCTGTGAACCACTGAACAAAATATTTTGAATGAGTACCATGGTTCCTCTGATCATGAAAGTGGCTATCCATTTTCTGACAGCGAGGCCCTACAAACATCAATCTGTTAATCTGTTATTGGTGGCGTAAGGGCTTGAGAGACAAATACTCGTGCAAATAGCAGGGGTTCTGCTTCATTTCATGTTATACCATGATATCTTATGTTCTCTTCTATATATACATGACTGGGTTCAACATCTCATTCAAGAGACACGTAGTGGCCTAGATCTGGAGTTTTCAGTCAACTGAAAGGGTTCTGTGAAATTTTGTATGAAACTAATAAATATCAATGTATAGCAAACATTGTTTCATGTTAAACCATATTCTGTCCAAGCAAAATTGCATGTAGTAAAACTTATGAAAATAAGTCATCAGAATTAAAACAAGATATTAATCTTTTCATTCTGTGACGTGAACATTGTAAATGCACACAAAAATCATTTGTGACCTAGGTTTCAAGTTTAACTTGTGTGTGATTTCTTGATAGGTAATAGATAATAGACAATAGGTGCTGGAGTAGGCCATTCGGCCCTTCAAGCCAGCACCACCATTCATTATGATCATGGCTGATCATCCACAATCAGTACCCTGTTCCTGCCTTATCCCCATAACCCTTGATTCCACTATCTTTAAGAGCTCTGTCTATCTCTTTCTTGAAAGCATCCAGAGAGTTGGCCTCCACTGCCTTCTGGGCAGAGCATTCCATATATCCACCACTCTCTGGGTGAAGAAGTTTTTCCTCAACTCTGTTCTAAATGGCCTACCCCTTATTTTTAAACTGTGTCCTCTGGTCCTGGGCTCACCCATCAGCGGAAACATGCTTCCTGCCTCCACAGTGTCCAATCCCTTAATAATCTTGTATATCTCAATCAGATCCTCTCTCATCCTTCTAAACTCAAGAGTATTCAATCCCATCGCTCCAATCTTTCAACATATGATAGTCCTGCCATTCCAGGAATTGACCTTGTGAACCTACGCTGCACTCCCTCAATAGCAAGAATGTCCTTCCTCAAATTGGGAGACCAAAACTGCACACAATACTCCAGGTGCGGTCTCTCCAGGGCCCTGTACAGCTGCAGAAGGACCTCTTTGCTCTATCCTCAATTCCCCTTGTGATGAAGGCCAGCATGCCATTAGCTTTCTTCACTACCTGCTGTACCTGCATGCTTGCTTTAATTGACTGATGTTCAAGAACACCTAGATCTCGTTGTGCTTCCCCTTTACCTAACTTGACTCCATTGAGATAATCTACCCAGAAATGTTATGCCTAAATCAATAGTTTTCCTATCTTGTTCTTTATGCACAAATTATGATTGAATTCTGGAATAATGTAGTGTGAGAAAATGGGTGATTCATAACATTAATACCAGCACTCCTGTCCTCAGGTTATGGGTTGGGTTACAAGTTGATCAAGTTGGGGCGGCACGGTGGCTCAGTGGTTAGCACTGCAGCCTCACAGCGCCAGGGACCCAGGTTTGATTCCCACCTCGGGCGACTATCTGTGTGGAGTTTGCACATTCTCCCCGTGTCCGCGTGGGTTTCCTCCGGGTGCTCCGGTTTCCTCCCACAGTCCAAAGATGTGCAGGTTAGGTGGATTGGCCATGCTAAAATTGCCTGTAGTGTTCAGGGGTGTGTGGGTTATAGGGGGATGGGTCTAGGGGGGATGCTTCAAGGGACGGTGTGGACTTGTTGGGCAAAAGGGCCTGTTTCCACACTGTAGGGAATCTAGTCTAATCTAAAATCTAATCAATATTATAGGCTCTTGGAAACTAAATTACTACAACATATATTTCAGTGAAGTAAGTACCTGTCAGGTTCTTCAGTTGTTTCCTCCCGTGGTGTTGGAGGGATGCTGATGATTGGAGTGAGAATGATGAAGTTGTTTCATTACTTGTCTGTAGTATGGCTATAAATTCTGATTTGCAGTATCAATGGCAAATCTACCATTTGCATTTTGAGTTTATGGACCTAACCTATATAAATATTGGATATGTTGATGTGTGAAGTTGGACATCACGTTCTGCACCAGGGCTGTTAGAATGCACGCTTATGAGAAACCCACTGATATTCCAAGTTTTTATTTTAATCAATCTTTTTGGAGGTGATGTGATACAACTCCATGGTCATCAAATCTTGAGTTGGGATTTGAACCCAGAACTTCTAGCTCAGAGGCAGTCACGCTAAAAATGCACCACAAGATACTTTTACTTTTATCCAAGTCTTACCTACAGTTTCTTATCTCTAGCTGCTAGCTTTAGAGATGTCTCTGACTGTGGATTCTAGTTAAACTATTGCTGTTGTGCCATCGAATACAAAAACCTATCTCTTTGATAATGTATTTGATGATCTAGCCTAACAGTTCACTTGCTGAGAACAGGTTAAACCCTGGAGCAGTCCGCAATCAGAATGAAAATGAATGTTATCCATGAACTCCATATTTGGATAACAATTAGGTTGTGCCAGCTAATTATCCTGGCTCCACTGTGTTCTGAATTATGGAAATTAGATTACATGGTTTGGAAGTTCAGAAATTTTACCATCAACTGGAGAAGTAAACAGTTAGAACTCGGAGTGCTAAAAATATAATTGCTTGGAGAAGACAAACATAATCTCTCCCATTTTGTAACAACATACAAACGTACATGTATGGAAAAAACACGCCATTTGGAGACGTGTGGTATTTCAAGTGGTGTATGACAGTTTGTTTACTGAATCTCATACCTCTGTAGTCTGCAGTTTACTTTCTGTACAACTTAAATCAAGACCTTGAAATATTAGAACTGTCACAACAAATTTGTCTGACTTTTGCTTGTTGGACCAGACCGGACATACTGTTGAACATTGTTAATTTCACATGGAAATGAGCAGAAGTGATCATTGGTTCCTGGCTGCAATGCGGCTAATGAACTATTGCAGACATTAAAGAAAGAACCCTGAAAATAAGTAAGGGAGTTGAGTTGTATTTGTGTGTTTTGGGGTGGGGATCTGGGTCGTGTGGCAGAGAAGAAATGAATAAAACTCTGAAATAAGTGTGTCTTCCTGCCAGGTCCAAGATCCTGATTCTGACTGCGTATGAGTAGATGTTTGCTGTGAGCGTGAGCATTTTTCAGTGAAAAGATATGCATTCTTGAAATTTACTTGGCTAAAACGAGAGCAGAATTGCTTAGTCCAGTCTTACTGTTACCTATCTCTGCTTAGAACTCTCTCCTGTTTGAGCAGGCTTTCATTTTCCCATCCAATGCTACAGTCGTCTCGGTATTCCTAGTACTTGATATAAATGGTAGGTACCACATTTGGACCAGAAGCGCTCAAATATCTTTTAGACAGCAAACGCTATTGCTATGTAATGTGAACTTGAGATTCAATAGAACACCGGTTAAGATTCATTTCACATTCGTAGATTTATTAATAAACTGCATCAGTTGAGTATTCTTCACCTCTCATGTACTTTAAAACAATGCAACTTGAAAAACCTCCATCTGGGTTGCTTGGCTTTTTCTTTGGGTTATTAGTGTGTGTGTGTGTGTGTGTGGAATACTGTCTCTGTTACAGAGTTATGCCGAGCAAGCTGTGCGGTACAAGTTCAGCCCAAAATCAAAAGCCAGTATTAATCTGCATTACTCAAAGAGCATTGCGCTTATTAAAGATGTCCCCAATCAGGTGAAACAAGCCAAATGCAGAAGATAAAAGATTCCAAAGCACTGGTCAAAGAGGACATTGTCCTGGTGTCCTGACCAACATTGCATTTTCAACCAATTCCATGACATCAGCTCACAGAACAATTAATCACATTTACTGTATTGTGCGACCTGCTGTGTACAAATTACAGACTACATTCAGCTCCATCTCAACAGGGACAAAATATTAAAAGTAATTCATTGGCTGCTTTGAAGGTGTGAATACTGGAAGGTCTTTGTCTTTTTTTGAACATGATGTCCCTCAAAGGTGCTTATTTTGTAAAGAACTTGTTCTTCATTGCATGGAGCAGTACGTTTGGTAAACACCCATCTGGTTAAGGAAGAAATAAGAGCTATTCTGTCTTCCAAACAGACTTATTCACAATATCCAATACAGCATAATATTCACAAACAAAAACAGAAATTGCTGGAAAATCTCAGCAGATCTGGCAGCATTTGTGAAGGGAAATCAGAGTTAATGTTTCGGGTCCAGTGAGCCACCTTCAGAGCTGAAACTCCAATTCTGAAGAACGGTCAACTGGCACCAAAATGTTAACTCTGTTTGCTCTCCACAGGTGTTGCCACACCTGTTGAGTTTTAACAACAATTTCTAATTTCATAGTATTTTATTCATTTTTTAATACAGCATTATATTAATGGGTTGTGGGGATCTTCAGCTAGGCCAGCATTTCTTGTCTGTGCCTAATTGCCCTGGAGAAAGTGGTGGAGAGCTGCTTTCTTGAACTGCTGCTGTTGAACTGTAAGGAGTTCCGATTTGATCCAGCCAAAGTGAAGGAATGGCAATGTATTTCAAGCCAAGCTTGTGTGTAACTTGGAGGAACCTGCACGTGCCTATATCTGCTGTCTTTGTCATTCTAGCATTAGAGGTTGTAAGTTTTGAGAGTGCTGTCAAAGAAGCCTTGTAGGGCAGATAGTAGATGTAGGGCATCTAACAATTGGCATGCACTGCCACTGCATATTGATTCTAAAGGGTATGAATGTTGAAGTTGACAGATGTTGTGCCAGTCAGGTGGGCTGCTTTGTCCTGTTTGGTGTCTTGCTTCATGAATGTAGTTCGAGCTGCACTCCTCCTGGCGACCAGGAAGTATTCCATTACACTGCTGACTTGTCCCTAGTAGATGGTAACAGATATTAAGAGACAAGAGGGAAGTTACACATCACAGAATTCCATTTGTCTGACATCTTGTAATTACAGCAATTACGTAGGTGGTCCAGTTCAGTTTCTGATGAATGGTAATCCCCAAGATGTTGTTTGTTAAGGATTCAGCAATGGTAAGACAATGTTAAGGGTTGGTGCCTAGATTCTTGCTTGTTGGAGACAGTCATTGCCAGGGACTTGTTTGGCTTGAATATTACTAGATGTTATCCAGGTTTTGCGGCATGTGGGTACGGAATGAGGATTCAGTATCTGAGGAGTCAAGAACACTGCTGAACGTTGTGTTATCATCAATGAATGTCCCCACTTCTGACCTAATGATATGGGAAGTGGCATCGGTGAAGCAGCTGAAGTTTGTTGAGCCGAAGATGCTGACTGTAGAATTCCTGTAGAGATGCTGTGGGGCCGGAATGTCCATTTTCCTTTGTACTATGTATGACTTCAACAGGTATAGAGATTTTCCCCCTCTACTTATTGATTCTAGTTCTGCTCAAACCCCTTAATGAAACCATACTCTGCCAGATGCTCGTTTGATGCAAAGGGCAGCCAGTCTCTTTTTGTTTCTCCTGACTAACTTTGCCCTTCCACAAACCAATATCTCGCAGGTGGAAACTGGTTTTAGTGAATCAGATGTGGGGCACGTTGTCACACCCTGAGGTACAACTTGAATCTGACCCTGTGGTCCAGAGGTGGTGGTTCAACATCCACATTGTAGCCCTTACCCCAGCCAATGGATTGGAGATAACGAGGTGTGGAGCTGGATGAACACAGCAGGCCAGGCAGCATCAGAGCAGCAGGAAGGCTGGCGTTTCGGGCCTGGATTGTTCTAACGGATTGGAGATCTGTCTTGACCACTCTTGCATGCCATTCTGGAAGCAACGATGCAAAGACTTTCAGGAGTTACCCATCTGTGAAGTGAAACATGTGAGCCTGAACACACCACAAATTAAATGAAGATTGAACAAAACTAAAACTTAAAAAAAACACAAAAATGGATCTTGGAAAAAAATTATTTTGTAAATAAAATTTGGCCAGTTTTACATGTACTTATGTACTCCATAAAGCAACAAATGTGCTTAGTGTCAGGACTTGAAATTTTTAAAAACTTCACTCAGCTTAACTATTTTTGATATCAAATTGAATGTGAATGAAAAGCAATTCAAGAATGAATGGCTTGATTTCAATCAGTTAGGGCTATCAAATACTGGTATCAGATAGGCACTGACTTCAACCCAAATTATTAAGAAATCCAGCTGCTGTAATTTAACAAAAAAACACAATGTCCACCAGTTTATAAAATAACCATATATAGCCTGCAAGATATGTAACATTGCACAATCCAGATAGTGATAGAGCAACACCCACGCATCAAGTTTCCCAAATAGTTTCATATTTCATTCTGGGAAAGCCTGAAAGAAGCAACTAAAAAAGTGATTTTCATGCTAAAAGTCATCACTGTGTACTCTCTCAAGATGTAGTTTCTAAACCTTTACTCAACAATGTTGGAGATGATGTTGAGATGAGTGTACCTCCTGTTTGACAAGGTTTTACTCTGCATTTTATCCCTGCCATTGTTGCCACATGTTGTTTCATTTAAACTAACTTTCTCCCCCACCCTTCAATACCATGTTTAAGTTGTGCCCTGATGGTTATGAAAAACTCCATGCACTTATAAGGAGTGAAATGCATAGAGTGGAGCCTCACTAGATGGGACTACATTAGGAATTGGATTTCGGCTGATCAAGCCATTCTGACACACAAATTGCAGTTTATGTGGAGCATTAAGGGATCATTAAATGGCTTTGGGTCACCGTCTGGTGAGAATGCATTTTAGAGGTTCAGCTGGTCACGGACTCTCTGGTTTTTAAAATTATGGATAATGTATTTTTATATTAGAACTTGAAAACTCAGAGGACACTGAGGCATGGTCAGTGAATTATCCATCGATCGTCTTGAGCTCCCCTTTTAACAGGTTTATCAGATGAAGCTTTGCATATGCAATATGTGTTATCTGGACAGAGAACACAATATGGTGGAGACATTTACATGCTGTTTGCAGAGCCTGTCAGATCTTGTTTTCTACTTCGTGCCCTGGCACTACGCTCTCGTTGTATTTGAATAGCTCGAACTACATATGTTTGCAAATGATGCAAGCAAACTGATAACATTCCCAGAGGAGAAGCTTCATGTTTCTAAAGTGTCAAAAGAAAAGATTGCAGTGAAATTTGAAAGTTACCAAGCTTCTGCTCTGTTAGGATTTTGCTACACAGGATTAAACACTATTAGTAAACTCCATTCAAACTGCCATTGTGAAGCCCATAGAACATAGAATACTACAGCGCAGTACAGGCCCTTCGGCCCTCGATGTTGCACCGACCTGTGAAACCAATCTGAAGCCCATCTCACCTAGACTATTCCATTATTATCCATATGTTTATCCAATGACCATTTAAATGCCCTTAAACTTGTGAGTCTACTGCTGTTGTAGGTAGGGCATTCATGCCTTGACTACTCTCTGAGTAAAGAACTACCTCTGACATCTATCCTATATCTATCACCCCTCAATTTAAAGCTCTGTCCCCTCGTGCTAACCATCACCATCCGAGGAAAAAGGTCCTCTGTCCACCCTATCTAATCCTCTGGTCATCTTGTATGTCTCTATTAGGTCACCTCTTAACCTTCTTCACTCTATCGAAAACAGCCTCAAATCCCTTAGCCTTTCCTCATAAGACCTTCCCTCCATACCAGGCAACATCCTGGTAAATCTCCTCTGCACCTTCTCCAATGCTTCCAGTAATGCAGCCACCAGAACTGTACGCAGTACTCTAAGTGAGGCCGCACCAGAGTTTTTTACAGCTGCAACATGACCTCATGGCTCCGAAACTCAATCCCTCTACCAGTAAAACCTAACACACTGTATGCCTTCTTACAACCCTATCAACCTGGGTGGCAACTTTCAGGGATCTCTGTATATGGACACTGATATCTCTCTGCTCATTCACACTACCAAGAATCTTACCATTAGCCCAGTACTCTGTATTCCTGTTACTCCTTCCAAAGTGAATCACCTCACACTTTTCTGTATTAAACTTCAATTTGCCACCTCTCAGCCCAGCTCTGCAGCTTATCGATGTCCCTCTGTAACCTGCAACATCCTTCCGCACTATCCACAACACCACCGACTTTAGTGTCATTAGCAAATTTACTAACCCATCCTTCTGCGCCCTCATCCAGGTCATTTATAAAAATGACAAACAACAGTGGCCCCAAAACACATCCTTGCAGTACACCACTAGTAACTGAACTCCAGGATGAACATTTTCCCATCAACCACCACCCTCTGTCTTCTTCCAACTAGCCAATTTTTGATCCAAACCGCTAAATCACCCTCAATTCTGTGACTCTGTATTTTATGCAATAGCCTACCGTGGAGAACCTTATCAAACACCTTACTGAAATCCATATACACCATGTCAACCGCTTTACCCTCATCCACCTGTTTAGTCACCTTCTCAAAGAACTCAATAAGGTTTGTGAGGCACGACCTTCCCTTCACAAAACCGTGTTGATTATCCCTAATCAAATTATTCTTTTCTAGATGATCACTGAAGCATCAGGTACTGATCTATTGCAACAATATTTTGAGAGCTGCTTTAAAGGAGCTCTTGACAGCCTGCAACTAGATTGGGCTGTTTCCACTTGTCATTTACTTAAAACGAAGGTCAAAATATTAAATGTCAACGTCACTGCCTCCAAAAATAAACCCTCTTTCCTCTTTTATTCTTGCATTCAGAGTCTGATCTTGGCCATTTTTGGTATCCCTAACAAGATCCCAGAGGGCTGTTACCAGGTTTAACTTGATATCATCAAGTTATAATGACCAATAATTTATGAATTTGAACAGTGTGAATTGTGAAGCTGTGTTTAATTTAATAAAAAAAAGCTATGGTGTTTAGCCATTGAGTCTGTCAAATGTTTTCATTCCAGTCTAAGCATCACATCCATATTTGGTGATGTGGATGTAGGCCAAACTAGCCACAGAACCCTGACGTACCATACGCACAGACATTTTGCAATACCTGGCATTCAGTTATTTCGAATGGTCCTTCTAAAAAAGATCTGCTAAATGAAAGCAATTTCACTGTTTTCTTTACAAAAGTTTTCAAAGTGTTCATCACAGAACACTTCTCACAGCTGGAAACAAAAATGCTGTTTCATCCGCAAATATGGAATCCTGCAATTGGTGAGAGAACATTTCGAGACCAAATTGGCTGCTGTATTGTCACTCAGTAATATTGTGAGAGCAAATGTGGTCCAAAAATAAATGATAACATTAATGTACATAGAGAAGAATACTGAGAGAAAAACGATAAACCCGTCTTTGTCGAAAGAATTATATTGATTTGCGTTATAGGAGCGTTTGAACTGGAACCCATGGGTCATATGCGGCTCCTGAGCGCTGGTACTCTGGGTTTCAATGCTCAAATATTTAGTAAATTCATAGGATTCATATTGGGTTAGTGACATCTGTGGGATGAAGGAAGGTCTTTTCAAACCAACTGCCTACAGGAAACAAAAAATATAGTTAATGCTTTCCTGAGTTATGGAAGATTCCCAGATTCTACTATTTCTAAATTTAATAGACAGTCCCAAATATGTATATAATTCATCTTCCCAAATCCAGAATGATCCTAATTTGCGTCCTTCGAATCTCGGTCATGATGTGATCAGTGCCCAATATCGATTTTAGCTTGGAGCTGAGGAGAAACGCTGACTTCTGGTCAAGAGAAGGGAGCCTGATTAGGGCCAAGGGAAATGATAGGTCAAGGTCACTTTTTGCTGTTCGACCAAGGTCGAGTGCAGCACTTGGGGCCTTCAATAAACATGAAGCCTTCCTCTACCCTGACCTCATCCATTTTCTCCCTTTAAGTTGCTCTCAGGTGATCATGGACTTCTTGCCTTCAGCAAGGCATTCTTCCTGATGAAATAGTGCTTGTATTAGCCCCAGTAATATAGAACTGGACATGGCTAATGTAATATTGAAATACTCAACAGATATTTTTTCAATTCTTGCTGTGTATACTGTATGTATAAGTCCCAGGCACTTCTTTGTCTGGGCTAATACAATACACCTCAGTGATAAACAGAGGTAGAGTTTCCTCAGTGTGGCTTGCTTCAAGTAGCCCCAATAAGATGGAGTCTGAGATATTTATACCATCAGGTCACCCGTGATGGTATGGTGATGTAAAACATCAGCATGTTTTATAAAGGTATGCTGCTTTCTACCTGTGAAATGTAAAAGTGTTGGCAGACTACATTTGACCATCAAAACTCCCAGCTGTCAGCAGCCTCTGCCTGCTTGTGGACAGGATGTGGACCAAATGATACCATAGTATTGTCTGGCACAGACACAAGTCTCCAAGAAACTCCTTCCTCCACCATACTGCCCCATGGCCTTCTACCCTCCCTTGATCTCTTCATTTCCAACTGCCGTTGTTCCATTGATCACCTCAACCTCTCCACCCCTCTCACCCACTCCAGACTCTCCCCCACAGAATGTGCAGCCCTCCACTCCAATCCTAACCTCACTATCAAATCCGCAGACGCGGGAGGTGCAGTGGCAGTATGGCGCACTGACTTCTACATCGCTGAGGCCAGGTGCCAACTCTCTGACACCACCTCCTACCACCTCCTTAATCATGACCCCACCCCGACCACAAAACCATCATCTTGCAAGCCATTCATAACCTCATCACCTCTGGTGATCTCCCACCGACAGCCACCAACCTCATCGTTCCCCAACCCCGCACTGCCCGCTTCTATCTCCTTCCCAAACCCACAAACCTGACCGCCCTGGTCGACCCGTTGTCTCCACCTGCTCCTGCTTCACTGAACTTATCTCTGCTGACCTTGACTCTCTTTTCTCCCCACTAGTCCAGGAACTCTTTAACTACGTCCGGGATACCGCCCACACCCTCCTCCTCCTCCAAGACTTCCAATTCCCTAACCCCAACACCTTATCTTCACTCCTGTATACTTGTATTCCCTGTGCAGATGGCCTAAAAGCCCTCCGCTTCTTCCTTTCCCACAGGCCCAACCAGTCCCCCTCCACCGACACCCTCATCTGCCTAACTAAACTCATCCTTACCCTTAACAACTTCTCCTTTAACACCTCTCACTTCCTTCAGACTAAAGGGGTGGCCATGGGTACCTGCTTGGGCCCCAGCTATGCCTGCATCTTTGTCGGAGACATGGAACAGCGCCTCTCCCGCAGTTACATTGACACTATCCCCACCTCTTTCTTTGCTACATTGATGACTGTATCGACACTGCCTCATGCTCCCACAAGGAGCTTGATCAGTTCTTCAATCTTACTAACACCTTGCACCCGAACCTCTAATTCACCTGAGGTAACAAGGTGTGGAGCTGGATGAACACAGCAGGCCAAGCAGCATCTTAAGATTCTCCAGCATCTGCAGTTCATATTATCTCAAATTCACCTGGACCATTTCCGATACCTCCATCTCCTTCCTGGACCTTCCTGTCTCCATCTCTGGTGACTGCCTCAAAACTGGCATCTAATACAAGTCCACCAACTCCCACATCTTCCTGGACTACACCTCCTCTCACCCACCTTCCCACAAGAATGCAATCCCCTACTCCCAATCCCTCCACCTCCACCAAGTCTGGTCTGCTAAGCTGGGGTGTTCCACTCCCACACATCCCAGATGTCTTCCCATTTCAAGGACCACAACAGCCCACCCGGTCCGGTGGTCGAAAATGCCCTCAACCGCATCTCATGCGTTTTCCGCACTTCTGCCCTCACATCCTCATGTCCCACCAAAACAAAGACAGAATGCCTCTTGTTCACGTATCATCCCACCAACCTGAGCATCCAATGTATCATTCACCTCCAATCAGACCCTACAAACAAAGATATATTTCTCTCCCCACCCCTATTTGCATTTCATAGGGACTGCTGTCTCCACCACTGCCTTGTCTGCTCCACAGTCCCCACTAGCCCCACCTTCCCCGGCACCTTTCCCTGCAACTGCAGGAAGTGCTACACCTGCCCTTCACCCCCCCCCCCCCACCTCCATTCAAGGCACAAAACAAACCTTCCACATTAGGCAGGCATTCACCTATACATCTGTCAATGTGGTCTGCTGCATCCACTGCTCCCGATGTGGCCTCTTCTACATCAGTGAGACCAAGTGTAGATTCGGAGACCATTTTGTAGAGCATCCATGCTGTGTACGTGACAAATGACAGAACAAAAGGTTCTGATCACCAACCTTTTTAACTCAGCCCCCCACCCCCCCCCCCAACCGGGTGATCTGACCGTCTTGGGCTTCCTCCAGTGCCACAATGATACCATCTGCAAACTGGACGAGCAACATCTCATATTCTGCCTCGGGATCCTACACCCCAATGGCCTAAATATTTAATTCACGATTTTAAAATCTCCCCACTCCTGGTGCCATTCTGTGACCAATCCTCCCACTCATCTCTGCCTCCTTGACCTGACACAACTTATCCATCTTCTTTCCCATCTCTCCACTCCACTCCACCCATCTCACTGACCAAGCCCCTCCACTCCCTCCCTATACTCACCTATCACCATCCCACCTACCTTCCCCACCCCCCCACCCCTCCTCTCTCTATTTATTTCCCAGCTCTCTTCCCCACCCCTATTTCTGAAGAAGGGTCCCGGCCTGAAATGTCAGCTTTCTTGCTCCTCAGATGCTGCCTGGCCTGCTTCATTCCTCCAGCTCCACACAATGTTGTCTCTGACTCCACTATCTGCAGTTCTTGATATCTCCAAGAGTCATCGTGGCTTCCACAGAGATAGTAAATTAAATTAAACCAGTAACTTCACACAGAAAACCCACTCATAGTTAAAACCTTCCCTTAATTCTGGCAGATACAAAGAATGCAGGTGTTGGAAGTTACTGGCGTGCTTTCTCATCTTTTCTATTTCTGTCACGCATTAAAGTCAGTATGATATCAAGACTTAGTTTGCTAAGAATGCATGGCAATCTGATGGAATCTTTTGAGTGTTGTGTAAACCCACATGCTCTCATTTTAAGTGACTCCCTTTCTCCACCCCAAACATTTGAATCTCTATTTATTGAATACTTGCCCTGACTGAATTCTGCATTAGCCGCTTACAATATGTGCAAATGAATTAGAGCAGGGACTTGAGCATACTGAGTGCCCGTTAAAGCTTTAGGAAGGAGTAAGAAACCTATCAATTCTAGTGGTTGGTTTTACAGATTTATACACATCAGGAATCTGAATGTGATAATGAGTGGATTCTATAAGACTTACCACTCCCCTCCATTTCTGTATCCTTAAACTCCAATACTTCATCATGTGCAGCTTTGAAACAGGACCAACACATCTACTTTTCAAATGCTACACATGCTTGCCGTAGTAAGATCATAAGATATAGAGGAGCAAAGTATTTCATTAAGCCTGTCGAGCCCAATCTGCTATTTAGAGTGATCATGGCCATTCTGATAATCTTCAACATCTCTTTCCTGCCTTTTCCCCATAACCCTTGATTCCCTTACTGATCAAAAAAAAGTCTGTCTCAGCCTTAGATATACTCAATGACCCAAACTCAACAGCCCTCTGTGGGAAAGCAATTCAAAGATTCACAACCCTCTGAGGGAAGAAATTCCTCCTCATTTCTGTCTTAAATATGTGACTTCTTAATTTAAAGCAAATGAGTGCGAACTAATTCATATTGACAGGAAAAGTGTAGAGAGACAACATAACATAAAGAGCACAATTCTAAAAGAAGTACAAGAGCAGAGGGACCTGATGTACGTGTCACTGACAGTGGTATGGGTAGGTTGAGACTGCAATGAATAAAGTTATGGAAGCCTGGGCTTGATAGTCAAGACGTTAAATACAAAAGCAGGGAAATCTTAAACTTGTATAAAACACTGTTCCAACCTCAACTGGAACATTGCCTCCAATCCTAGGAAACACACTTTTAGGGGATGCAAAGACATTAGGGAGGGTGCAGAAAAGACTTGAGAATGGTTACGGGAATGAGGAACTTCAGTTGTCGAGATTGATTGGAGAAGTTAGGATTGTTCTCTTTGGAGAAGAGAAGATTGAGAGGAGATTTGATAGAGATATTCAAAACCTGAGCAACATGTATAGCGCAAAGATGGAGAAACTACTCCCGTTGATGGAAGGATCAAAGAGTACAAGTTCAAGGTCATAAGCAGGAGAAGAAATAGTGAGATAAGGAGACAGTAGGAACTGCTGATGCTGAACAATCTGAGATGACAAGGTGTAGAGCTGGATGAACGCAGCAGGCTGAGCAGGAAAGCTGGCATTTCCGGTCTGGACTCTTCTTCAGAAAATAGGTTATTTTGAGGTAAAAATTTTCTGAAGAAGGTTCTAGACCCGAAACGTCAGCTTTCCTGCTCCTCTGATGTTGCTTGGCCTGCTGTGTTCATCCAGATCAACACCTTGTTATCTCAGTGACATAAGGAGCAGTTTTATGTAGTGAGTAGTTAGGGTCTGGAATGCACTGCCTCAGTGCAGGCAGGTACAGTCGAGGCATGAGAGAAAATTGGATTACTATCTGAACAGGAAGAATGTGTGGGGTTATGGAGAGAATTCAGTGGAGTGACACTGTGAATTGTCCCTTCAGAGAGCCAGTACAGACATGAAGGGATAACTGGCCTCCTGTGCTGCTGTAATCATGAGTAAGTCTCTGAGCAAACCAATGCAAAGAGCTTACAAGTGCCACTATTGTATCTTTGTCCATTTTATTACCTCCCATGAAATAAATACTTCAAAACTGGCTGTCCTTAGTAAGTAATGGGTACAAATTTTGGGACTGTCAATGAGCCGAACATATCTGCTAAATACTGGGACACTCACTGATGAGAATCCACAACATCTCAATGTTTGCAGGAGATATTCTTAACAATACAAAGTGGACAGCCAGCAGATTAGGAGATCTGCAACAGTCTTTATACTAACAATGATTTTTAAAGGGATAATTTGTGCATGCTGAGAGATTCACTTTGCTTGCAAAACATTTATCATAAAGGATGCCCATAACTGTCCTGCGATATGATAAATTACTTTTTGGAGAAACTCAATCGCAAGAGTAAGAGCAAGCTACATTTGAAATAACCATAGCTTAAATGCAACCAGAAAATGTAACTAGAGCAATGACCCATCAACTTATACAATACATCAACACCAGTTGACTATCTCTAGTGTGAAAGCAGCCCTATGGCCTGGTAGGACTATGCCGACTTTATATTTTATAACAATAAGTGATAAAACAGTCTTGTTTAAAAAGTATAATGTTCATTTAAATAGTTTTCTCTCCAGGATAATGCTCTGGCATGTTCCTGTCACCACATCCTGCTTTAGACTATAAAGATGTGTGGTATAATGCTGCAACATTGTACCGCAAATTCAAGGATAAGACATTCTTCTGCCTTAATGGAATATGCTGAGTCAGTGATTGATATATTTAACTTCCAAAAACCCAGATAGGACACATTTTCCAAAGTTCTGCCATTTTAAATAATCATAGATGCTCAAATTGGAACTAGTTAACTAAGTAACATTCTGTATAGGAATTGTTCGTACAGCAAAAAAAAGCAATTAATAGGTAGAATGCTTTATCGTACAAAGTAGTTGAATAACAAGTCTTTTTCCTTGAAAGATGGATACAGTTGAAGCAAAGAAAAATACATATCTGTGAGGAGACAACAGGCTAAAAGTAAAAGGTTTTGTTTGTTCTCACTGATAGCCTGTATAGAGATAGCAGGCATCTGGCCTTTTTTTTTAATGTCATTAACAGCTTTCGCTCTGAAATAGAGGTATACCAACAATGCTTAAAGAAAGAGAGATGAAGTCAAAGGTTATTGTCTTACATTCATCAGGACTGGAAATCAAGAAAACCAAAGTTAGAAAGGAAAAAGATAACAAGGTGCAGTGTTGGATGAACACAGCAGGCCAAACAGCATCAGAGGAGCAGGAAAGCTGACGTTTCAGATCTGGACCCTTCTTCAAATTTCTGAAGAAGGGTCCAGACCTGAAACGGCATTTTTCGTGCTCCTCTGATGCTGCTTGGCCTGCTGTGTTCATCCAACACTACACCTTGTTATCTCAGATTCTGCAGCATCTGCAGTTCCTACTATCTTAGAAAGGAAGGAGCAATTTATGAAAGATGGCAATGATTCATTGGATATAGTTGGCATGGAGACACAGCAGGAAATGATATTTGTATTTTAAGAACATGTCCGTATTTTGCACCTTTTTGACTGAGGAAAGGAAATATTGAAGACAGTCCATCACTGCGGTATCCCGTGGCTATGCCCCGAACATGCTGTTGCCTTGCCAGGTTTGAATTAAATCTGCCATTTCTCAGATCTTGCTTTATCTCCATAACAATCATAGTCCTAAAAGTCATCACCCTCTTCTCATGCTGTATACACTTTTCCTTCCATTCTAAAGATGGTTTTCTTGCAATTCCATTCTGATGAATGCCAGATAAAAAGCCTGGACTTCGTGTCTCTTTTTGATAATGTTACAGTTCTGTACAACAAAACAATATGCTACTCCTTAACACAGAAAACACCAGGACTAATAGATTATATTCATTTACTGCCACCAATTGCCTGTGGGAAGAATTTAAATAAATAAACACGGGGATATGCAGCTTGAGACCAATCAGAGGGCAGTTTGTAATATTGTGCTTTTTTCTGGCTTGAAGGAGTGCATCATGGAAATCAGGCTTCTAGTCCTCACGAGTAATGCTATGAAAAACCCATTTCCTACTTGGGTCAGAAGTGGTGTCGGAAACCTATATATCAAAGATCATATAGTCTTTGCTATGTTTTGCGGCAGGAAGATCCTGACGTATGGCACACTTCCAGCATGTTGCAAGGAAGTTAATTTGATAGATTTTAACATACCAGATGGTGCTGGCTCTGATATGTGGAGTTTTGATTCCTTTGTTAGTGTTGATATGCATTGGTGCTTTGTAGTTCCCTCTGATCATTTTTATGTTGTGCATAGATTTAAAAGTTCAGTGCAGACAAATTGACTCTCCAGTGGTACGAACCACTTTCACTGTATCTAATTAATATCATTTGATTGTTCTCTGCTTTCGATTCCCCACAGATACAGCAAAGAAGTCAATATACTGCATTCAAACTAGATTTCAAGTGCATCAGACAAGCCAGCTCTCAATCAATAGAGGTTGTGTTGACAATCCAATTACCTCTCAGTGAGTATAGTTTGAAATAATTATAATTAATTCCATGGTGTCTTTGCTCACACCCTCTATTTAAAGTGCTACTTTATCGACATAACATTGACATCTCAGCACTAAATTATAGGTATTGGTTCATTCCAATCTTGCTGTAAACCAATGGTTCCCAATCTTTTTAGTAACACAGACAGTTAATTTGGCGGTTAATTTTCACAAGTTTTATGAGTTGTAATTTTGGTATGGAAAAATAATGTTTAAGATGAAACAACGATAACAATATCAAGGATGAACACAGCAGGCCAAACAGCATCAGATGAGCAGGAGCAGAAAAGGTCTGAAGAAGGGTCCAGACCCGAAATATCAGCCTTCCTGCTCCTCTGATGCTGCTTGGCCTGCTGTGTTCATCCAGCTCTACACCTTGTTATCTCAGACTGTCCAGCATCTGCAGTTCCTACTATCTCTGAGATGAAACAATGTTTGTTTTATTTTAATTTTCATTACCTTCATACAAAATTCCACAGTATTCTTGTTAAAAACTACTGCTCCAGACTGTTATGAGCATCTAGGGTGACTATTAACACTACATAATTTTATGTTTAACATTTAGACATGAGTTAGAAATAACTTGCTTTAATGTTGAAAATTTCCTAATCCAAAGCAGGGCACAACTAGTTAACATCTGAAATACCATTATTGTTGCATATGTGAATGCAGTGGCTAATTTTTACAAAGCAAGTTGCCTGAATCAACAAAAAGAATGAATGACTACATATCTGCTTCTTGGTGGTATTGGCTGTGGGGAAACAGTTTTTGTCAGCACATTGTGAATGCACACTCCCAGCTCCTCTTCCAACAAGTTTATAGAAGGCACATGATGACTGGCTGCTAGAGAATTTAGTCTGAGGGTGATGAAGATTCAATGGGGTTAGCTGCAGCAGATGATCTAAAGTGCAGTAATAGTTGATATTTCTGAGACAAAATCCAGCTGCCTTTGTGATAGAGGTATTATTTATGGGCAGCAGGAAGCTGTGGGACAAATTTCATTTAAAACTTTTATGCCAGTACCTTTAAAATCCAAAAGGGCTGTGGATGCTGTAAATCAGGAACAAAAACAAAGTTGCCGGAAAAGCTCAACAGGTCTGGCAGCATCTGTGAAGGAGAAAACAAGAGTTAGCATTTTGGGTCTGGTGACTCTTAGAACTTTTTAAGCCCGTGAGTGCAAGAAAGCTTCATTGAGGGAAGTTTAGAAGGAGGGTCTGACTGTTAAACCATCCGCAGAGCCCAGTGGCATTGGGTGGTGAAAAGAATTGCACAGAGATTTGTAAGGGTTAGACCCCTGTAGATGAACTAGGCTAGATGGCAAGAACAGAGAACGGTGTGGCCACTGCTTGCTGATTCGGGGGCAAGAGTGTCACCTTTGAGTAAACACTGATATGCTTGCTAAGCTCTGGTGAAGAAATGTAAGAACTAGGAGCACGAGTAGGCAATCCAGCCCTTTAGACCTGTTCCACCATTTGATACAATTGTGGCTGATCTCATTCTGCCCTCAATATGACTTTCCTGCTCGGTCTCCATAAGCCTTCAACCCATTATTAATTAAAAATCTATCTCCTCAAATTTATTCAATGTCCAGCATCTGCTACACTGAGGGGTAGTGAATTCCACAGATTCACTGTCCTTTCAGAGAAGTAATTTGTCCTCTCTTTTAAATCTGCTATATCGTATACTAAAAGTCTGACCTCTGAGTGTAGAATGCCCCGATGAGGAAACATCCTTTCTATGCCAACTTTGTCAATGCCCTTCAGCACCTTATACCTCAATTCGATCTCCTCTCATTCTTCTAAACTCCAGAGAACACAGGCCTAAACTGCTCAATCTCTCTTCATAAGACAAACCCCTCATCTCTGGAATCAATCTAGTGAACCTCCCTCAAACTAACTTCAAAATAACTATATCCCTCCTCAAGTAAAAAATTATATGCAGGACTCCAGGTGCAGTCCTGCTAATACTGTGTACAATTACAGCGACATTTCCCATCATTTATGCTGCGTCCCTTTAGCAATAAATGCTAAAATTCTATTCCTTATTACCTGCATATTACTTTTCTTCGGATCATGCACAAGGAAACATCATTCTTGTTTTGCAAAGATAAAAATTAAATAAATCCAACATTGGAGTTCTTTTTATAGAATTTGTCCATTGCCAGTTTTCTCTGATGTGATTCAATTTTGACCTTTTTTGATAATTTGGAAATTAATTGCGGATAAAATCTCATATATTCTGCAGTAAAATGAATGTGCACAGTGGAAACATCCATCATTTTCTGTTACTGGCATCTAATATGGAAAGATTTTTGTCTTGGGCAGTTTTGAGCTACAGAAGTTGACATCTTAAACTCTTAGTACATTATTAACATAATAGCATTGAAATTAAATTTTATAAAAAAACCATCTCCAACTTCACAAGGAACATTACCCATTTAAAAATAAATCTTTAAAATAGCTGTAGTTAATGATTCTTTAAATAAAATTACTTGAGTTCATGGTTTTAGCATTATTAGACCCTCAATGTTCTGGATTAGCATCGGTGATCTTACAGAGTTGATAAAGTCATGCTGTCAGTTGGGAATGATGGATTACAGCGTGGGTGGTTTTGTTTGGCCAAGAGTGTTCTTTGTGATGGTGAGTCAACATTGTCTGGAGCCTGATACATTTCTCAGGTAAAACTAAATATGGATTCGTGAGCCAAGCAAAACCTAGAGCACATCAGGGAAGCTTTGGAGGAGCTGTCAAGATAAGCTGAGGTGGCCTTTTGAGTAGACAAGAAGGCTGGGAGTCTTGAACTTTAATTCATGAGCATGAAGTATGCAGTGAGGAGAGTTCAGTGTAGTATAGTGTGTCTTTTTGAAGAAGCCTGAAGCTATGTTTTAGGAATTTGAAGAAAGTAAGAGTAACCAGCTGGGGTTTAAATAAATTATCATCAAGAATATTGTATTTCATATGAAATTCTTGGGTAAGGGACTATTTGGAATTATATGAAACTATGTGGAGAGTGAAGCGGTTTGTATTTCCAGTCTTGTGTCGGAGGCCTTTATTTATTATATTGGGCATATCAAGAGAGAAATAAATATCCTAAGATTTTTTGATGGTGCTTTAACTGGAGGTGAAAGCAAAATTTAAAGAAATCTTGTTCTGTCGTATGGAACCAAATTTGGAACCTTAGATGGCTTGCTAACACTTAGTTCTAGATCGACAGCACTAAAGAAAATTCTTTTATAAATCAGCACCTAAATATAAATTTAGTCTTAACGCATGAGCTGGAGTATGGTACGCAGTTAAAAGGTGCTGCCGCTGCAGTGTACAACATTTCTGTGTTTAATTGCGTGTGTTACTGTTGCTACACACGATGCTTAATTGATTCAGGGTTCTGTGTGAATACGAGGAGAGGTAGAAAAACTGTAGAAAGAACTGGAGTACAGAGAAGAATATTTAGAACACTTTAAATAAAACTTGTTGCACATATGAAAACTTGCGTTATCTCTGCGTAGATCTGAGATGTAAAACAAGTAGCAGTCACCAGTTGTCAATGTAGAGTTCAAAAAAATGTCCTCAGTTCAATGACCTTCTCCATTACCGCCTGCTCCCAGTCCAGTTCTTGCCATTTCTCCTATATGTCTATCATGGTTCCAGCTGTCTGGAGAGAAGTGGGCTGCCTTTATTTTTATCTTTAATCCCTATCTTTATCTTAAAGTTGATTCTTTAATAGGATTGAAGTCAGAATATTGGCTATCGTATAAATGGTGTGTTAAGATCACATAACATTTAAAAAAAGGCAGTATAAAAAGGAGGACAAAACAACCTTTTCACCTTCGGTACCAGTTTCTCTGATGCTACTTTGTTTTTCTTCCTTAACTGAGGATTCTGCCCTCCTGCTATTGTTATCATGTCCATCCTACCCTCACTCCTTTGCCCTTCCTCACTGAGCTGCAGTTGGCATTCCCTCATTGTCAACTTTCGCCTCATCAGTCTCTGCACTGACTGAGATCAATCTGTGTAGGTCACCCTCTCCTAGTTTTGCTAGCTCAGTATGATGTCACTGCAACACGCATCTTCCCCTCTACTTCCCTATCATTATTCCAAAACGACAGTCCTCTACAACGTCCCTCCCTTCGTTTTGGTGCCTTTCCGTGCAAGTGAAGGAAATGCAGCATCTGCACTTTCACCTCTTCTCTTCCCACGTTCCAAGATCCCAAATGCTCCTCCGAGACAATCCAGCAATTTTTTTTGCACTCCTTTCAATTTGGTGTACTCTGTGTGTGTGTGTGTGTGTGTGTGTGTGTGTGTGTGTGTGTGTGTGTGTGTGTGTGTGTATATACACACACACACACACATGCTTAAGGCTGACAACTTTACAGAACATCCCCTTTCAGTCTACAAGCTTGACTTTGAGTTTTTGTGATCGATTGTAGTATTAACTCTTCACCTCACTGCCACTCCAAATGTTCTCTTACATTGTTCCACTGATGTGCAATACAAGCATGAGGAACTGCACCTCAGGATTTAATAGGCACTCGACAACTTTCTGGACCCCACACTAAGTTCAACAATTTCAGATCATAGACAGCACTATGGATGTCCCTACACACCAAGGATTGCAGCAGGTCAAGAAGACACAGTGGCTCAGTGGTTAGCACTGCTGCCTCACAGTGCCAGGGACCCGGGTTTGATTCCACCCTCGTGTGACAGTCTGTGTGGAGTTTGCACGTTCTCCCTGTGTCTGCATGGGTTTCCTCCGGGTGCTCCAGTTTCCTCCCACAGTCCAAAGATGTGCATGTTAGGTGGATTGGCCATGCTAAATTGCACATAGTGTCCAGTGATGTGCAGGCTAGGTGGATTAGCCACGGCAAATGCAGGGTTACAGGGATAGGGTTAGAGGGGTTGGGTTAGAATGGGATGTCCTTTGAGTGTGGACTCGATGGGCCAAATGGCCTGCTTCTACAATGTAGAGATTTTAAGGCAGTTCACCACCAACTTCTACAGTGCAAATACAGATGGGAAATAAATACTGGACCAGACAGTGACATGCACGTACTATGCATGAATAAGAAGAGCTAAACCAGCAGAAACAAGAAGTCAGCGGCAAGATAAGTATAATTTCTTTAAGTAAGTGATACTGAAATGGCAGACAATATTCCAGCCAGTCTTTAGCATACTGGTCAATTGATTAACAACGTCTGTTTCAATGTAAAAGTAAAGCATAATTTGAAGATTTGTCTGATTTCTTAGCTTTTTGGTGGTACAATACATGCAATCTGCTGTAAAAGCGTTCTTGTTGATGCTGTGCTGTGTGTAAGTATTCAGAGTGTATTTTCCAGTGCTAACTGACTTCTGAGGGGTTTTCTCGTGTCATTTCCATATGATTGATTCACTGGAGCTCCTGGTTTAACCAGCACCTGAAGCTAGAAATGTGCCAAAACTGAGGAGCTAGGAAGGCTGCAAAGATTTTCAAATGATGTCTGAATCTTTCCACAAGTTAAGTTGGACAAATGTACGGCAAAGCATTTGAGATGACAAGGCAAAAATGAAAGTACTGAACAGAGTCAATGAGCTGCGCAGTTCTTGCATTCCCTGTTTTATGGCTGGGAATAGATGGCACCACTGGGTAAGGTTTGGCACCTAGGCAATCTTGGATACAGTGGCACAAAATACATGGGAAGAGGTGATGATCAGTGTCAATGTATGGTCCGGTACTCAGAGGATATAGTCACTATTTAGAAAAACCAAGGGGAAACCAAGCGGAGGCTTGGAGACCGCTTTGCAGAACACCTCCGCTCAGTTCGCAACAAACAACTGCACCTCCCAGTCGCAAACCATTTCCACTCCCCCTCCCATTCTCTAGATGACATGTCCATCATGGGCCTCCTGCACTGCCACAATGATGCCACCCGAAGGTTGCAGGAACAGCAACTCATATTCCGCCTGGGAACCCTGCAGCCTAACGGTATCAATGTGGACTTCACCAGTTTCAAAATCTCCCCTTCCCCTACTGCATCCCTAAACCAGCCCAGTTCGTCCCCTCCCCCCACTGCACCACACAACCAGCCCAGCTCTTCCCCCCCCCCCCCCCACCCAGTCCAACCTATCTCTGCCTCCCTAACCGGTTCTTCCTCTCACCCATCCCTTCCTCCCACCCCAAGCTGCACCCCCATCTACCTACTAACCTCATCCCAGCTCCTTGACCTGTCCGTCTTCCCTGGACTGACCTATCCCCTCCCTACCTCCCCACCTATACTCTCTCCACCTATCTTCTTTACTCTCCATCTTCGGTCCGCCTCCCCCTCTCTCCCTATTTATTCCAGTTCCCTCCCCTCATCCCCCTCTCTGATGAAGGGTCTAGGCCCGAAACGTCAGCTTTTGTGCTCCTGAGATGCTGCTTGGCCTGCTGTGTTCATCCAGCCTCACATTTTATTATGATGGAAAATCTTGCACTGTTTTCACCTAATTTGCAAATATATTTGAGTAGAGTGAAAAGAAAATCCACCCTTATCATCAAGACTGTGCTGACATGCTGTCATCAGATAGGTATTTGATAAAATGGGGAACGAGAACGTGATTGACCAGTGAACCATTTCATGGATGACAATCTCTAATGGATCATTCACCTGCAGGAGCTGTGAGCAATCTAAACATCAGCACTAATGTGGAGCTGCCAGCTCTGAGATCCATCAAAAGAGACTTTTCTGTCATCGCACGAGATAAGCCTGTCTCTGATGCCAACATAAATGCTGTGATTGGCAATGACAACCACTGCTTTTCATAGCCCAGTCACCACTTGGTTAAGTACAAGTGGGTGCATATAAACTTGCAAGGGCAGGCTGTTCATTGGATTTGTTTCAGTGATTATGTGTTGGGATGTCAATTAGGTGGTTAAGATAGCGCCTGGACCCCCGGGTGCTTTTATGCTATCTCTTTCTGAAGAGATTCCGCAATATTAATAGGCCATTTAGCCTTCAGTCAAGCATTGAAAGACCTGAAGTTCCTCTTTCAACAAGTAGTAGATTCACCCTGTACAATTAGTGGCATGTAATAAAGTTACAGATAACTCATGCACTTTTGAAAAATGCAGTTCCATTATCTAGCTGTTAATCATGCAAAAGAATGTGCGCATCCCTTTATGAGAAAAGTGTCACAGGACTAATGGTTTCTTGAAAGAAATGTATTGTAATGTGTTAAATACAATGGGTACTGCCAGGGCCACTCAGCTACTGACTGCTAACCTTGATCCAAATGTAGGCAAAAAATTAGCTCCAGACATGAGATGAAATTGACTGCCCTTGGCACTAAGGCAGCATTTGACAGCTATGGCATTAAGGAATCTGAGCAATACAGGAGTCAATGGGAATTGAGGGTGGAAACTGATTGGGGTCACAGTTGTGTGAAAGAAGATAGTTATGGTCAGTGGAAGTCAATATTCTCAGATCCAGGATGTCTCTTCAGGAGATCCCCAGGTCAGTGTACTTGGCCTACCAATCTTCAACTGCTTCATCAAATAACCTCCTTCCATCATAAGGTCAGAAGAAAGATGTGTGTTTATGATTATGCAGTGCTTAGTACCATTTACAATACCTTGGATATAGAAGCAGTTCTTACCCTTATGTAGTAAGATCAGGTTTGGCTTATATGTAGCAAGTAATGTTCACAATATGAAAGTGTCAGGCAGCAAGCGTTTCAAACAAGAGAGAGCCTGACCATCTCTGCTTGATGTTTAGTGGCAATACCATCGTTGAATCCCCTATCATCAACATTCTGGAGCTTTAGAACTGAACTGAATTGGACCAGCCATATAAATTTTGTGGCTAAAAAGCAAGAAAAGGCTGAAAATTCTGTGGTGCATGAATAAATTCCAGTCTTCCTGGTCCCTGTTCTCATCCACAAGGCACAAATCAGGAGTATGATGGAATACTCTATTTGTGTGAATGAGTGTGACTTTGTCAACATTTCAAGAACATCAACACTGTCCAAGACAAAGCAGCCAGTTTAAACAAAATGTCATCAGGCACCTCCAACATTGATTGATTTGATTCATTCCTCTATCAGTGACAGTGGCAGCAATGTGTATTCTGTACAGTATACACTATAGCGACTTGTAAGCCCCTTATCAAAAGCACCTTACACACCTGTGACCTTTACCACCTTTAAAAAGCAAAGGCATTAGATCTATGGGAGAGCCACAACCTGCAAGTTCTCTTGTAAACCAGGCCGCAAACTAACACAGAACTGTATGGTCATTCCTTCACTCTCCTGGTCAAAATGCTAGAATTCCCTTCCAAGCAGTATGACATATATCGACCACATTGGACTACAGTTCAACAGGCTGACTCCCACTCCTTACCCAAGGATGGATAACAAATGCTTGCCTTGTAGTGATTCCTACCTTCTATGCACAATAATACTGTGGTAACAGTTTTGTTTAGTTCATTTATTTTATGCTCATTTGTGGTCATTATAGATCAGAGAAAACAGAGAATGAAATATTTTAGGGAAACCTTTAACTAATGGCTGGTAATCCCGTGCCTGAAAACCTGGATGACCAAGAATGAAAACTCTGGGATCCTTCCCGTAAGGACTCCATTCCATTTCTCCAGTTTCTCCATCTCCAATGTTTCTGTTCTGCTTATGCCACCTTCTGCAAGGATGGCCCAGAAATATCCACTTCTTTTCCTCCACCCAAGATTGCCCCCTACTGTGGTTGGCACAAAATGGATGTCTGCTACACCACTGCCCTCACTACCACCTTCCTCCATCACAGCCACAGAAAAGAAGAAAAGGTAATCTTTGATACAAAAAAAGAAATGAAGAAATAAAACAAATAAAAACAGAACAAGGCACAATGCGGCCATCCAGGTGAGCGTGAGCGTATGGGCACAGAGCCCAAATACTTCATTAGCCTGCCATTGCTGCCTTCTTGCAAAAGAAGCTGTTCACAAATATGAGTGCATGTCAGACGTTGGTAAACTGGGAACCCCTGTGCTGTATTTCTTGTTTGGGATACAGTCTCCTCTCCTCTGGGGAGAGGAAACTCAGACTGGGAGGCTACTTTGTGGAACACCTACGCACTGTCTGTAAAAATAACCCTGAGCTTCCAGTTGCCTGCCAGTTCAACACCCCATCGTACTCCCTGGCCAACATCTCTGTCGGGCTTGTTGCAATGTGCCAGTGAAGCTCAGTGCAAGCTGGAAGAACAATGTCTCACCTTCCACTTGGAGACCTTGCGTCCTTTTGAAGTCAGTGTTGAATTCAGTAATTTTTGAGCTTAAACACCTTCAATGTCCTTTACCCACTCCCACATTCCCAGGTCCAGTCATGGCATCGGCTGTTAGCAGCATGTCCAACTCATTTTCCCCACTCATGCTCCTTTATTATCATCTACCTAGCTTTTCTTCTTCCCTGGCTTACTATCAACAATCCCTTTGTCTATTCCTCTCTGTCTCCACCTAACCACTCACCCTTACGCACCCCTTGTCATCAGCGTAAATGCTACTTTTTCCAGATGCTGTCAGTTGGAGAAGGGTGGCTTGACTTGGAACCTAAACTCTGCTTTCACTACACAGATGGTGCCATACCTGCTGAGCTTCTCCAACGTTTCTATTTTTGTTGTTAGGTATAGGTCTGCCTAAATGCTGTCCATTGGATATATTGCAAGGGGTTGATTTTGATGTACACACGTATAGTATAAAACTTTAGGAATGCACTTGGATCTTCTGCTTTTTTCTCATGTATTGTTTCATCAGTTGGATATAATGAGGCCTCCACAAAGGAGGACTATAAACTTTGATATATTTTTTAAAAAGTCCAAAAATTCCAGTAATAGCACTTCTGTGTTGCTGTGCTCCAAGTAAGCAGTCACAATTACAGGGAAAACTACTCAGCAAACTAGGTCTAAACTGTTAAAGTATAATCTCTGATGTGTCCTCCCTTTTGAGTGCACCAATTCCCTCGATAATGTGGAGACTGTGAAATTCCTCATGATGCCCAAAACCTGATGTTACATTCTATTCTGAAATCACTTCAGAATAATAAGCTACATTTGACATGGCATTCCTGTTCATATTATGTCCAATCTGCGTGGGATTAACAGATTTGTTTGTGATTATGTTGGTATTCTTTCTCCAATTTTCCTGCTGGTTTTATTCATTTTACCATCAGGGTAATCAATGAGGGTGTTTCAAACATCTCCTGACATTGCAATGAGTATTTTTCAGTGAGAGCACTACTACCTTTAGATGAATGAATCTTGGATTCCTGCACAACCCAAGAACAAAGATAATTCTTCATGAGCTTCTCAGTTTCCCCCAATTTGAACAATGAAATCGATGAGCTGAGCTTGAGCTTCTAATTGAGTTTGCAGTACATATTAACAAAATAATTAATAATTGAGCGACACAGTGCTGCCTGGATGTTGTGCTTTGCCTCATGAGAATATTTCATTTATGACTTATTTAAGTTGTTGCATTGATGGAAATAATGTTTCTATTGGAATTGTATTGTGATGTCTTCATGTGAAAAATAGACCTTTTGAAGTAATTGCTTTGGTTTGAAGAGCTCATGTTCCCAAATTTGTACCTCACCTCCCCTCCAACCCAGAGAAAATAAAATCAAACAAAAATTTGTGCCCTGTAACCCTTTTTTCTTTAAGGTGAACACTCGAGTATTCTTAGCACAAGTAGAATATCCAATCATGATTGTGTGGTGCAGCATTTCTGTTTCGAATTAACATCCAAGTTTGGTTCAGTCACAATCCTCCAGCATAATGTGAAATAGACCATACTGACAATCATTATTTACATGGAATGCTGTATTGAATAGCCTTGGGACTCCAGCTTATCATTGCAATGGCATGTTACTGGAAGCTTGTGTAAATGATCGATGTAATGGGATCACCACCATAATGATAAAATAAAGTACTCTGTGAGATTGCTGTCTTTAAAAAAAAATGCTGCACGGCCTGTGTCATTTTCTTTTTGTGTAACCAAAAGATTTTTAAATAGATCAGCTGGAAAATCATTGCCAGCTGATAATGGCATTCTGTCATACAGATCAAAAGATCACAACATTTCAATATTATATACCTTAAGTTTGTAAGAATATAAACGACATATGCCAGAGTTGACCTACCCAATGAGATCTGTACCACAGCTAGGACAGAGCTGTCACCACCCAGTTGCATATAACCAATCTCATTTTACTTCTGATACTATTCATCATGGGAATTTTGATGACTACAAAATAACATTTTATTAATTGCTAAATTTATTGAATAAACTTACAAATTCTAGATATCTATTATTTGTTACACTCACACAGTAAGTTGGATAAGCATTATCAATCGTGCATACCTTGAAATTCCAGCATTGAGATGCAAAATTTATCACATTTTTATTAATTTTCATTTACCTCGAATTGCATGCTCGAACAGACTGAGCAGGGTTTTATCTGTCAACAAGTGACAGTTCTGATGTTAACCTTTGCCAAGTCTCCAAGCCCAAAAATTCAAAAGGAAAAATAATTAACAAATAACGTAAAAGCCACATTATCTTGCCAGGATTCAGTGACAACAGATTGGACTTCCTTTAATTGCGGTGGAAGATGATTATTTCTGAAATACTAAGACTCTGTTTTAAAAGCAATCTGGAGCTTGATAGTGTAAATCCATTTGACTTGGAGACTTTCACAACTTCTAATTGGACACAGAGTATCTGGATCCAGTTTTAATGGTTCTAGGAATAAACACTGACTTGAACAGTCAGATACGTTGCATGATCTGATGGATCTTGTGTAGTTGAGGACAGAGAGACAGTTGTCTGTAGTAGCAGATCATGCTTCAATTATGTGGATAGATGAGTGAATCTAATTTTTCTCTGCGAATTTTGAGATTGGGGATTATTTGAGGTTTTTAATGCCATTTTGCACTTTAAGAGGAACCTTGCCTACTGGAAATTTACATTGGAAAATTAACTGCATAACTCTTTGATTTTCTGATTAGAAGATTGTTCCCAGGATGTACCTGAATTTCCAACACATGCTATGGATATATGAGACTCCCCAGGGGAGCATGGAGTCGGTAAATTGATAGATTTACTCTAGATTTCCCTCAGGAAATTAATTGAGAGAGATGGACTCTGTGATAGTATTGATGCTGTATAATATGGAGAACAGACAGGCTGGAATGTCATTTCTTCTGCTAAGTTGTGTTGTGTTCAAACGATTAACTGTTGAATTTAGAGAATGTTTACTTTGTTTTTGCTGTAAGTATTTAAAGCTTTCTGTTCAAACAGAATCCTTTAAACTACGTTTGTGTTGGAAAAGAGCCTGTGATAGTTTAACCCGTAGGGTTTGCAGATACTGAGAACAGTCAGAGGGCCCAATCTAAACGTGCAAGGATATAATTATGAGGTTGAAGGATATCTCAGCAAGATTATAACTTTTGAGCCAGTGCCAGGGCTATTGTAGGATGATAAAGTGTTGAACAACATACATTGTTTAAGAAGGTAATGTCAGAGAAAGGAATTGAAAGTTTGGACTGACTCATGTCCTCCCTTCCTTTTGCCATTATTTTAACAAGAAAGTGGCTGAATGCCAACAGAAAAATGTTAACATTTGACTTCACATAAGATGACTGGTTAAATCACCAAAGATAGAAATTTGACAGTTAGAAATTCATAATTTCTATAATATTTTTCTGTTTGCCTTTTCTGAAGTGTAACTGATGTGACAGGTTGGTTTTGCAAATTTCAAACTTTGCAGTGCCCTCAGTGAAACTTATGGCTGGCGTTTGGTGAAAGCATGATACTATACAGCGATTGGCAGGCTTACAAAACATCTCCTCCTTTTCCCAGTGATGATAGTAGGCCAAATCTTCCAGTCTCCAATTATCAGAGACCAGGCATGAGGCTGTTTATTTGTCAGCATCATATGAAAGTCCTTGTGTGTGAACTTGTGTGGACAATTCCCCTGCTCCCAGGACAGTCTACGAATGTATCTGACCTTGAATTAGCAATGGAGACAGTTCCACCAAACGTATGGGTAGATACCCAAAAAATGCTGCATTAAAACTCCTGGGAATTTACACAGAAGCTTATTATTCTTAATGTACATTTCAAACACATCCCGAGACCTGCGCATTGTTGATACAAGGTGATTGGCTATGGCAGGTACATCGAAGGCATGGGTTGATATTGCAAAAGTATTGGGTGGCATGAGAAGAGGGGGAGGCTCAGGAAACTGACATTGGGTGGAGGATATGATTGGTGAGGCTTAGTGGTCAATACAAAAATGTTGATGTAATTTCATGGGTAACTGAACCCCTCAACTCCCCCAAAACATTGATTAATGAATGAGGGAGGATCTCAGAGACTTATAAAATTCTAACAGAACGAGACAGGGTGGATTCAGGGAGGATGTTCCTGATGGTGGATATGTCCAGAACCAGAGGTCACAGTATGAGGATTCAGGGTAGACAATTTACATTCTCCTGAACTCAATCTTGACCACTCGTGGTTTACCAGAGATAGGAAAGGGAAATAGTGTACAGCATTCCACATGTGGAGGCAAGTTGGCACTTTAAATATCATAATGAAGCTGTGTGCCTCATTCTCATTCATCTTTACATCTGGCTGATGGGATTTTCTGGCAGCTACAAGGAGGTGTGGATGTGTCAGACGTAGGAGGTAAATGCTAAGCCCCTGTCTAACTTGTCCCATCTCCTCCTAACTCTACTGTACATTGAACAATCTCTGACCTTATCTTCTTTCTCTGTGCCTCTTGGAAGACTGTTGGAATACGGTGCATAAAATAAAAAAGGATTAATTGCCAATGATATGAAACAAATGGGAAACATCATGCATGACCTTATATGAAATTGATTTCTTTTGATTTCACTGGCTGGAAAATTGCAGGTTTCCTATCAATCAAGGCTAATTGAAAATATTGTCCCTTGTAATTTTATCTTAGTGTCTGGATGTTAAAGATTAAATCTCATGAAACCTGTCAAGGATAAGTTAACTGAAGCTGGGATGATCTAATACATCTAAAGTACCTGACCTCCCAATGGAGTCATTTATAAATGACGCTTTAGCCATGAGAAGGTGCGATATATAAATTCAGTGTCCAGAATAAAGGTTAGCTTCTGCCAAGTTTACAGAAACTTGTGCGGCTGTGGATTTGAAACATCCATCAACACAGACAAATAGAAATTCAAGAGTTTATTGTAATAATGTTGTAGCTTTGGCATAATAAATAACAGTCCGATTCAGTATGTGTACAGAAATTGCTAATGATGTCTTACTGGTTCTCTTTCTTGCACTGATCTCCATGTTTGCTCAATCGTTAGAAGTGATCCAAAAATCCTGATGTAAAAATTGCTCAACAATCCTTTTAATATCCTTTATGAATGGATTTTAACTGCAGTTTTACAGCAAGCATCCCAGCTGTGGCAAGGCAAACACAATAGATAGTGTAATGGAGAGGTTTGAACTTGAGTTCATGCCAAGAATGTTCAAATTTCACCTTTTGTGAAAACTGAAGCAAAGATCATGAATGTGTGTTGATTAACACTATGGTTCAGATTCTCATCCTGGGTCGTCCTGAACAAGACAGACCCTTTTGCAGTTTTCAAAGGTTGAGTCTACCTCCAAACCCTATTCTTGCCATATTTTGTTCCCTGAGAAAATCAGACGAGGAGGTTTCTGGTTTTGCAAGTTGTGTTACAAACTTGCATAATTATGTGCTCATAATTTAATAGAGTTGTCTCTTAAAGATTGTTCATATTGGAAAATAAATGTCATTGAAAAATGTAAATGTACTCAAATGGTCCATTAGAGTTGTAAAAACAAACACACCATTTTCACACATCAAGACAAATAATCCCTTAACATTAATCAAGTTATCCATCAAAACAGGAATATAGCCCCTTGCTGAGTGTTCTTCTAGCACAGTGGTAATGTTCCTACTACTAAGATCCAGGTTCACGTCCCAACTGCCTTCTGTGTGTATTTTAATGTGATGATCAATAATAACTGAAGCCCCTTGCAGGAATAAAAGCTTAACTTGTTCTGAAACTCAGCCAAGCATTCATGACAAATCTGGGGCAATTGAAGTAATAAAATACAGTGAAAATAAGGAAATTTTTTTTAACTTACAGACAATGTTTCATTTCTATTCCAACAATAAACAGATCGCCTTTCTGTTGTTGGCGCTTAGATATGTCTACTTTCAACATCAAGGCATTCCTTTATCAAAAAAATCTAAAGATCTTCAGATTATGTGAATAACAATCCAAACCGTGTCAGAGGTTTTCACTGCACATATGTTCATAGTTTTGAATTTACTGTGGTGATTTTGACAATTAGCAAAGTACTTTCGTGTATCTCCATACTTAACTGATTATGTAACTGTTTCTTACTTCACAAAGCTTAACATTTAGATTACCCACCCTGTAATGAATCAATCAAATTAAAACACATCACTTAATAGTGACATTTGAAGTTGGAACTCTGGATGTTCCTGGCTCCTCAGCAGGCCTCCTCAATAGTTGTGAACCATCCAATGAGGCAGGCTTTCAATTTTTAAGGCCTATAATAACCCCACCATCAAATGAAAATAGCATGGAGAAGGGGAAGAAAATTTTGTTTAGCAGTGGGAAAGCCACAAGATTTCAGCTTTCCCATCTCTGCTGGGAGATGAAACTTTGATGCAACCATCTTTAATCCAAAGGGGAATAAAAAAACTGGATATAATCTTTCTATTGCACAAAAGCTGATACTTGTTTTCTCTCGCTCGCATCAGTAGGGAGAGTTTCCTTTTAGACACAATGCAACTGACTCCAAAGCACAATAAATAGTGACTTGTTCTGAATACCTGAGCTCAAACACTTATTTATGAGAATAACTTTGTCATGAGACCTGTATCAGTAGTGATTCAAGTGGTAGCACTTACTCTGGTGGATTGTGCATTGAAGTTTCACTCCAGAGACATGAATATAAAAGTCTAGCATCTTGTCACAATACTGAGGGTGTGCTGCCTATTTTTGAAAGAGTCAATACATCGAGGACCTCTCAGATTTCTGGCCACTATTTATCATTCTAACTGAAATAATTTGCTGTGTGAAATTTAGCTGTCCTGATTGCTATATTACATCAACGACTGTGCTGTAAGATTGACTGCAAAGCATCCTGAGGTTGGGAAATTTGCTGTATAAATTTGATTCTATTTGCTTTTTAGAAGAAGAAAATGGCTGGTGTTGTGATAGTAATTCCTGGAGATTTGTACTTGTAGTCCAGTGAGTAATATAAGTTTTTTTATGGCTCCTGTGTATTAAATCTCCTTTATGAGTGATTCAACAAGGCTATTCTTTATTCAGTTAATGGCATAGCCAACATGACAAACCATTTTTTGTAAAGTTCTTCTGAAAATGGACTTTTAGTGGAACAATTTTTTTGTTGGCTAAACAGTTTTTAAAAAAAACTCAACAAAAACTTTTCTGTAATAATCAGTCATTAAACCTAAGTTGCTTGGGAAGATGTGACTTTGATGTATCATGGCTAAATATAATGTTTTCTTATTGCTGGTGAGCAATAAGTTTTATGTGAAGAAGATGTCTACTTTCTTACCTTTGGAATGTGTATCCCAGTTTTGTATTAATTCAGGAGCAAGTTTTTGAGAGTTTAGATAGAGGTTATTCATTCTCACATAACTTAAACACATCTCGCACACGTGTTCTCAGTTTCAAATATACAATGAATTGTTATGCCTGTAATTATCTCCATCTTTGATATATGATCTTTTATCTGCCACACGGTGGCTCAGTGGTTAATAGTGTCACAGTGCCAGGGACCCAGGTTCAATTCCATCCTCAGGCAACCGTGTATGTGGAGTTTGCACATTTGCCCTGTGTCTGCATGGGCTTCCTCCAGGTGCTCTGGTTTGCTTCCACAGTCCAAAAATGTGCAGGTTAGGTGGATTAGCCATGTTAAAATGCCTGTAGAGTTCAGGGATGTGTAGGTTAGGTGGGCTATTGCGGGATGGGTCTGGGTGGGATTCTCTCAGGGTTGGTGTCGACTTGTTGGGCCAAAGGGCCTGTTTCCAAACTGTAGGGATTTTATGATTCTATGAGGCAGGCCTGTTGTTTCTTAGATGTTTTCAGTTGAAGTGAGCATCTTGTAAAGTGAAGGATTCTCAGCATGCTGTGGGGTTTATCGTATTCAAGTTTCTAGGAAGTTGGTTCTCAGATGAACTTTAACTGGAACAGGTTATGTGGTCTGACTGATACCTCCTAACCTGTTTCAAGTCTCATTACTAGACCAGTTGAACTGATAGTTCCACTATAAAGCCATGAAACAAATTGTAAACAAGCTTCAATGATTTTTGAAAGCAATCAGAAAAAGCTTGTCATACTGTGGTGTTCATGTAGATTCCAACATCCTGTGTTGTGAATTAACATCATAACTATGTTTGAGGCTGTCAATGCCTTTTTTAATATGTATTAACCCATTCAATTTGCCGATATCCTTTTATATTGATGATCACTAACAACCTGTCTTGGTCTACCCACATTGATGGTCAAGAAAGCACAACAATGCCTTTACTTCGTTAGGAGGCTAAGGAAATTCAACATCTCCATAAAGATTCTTACCAATTTTTATAGGTGCACCATAGAAAACATTCTATCTGGATTCTTCATTGCTTGGTGTGGCAACTGCTGTGTCCAGGACCATTAGAAACTGCAGAGAGTTATTAATACAGCCCAATCCATCACACAAGCCAATCTCCCATCCATTGACTCCATCTTCACTTCTCACTGTTTTGGAAAGGCAGCCAATATAATCAAAGAACCCCTCCCACCCCATTTCTCATCTGTACTAACCTCTTCCATTGGGCAGAGATACAAAAGCTTCAGATTCAAGAACAGCTCCTTTTCTACTGTTATTAGACTTCTGAATTGACCTCAAATTTTAAATTTAATATTGATGTCGCTCTTGGTTCATGTTCTCTGTAAACATAACATTGCATTGCTCACTCTGTTCTATTACGGTAATGCACTTTGTAATGTATGATCTGCTATACTGCATGCAAAACAAAACTTTTCACTGTATCTGGGTAAATGTGACAATAATACATCAAATCCACTCAAATCAAGTGTTGGTTTCAGGAAAGGGCATTGAATCACAACGAGCGAGCAGGCTTTTTTAATGGTGCCCACCCTTAAACAGAAAGATACCTGAAATCTCCAGAGGACTGAAAAGTGTATATTTAATTCCATATTCACTGGAAACTTGGTATTGCCTGTAGGTCAAATGTTAAAATGATTTGCACCAGCTATTTTAATGAATTACTGTGTGCAGTTTTGAACAGTACTGATGGAAAGCTTATAAAATGAAACTTTTATACCTGGCAAGACAAATATAATACAACCTGACAAACAAAATTACATTCTTTTTAGTAAAATAACTTTCTTCCATTGGCCTGTCTTTCTATTTGTTTACTTGTATACTGGGCTATTTATCTAATCACTCCTTTTATTCACCTTATCTGATCCAACTGTCTCAACAGCTCTCTTTTGGAAGCCAGTTCCATTCATTCACCACTAAGAAGTGTATTTTCTCCCTAACCTTAAAACAACATGCTCACATTTTTGTAAAATCATTGACAGAGCTAAAGTTGCTGCTAATGTAGAATTTTGAGGTTTACGAAATCCTCTGAAAATTTTCCATGTCTACCTGTCTAATCTATAACTTGCTTTTCTAATCTTCCTATGTAGCTTGACCTGTGTATCTTTGTAATTTACAAGGTCTTATGTGTTTATGGGGCATCACATTTGAAAAGAAAAAGCAGCAACGTGTTCAAATTTAAGTCTGTGGAAGTAAAAATTCTGATTGGCTTAAGTGTTAACTTAATCTGCTGTTTGTCCAAACCTTCATTTTATCGTTTTACCAACCCCTCTAGTGGCAATCAGTTATCAGCCCACATCAGTAGCTTAATGTCTACAAGCAAATCAAACTAACCCAACCACTCTCATAATGCCTAAATTGACTATTCACTGTGAATACTGCATGAATTGAGTCAGGGGCAGGAGAGAGATAATTTATTGCATGCAAAGCAAAATTAATTTAACCTTAAAATCCCAACAATAAAATCTCTACAATGCCCATTTGAGTGGGGAGAAATGTCAGTCAGAAGTCTCCCTATTGTGGAACGAGAATTATGGCATCTGGACTGCGGCATATGATTTTTGATTGCTGATTCTGTAATACTGACTACAGGCCAGAAAAATCCAAGGCTGCTCTCACTCACTTGTAATTTGGAAGAGACTCGCCTAAGATAGGAACTGATTGAATTTCAAAAATAACAATTGCCTGTATAACATTTCAGATGCTCATATCAGTCTAAAACAATTCACTTTCTTTATGTAGAATTGAAACAATTGTTATTCGCTTCGTAAGGTCCAGAAGATCTGCAGAGTAAGATGCTGGAGCTTATGTACTTGCACGTTATACCTGTCAAGATGCAACTTGTTTTCCAGTGGAATATGTCTTGCAAAAAAGGGACAGTCATTGTGAACTATATAGGTGTCAGCTAACATGGTGGCACACTGGCTCAGTGGTGAGCACTGTTGCCTCACAGTGCTGGGGACCTGTCAATTCCAGCCTCAGGCAACTGTCAGTGTGAAGTTTGCACATTCTCTTTGTGTCCATGTAGGTTTCTGCTGGGTGTTCCAGTTTCCTCCCACAGTCTGAAGATGTGCAGGTTAGATAGATAGGCCATGCTAAATTATTTGTCAGATGCTCTAGAGACCTTTAAGCGACTCTTGGATAGGCACATGGAGGATAGTAAAATGTAGGGTATGCAGGGTAGATTGATCTTAGTGGGATAATAGGTCGGCACAACATCATGGACTGAAGGGCCTGTACTATGCTGTAATGTTCGATGTTCTATGTTCTTGAATTGCCCATAGTGTCTGGAGGTATAGGTTAGGTGGATTAGCCATGGGAAATGCAGGGTTACAGGGTTAGAATATAGGGATGGATCTGAGTGGGATGCTCTTTGGAGGGGCGGTGTGGACTTGTTGGGCTGAATGACCAGTTTCCACACTGTACGGATTCTATGACTATGACTAACACTTCTGCAGTACCGTGTCTAGTTCTGGTTGCCCTGTTATACAAAGGATATTATTAAGTTGGAGAGGGTTGAGAATAGATTTACCAGGACATTGCCAGGAATGGAGCATTTGAGTTATAAAAATAGGCCGGGACCTTTTTCACTGGAGTGAAGGAAGTTGAGAGGTGACCTTATGGAAGCTTATAAAATCATGAGGACTACAGATAAGGTGAATCGCAGATGCCTTTTCCTTAGGGCTTTCAAGATAGGGGCCATATTATTAAGGTGAGAGGAGAAAGGTTTTAAAAAGACACAAGGGACAATTTTTTTTATACAGAGTGGTTCGAGTGTGGAATGAGCATCCAGGGGAAGTGTTGGATGTGGGTAAGTTACAACATTTAAAAGTCTTTTAGATGAGTACACAAATAAAAAAGGTTTGAGGAGATTGGGCTATGTGGAACAGGTGGGATTAGTTTAGTCTGGGATTATGGTCGGTATGGACTGATTGGACTGAAGGGTCTGTTTCCATGCTGTATGACTCAATGACTCTAACTCAGTTGGCTGGATTGTGATACTGAGTAATGCTGATGTGGTGGGTTCAAATCCTGTAGCAGATGAGGTCACCATGGAGGCTCAGCTTTCTCTAGCGCATCCCTTGTCTGAGTCACAATGATCCTCAGGTTAAACTCACCACCGATTGTCTCCTTTAAATGAGAAAGCAGAGTGTGGTTCTCTGGAACTATAGTGACTTTTGTCCATTTCCCTTTGAGCTTTGATCTCCACTTCAGAAACACTGGAACAGTTGACCATCATTGCTTCAAAAGGTTTAAATTGGTATTCTGCCCAACCATCTGTTTCTGTGTTGCAAAGACTGAACAGGTAGCTGAGGGCTTTCAAAAAAAACGCTGTATTCAGCTTTGGAGGTTTTTTGGCACTGATATAAAACAAAACCCTTTTATAAATGCTTGGTTGCATTCTAAACCAACTAATTGAGCTCAGCAGGAGTTGTTGGTACATCAGCCAATGGACCGTGATCTTAACTTAGATTCAGTTTCTAAGCAGTTAATAAGAACCTTGTTTCTTGAACTGGTTTTGGATAGTCATTCATTTGTCTTGACAGTCTGATGAGCATCACAAAGAATTTTTAATGTTTTCATAGGGCTTATGGACTATTTTCTTGCACTGCAGGCATTCAACCAACAAGTAGTGTTATTTGCCCAATGCTGAGCCTTCTATTTCTGTCAAGAATGGTGCATCTTGGATGTTTACTGGCTCATAGCTTTGTTGTTCCAGTAGTGCCAGGTTCAAATAGTAGCCACTTGCAAGGAAGAAGAGTTGATGGATTTAAGATAAATCTTGGGAGGGGATCACTGGGGGGTTTCAGCTGGACCCAGTGCAGGAGTGAGATGCAAATAGAGGGCTGAAACATAGAATCCCCACAATGTGGAAACAGATCATTTGGCCCAACATGTCCACATTGCTCCTCTGAAGAGCATCCCACCCATCCCTATCCCCCTACCCTTTCCCTGTAACCCTGCATTTCCCATGTCTAATCTACCTAACATACAAGCCCCTAACATTCAGGTAATTTAGCATAACCAGTCCACCCTCATCTGAACATCTTTGGACTATGGGAGGAGACCGGAACACGTGAAGGAAACCCGCACAGGCACGGGGAGAATGTGCAAACTCCACACAGACAGTCACCCCAGGGTTGAATCGATGCCAGGTCCCTGGTGCTGTGAGGCAGCTGTGCCACCCCCAGCTGAGCACTGAGCCACCATGCCACGCTGTGGATTTGACACAATAGGGTTTGGGAATGTTTGAAAACTAAAGCATGTTGTGACTTTGTGAGGTAATGCCTCCAGTGGGAATAGGGGTCTCCCAAAAGATGTTCCTTTGAATGTCCTGCTGTGCTGTAGAAGTTGCCAGCTTTCTAACTGCCCTGGAGCTCTCGCTGCTGTTGGTAAATACAAGTAGGGGAGGGCTGAAGTATGTATGAGTCTGTTAATTGGCAGGGGAGGTGGATAGGCAGTGTGCAAGCCAAGGCCAACATTTACAAGCCGTCCCACCTTGACCCGGGGGTGGCAGACTGTAACATTTTGCCCAATGAGTTCAGTAAATGGCTGAAATTGTATAAATGGGCATGTTGGGTATTTAGAGAATATGGGGAGGTACAAGGGGCATGAGTGTGTGGTGAATGAGGAGATTTGAGGAGTTAAGGCTCGGGTGTCACATTTTCATTTACAGGACTGGCCTGCTGTTCTTAACTTCTAATCTGCTCAGTTTTCTATCTGCCCATCCTTTTGCCTGCCTTAAGTCTGCTTCTGGAGGTGATCCCCCAGCCTGTCCCAACCATGCCTCGTTCAAATAGCAGGAGTGGCAGCTGATGGGCAGGAGGTGGGATTGCAGTGTCTGACTTGTAATTCTGGTCTCACATTTGAAAATCCAAGCTCAGAAGTTTGAGAAAAGTACTGATGAGTGGCTGGAAGGTTATTGAGGGTTACCTGTTTCTGAGAAACTAATTGTAGGTGAAATTGACAATGACTCTATATTTTACAGACAGTTACCAAATCAAAACCTGGACAAAGGTATTTGTCATATTATTTTACAAATCTTTGTGCAACAGTTTGGTGAACCTCTCCTATTCCTCAACTATCACTTCAACATATTCAAACTTGCGTTTTCAAGCAGCGCCATTCACAACCCTTAAAGTCTACATTTGAAACTGATACGTTTTGGTAAATGTTTGTAGTCAGAGATGCAGTGTGCCAGAACTCTGGAATACAACAGTTTCCACTTTTTGGTTCCAATCTCAGCATAAACTAGGTTAGGTATTTTACAGTCAGAAACAATAACATCTTTCTTGTGCTCTGACCCTTTAATGATGTCTCTTCATCTTGACCTGAGATTATGCTTTTGGCCATAAAGGGAAAGGTTTTAGCACTAGTGATTGAATCCCTACAGTGTGGAAGCAGACCATTTGACCTCTGAAGACCCACCCCCACCCTACCCTAATTCCTTCAAACCTACACTTCCCATATTTAATCCACCTAAACTGCGCATTTTGGACTGTGGGAGGAAACCGGAGCCCCCGAAGGAAACCCACGCAGGCACAGGGCAATTCCACACAGACAGTCACCCAAAGGGGGAATTGAACCTGTGTCTTTGGCACTGTGAGGCAGCAGTGCTAACCACTGAGCCTCCGTGCTACCCCTAACGTTTTAGGAATGAAGGAACCTGGAATTGCAGAACAAAGGGAGAAGTGTATATGTGATGTATTTTTCTCATGTATTAGAATAGTAGAGTTGCAGTGGTGTATGACACTGTATTCGTGTTCATATAGATGTATTTGAGTATAAAAGCCTACAGCGAGTGAGTAATCTGACCATTCCCCGCTGACTCCCTCTTCCCCACTTCAAGCTGCACGTTGTTCCTTTTCCATGGCTAAATCTAAATAATATTCAAAGATCCACCAGAAGGCAAAACCAAGTCCTCTTCCCCACTTCTAGCTGTTTCTTCTGCTGATCCTCAATTTATATACCAAGGAGGTACCTTTCCAAGTGTCTGCTGTAGTGGTACAACATGGTTTCCCACCATCTGCTACTTCTTGTAAATCACTCTGCAAATTCAGATGGCCCTAACGTGTCTGAGTCAGAAATCAGTCCTATGCTCATCAGCTGTCAGTGCCTCCTCTTATTTGTTACTGTCTTATCTACCTTCCTTCTGCTCCCCTTCCACTCAAACTAATCCCATACTTTACAGTCTCTCTGTTATTCCACGTTCTGTCCTCATGAAGCAAATCTCACCAGGAAGCCCATCATTGATTCTCTTCGTTTCTTGTTCTATTCCTCAAATACCCAAACATCCCACCTTAGCATTAATCTTACTGATCTCTTTCTCCTCCCGTCTCTCTCTCTCTCTCTTTCTCTCTCTCTTTCTCTCTCTCTTTCTCTCTCTCTCTCTCTCTCTCTCTCTCTCTCTCTCTCTCTCTCTCTCTCTCTCTCTCTCTCTGTCCTCACCCCAGTGACATTATTCTGATGTGCTTCAACATAATTTTCATCAACACTGTTCTTAAAGAAACACCTGAGCGCTGTCCACTCCCTTCAATCACTTCCCTTTTCCAAACTTGCATTTTTTCTAAAGTTCCGAAATTTATCAGTGACTTCCCTATAGTCTAATATCCCATTGCTGCATGAAGCCTCCACGTTAGTCTTCATCCTTTGCTGTAACAGCCTATATGACTATGATCATAGTTCATTGCTTTTCCTTGTCCTGTTTGATTTTTTTCTGGTGCCTTTGACACCCTTGACTACACATCCTTTGCTATGCTACATGTAGCTATTTATTTACTGTATAAAATGATATTGAACCCACTGATGATAGATTTATGGAGTATGTCTAAGTCAAGATGATACACGATTATGGCTGGGAAGCGAATTAACCACAGCCGTTTTGATTAGATCACAGTTGGACACTGCTGTTGTAGCTCCCATGTGCTAGAGATGCCTGAGGACGGATAAGGGAGCTTCAGTCTCTGATGTCACAATCCTAGCAACTCAGTACTATTTTCTAATTTGTTGTATTTGTGTTTTTGGACTTGAACATTTTCAAAATGGATATTTGTAAGTATATTGTGATGTTTATTGGATACATTCTGAACCAGAACACCAACATTAGTTTATAATGTCCATTTGTGGCTTAAAAAAACCATGATTTAAACTTTATACATAGTACCTCCAATATCATAGATTAAAGTTGCCATAGACCCGGAGGACCGTAGCATGCTCTCCCTCATTAGAGAGAGATGATTGGTGGTGGTTTAACCTGAAGGTCACTCCACCTTAGGGGAAGCAGAGGTCAAGAAGGTAGGGCCTTCACAGTAACCTCAGGAATTGAAGTCAAGCTGTTGGCATCACAGAACAGATGTCTGGTGAACTGAGATAACTGACACCAAGTCATAGATTATACCCCTGGAGACAACAGCTTGAACAGCCTACCTTAATACGGGGTGTAACTTGTCAATATATCTAAAGACAATATGCATCCATGTGGAGATAACTATGCTCAAGGCTGTAGTCTGAAGAATCAAAGTGTAAACCTGAGAAAAAAAGAGCACTTACTTATTTTAGCAGATGCTTTCCTGTTTGAAAAGATTGAAATACTAGTTCGTATTTGTTCACTTTGAGGTGATCGTCTGAGAATAAATATATAAAGGAGAAAATTTCCAATCTCCTGATGGGAGTGAATCTGACAAAATGTGTTTGAAGCCAAGGTTAGCTGATCCTCCGGCAACATGCACCACCAATCCAGGCTGCTCCTGTCTGCGCACAACTTGCAAAATGTTTTCAATGCTTGCTGATAGTCTAGGCTGGGATTCCAAAGGAAGCGGAGGCCTCCAGCACTGTACAGGAAGCAATCTAAGAGTTGGCCTTAAACACCGGAGTCCCTTCAGAGTTTTGCTAACCACTGACAGCTCTGTAAACAAAGCAGCAGCAGAAAGTGAAGGTTGCTTTCCCTTTTTGTAGTAGGTAGCCTGTTCTAGATGTGGGCTTCAAAGGAATTCACTGTGAAATGATGGGCTGCCTCTCAGCGCTGGAGCATTTACTACAGTGATTATCAACAGACATCACCATTTGATGGACTATTAGATATCAGGAAGAGATGTGGTCTGATTAAACCACAGGGATTGGGCTGTCTTTGCTTTCCTGTTCCGAGAGAATTGGATTCACGGAAGGAGTTAAGCTCTGAGAGGCTTCCGGGTGGTCCCAGAGATGCAACACACACACTCTCTCATTAGTCTATTCAATTGGAAACATTTGTTACTTGTAAGATAGAATTCTAAATATTTGCACCACCAGTTTTTGTTGCACTGTTTCATCTTAAACAATGCAGCTTGAACAAAAGAGTGTTAATGTTTAGCATGGTGGTGAGCTTTTCGGTGGCAAAAGGACCACTGTACAGACAAAGACCCACTGTTAGGGTCATTTCTACAGAATGAATAGTAACAACGCACAGAGTTTTACATTTTAAATAAGCTCCTTGTTTTCTATGAAAATCGGTCCTATATTTGTTTAATATCAGCATGTGGCACTGGTAGGTAAGAATGGTTCTGCTTGTTCAGTTAATCCAGAAGGATAGTCATTTTTGTTTGAAACTTGATGTAGTATAAGTTCTAGATTTCTGTGAGTATAGATGTGTATATATATTTGTATAGGTATAAGCATGTTGCAGAATTTTAACCAATACATTACTGTTTCCAGGTTTTTAACGAAGACACAGCAGAACACTTGCCCATAAACCATGGATATGGATGAGTTTGAACGTCGCAGGGAGGAACGCAGAAAAAAGCGTGAGGAAATGCGCCGTGAGGTGGAAAGGTAATGATTTGTGCTCTGTCTACAGGACTCATCTACCAATACAAAACTTGTGGCACACAGCAGAAATGTTATCAGGAGCTTGGGCATGGAGATAGGATGCTCATGGCTCGTGTGGTGCCCATTTCATTGTCCACACAATGGTGAAGGCCACGGATCAGGTATGCAGCATCCCCTCTGGTGCACAGTGAGAGTTCAGCCAACCCTGTCCTCAGACTGTAATGCCTGCTTCACATCACAAGGTTGTAAAATCTATTATTTGACTTGGTGCAGTTTTAAATTTGCATGATTTCAATATGTTACTTTACTATGTTAATATTTTAATATGGCTAATGGGCTTATTCTTACAGTATTTTTAAATGAATGACTGAGAAATGTGTTCATCTGCAGTTTTCCATTTGACTCATTGAGCATCAAGAATCTTCCATGATTCTGAATAGATCCCGGTTCTAACTTTATAACATTGCTTTTATGCAGTCTGTCGGAGAAGAGAAGAATTTGCTTTATCAAATATCTTGTCAGCATTGGCTATTCAACACATTAAACTTTGAAAGTACATCAGTTGTCAAGTGGGGAAACTGAGCAAAAGGATCGCACAACAAATGAAATGAATGACCAATAAATTTGGCTGCTTTTATTTGGGTTGTTGAGAAGAATGTTGGCCAGCACACATGAAGCACTCTCTGCTTTTCAAGTTTTGATTGGGAATCTTTAATTTCTTTTGAGCCAAAAAAGGTGGCAGGACCTCTGTAGCTCTGGCAATACAGCATTCCGACAGTATTACATGGACTGCTGAATCCAGCATAATAAAGAAAATTGCAATGAAGAAAGTTGGCTTCTTAAGCTCGTGAATTTATATAATTAAATATAATATGCCAGTAAATATACTATGCCAGAGTGAAGTGGAACTTACGAATGTGAAATAAAAATCAAAAGAACTGTGGACACATAAATCAGAAACAAAAACCGAAATTGCTAGAAAACCTCAGCTGCTCTGACAACATCTGTGGGCAGAAATCAGAATTAACGTTTAGGGTCAAGCAGCCCGTTCTGAGGAAAAGTCACCTGACCAGAAACGTTAGCTGCGATTTCTCTGCAGATATGTTGCCTGATCTGCTGAGCTTTTCCAGCAATTTTGGTTTTTGTTAAGAATATGAAAGTTGTATAACTGTTGGTGTCGTTGAATCAAGTTTACATGGGATTCCAAGGATTTATTGAAAGCATAGCCTGAAGATGTTCATGCTTAAAACCATAAGATGAAGTAGTACGCCATTCACTCCGTTGAGTCAGTTCCACCATTCAGTGACTGATCTGATAATTCTTAACTGGTTAAAGTTGTATGATTTTGGCTAGAGTCACTTTGGGCCCTTCAACACATTGGAAACCACTTGTAGATGAAAACAAATAAAGCTTACAACCAGTAGATCACATGTACAACAATGACGAAATAATTCTTTAATTTCCCATCTCGTCTCAGCTCTTTATCAGTGAAAAATGATTTAGAATAGATTCCCTACAGTGTGAAAACAGACCATTCGGCCCAACACGTCCACACTGCCCCTTGAAGCATCCCACCCAGACCCCTTCACCTATAATCCACACACACCTGAACACTATGGGCAATTTAGCATGGCCAATCCACCTAGTCTGCACATCTTTGAACTGTGGGAGGAAACCGGACCACAGAGGAAGCCCACGCAGACACTGGGAGAATCTGCAAACTCCACACAGACAGTTGCCCGAGGCTGGAATCGAACCCGGGCCCCTGGAGCTGTGAGGCTGCAGTGCTAACCACTGAGCCACTGTGCCGCTAAGCAGAGCTAATGTTTCAGGTTGTCGAGGGATTAAAAAACTAATAAAGGTCAATGGGACCCTAGTACAGGCACTTCAGCATGAATGCCAAGCAATTAACTCGGTTACATTTGAGTGGAGGTCTCCTGTGGTACAATGATAGTGTCCCTCCCTCGGAGCCTGGACACTCAAGGTTTGAGTCTTACCAGTTCCCGAAGTGTGTCATTACATCTGTAAATTGTTTGATATGGGAAAATATACAGTGATCAGACTAAGGTAGAAATGTCTCTACCTCTAAACAAGGAGGCTTAGGTTCAAATGTTCCTTGTCCAGAAATGTGTAATGACTTCTCTGCATAGGTTGATGAGAAATATACCTAGGACAGGAGTGGAAGGTCTGTAGTGGCTTGGTGTTCCCACCTGTAGGTCAGAAGATCTGGGCTCAAGTCCCACCAGCCCCAGATGTGTACCATGATATGTCTGAACAGGTTGATAAAGAATATTTTGGAGGAGGAGTAAGCCATTCAGTTCTTGAAGCTCCTCACAGCAATGATATTGGGAGTGACTTTTAGCTGAACTTTATTTATCTACCTTTGAACCCATTTCCATGTTCGCATTACCCAGTATAAATCAGTTCGTCTCAAATGTCTCCATGTTCACAGCTTTTATTTTTCCCCATGAGGAGAAAGTAGAGTTAACGTTTTGAGTCAGGTGACCCTTTATGTGAGGAGTACTAAGTACTTGCTAGTGTCGGTAAACCATATGAGTTTTATGACAGTTGACAATATTGTGGCACCATTTGGCTAGCTTTTGATTCCAAATTTTATTTTCTTCAAATTTCACCATTTGCAAAGTAGATTTCAAACTCCTGACTGCAAGTCATTAACTTGGAGGCCAAAGGATTCCTAAGCCAGTGACATTACTACAATGCCATTGCCTCCCCCAGGAGAAAGAAGCCCAGATTATCACTGGATGACAGGAGCATGGAGACTGCTGGCAATTCACTGTTTTCTCGTAAAGAGAATACAGTGGTTGTGACAAGTTTAGCCAGGTGGACTATAATTTCCCTGGTTGGGGAAGTTAATCTGATCCAATCCAGAAACCCTGGTTGATAGCTAAGAACAGGGGTGTCAGAGGTTCTGTTTGCTCTGAGAACAGGCTCTGAAGAAGCTGGATCGTTGTCAAGGAGTCAAGAGTGACTTGGTAGTGGATCATAGACCTCTGTAAAGTTATTTCAGAGGAGAATACTTGCTCTGGGGGCAGCAAGCAGACAACTGAACTGTTTCTGGATCCTAAAACCCAAGAGAAAGCAGTCACTGACCTGGAATATTGCCTGGGACACCACATCATAGAAACAGAGAGAGAATCACTGTCCCATGAGGAACAGGGATGGGCTGTGGAAGCTGGAGGACCAATCAGAGGCCTTTCAGCTTCAGTGCAGCATGTGGCTGGAAGAAAAGTGAAGTAACTGAAAAAATATTTAAATAAGAAGGGACCTTAAGGGGTATTCCCTCAACTGGGTGGTCTTTGGTTGCTCCTCTACTTAGACAAACAGAGAATGTCGCCCAGCCTGGCAGGGAAATTGGCACCTTGGCCTGTCACTGTGTGCCATTCTCCAGGAGGTTAAAATGCACACCACTCCCTGTCACTAGGGGGAAACTGAGGGCCGACTGGAAAATCCCACCCTGCTCTATTTCTTGTCCTAAATGAAGTTCTCTGCGAGTCTAATTGACTACCTTCCTCCTGGAGGCAGGCTACCCTACCTGCCCAGAACCCATATCTGTCAACGTGCCCGACATTGGACGTGGGGGAGGGAAACTGACGCTCCATCTAGCCTCATAAGCTTGATGCTCAGTTCACCTGTGCTGTACCTCTGTGGAATCTGGAAATCCAGCCTTTGACCTACGAAAAGGAGAGTAATAGGAATAAAAATCACGATATGTTTTGTTGCATGCACCATTTCTGTTTAAGTGGCAATAAAAGAAATAGAAAACCCACTTTCGAGCAATGAAAGATTGAATTGAGAAGATGATGGCTGTGAAGATTCTGTTCAAGAAAACGGAGATATTTTCAAGTCAATATATGCCAAATGGAGTGCTTTATGACTTTTGACATTGCGAAGTTGAATGGTTTATGATCTTTTTGGGAGGGCTGTACAATCAAAAGAAAACCATACCGAACCAGCAGGTGGGGAAGAAACTGTCAGTTTGAGAATGGACAGGAACCAGACGTTTATCATTTATTCAATAGCTGTTGAAGAAAATGTAACAATTCGGTTTGTCTTGAATTAATTCTCCCTGTCTCATTTATTTTTATATGGTGATATGCATGTATCTGTTTTTCAACACTCAATAATGAAGGCATACATCTGTTTCCTATGATTCATTGAACCCTATTTATAACTTAAGTTGGTGAAATTACCCCTTATTCAGCAGTAATTGGCACAAAGGAGAAGGTTAGTTCTGAGATCAACCTCTCCTAGCAGAGTACACCCAGAGCAAAGGCTGGAGATAAGGCTGCAAGATTGCTTGTCCTAGCCCTAACACATCCATTCCCTTGGGATTAGAGAATTGTCCTATTATACTATTATCCTTTAGGTTTTTCCCTTGGCACTAATTTTAGACATTAACTAAATACAGAAACATGTACAGAAGCAGAAAATAACATTGTACATTGTCAAACCATCGCCAAATGTGCAGAGTGGAACTTTCGATTTTTTTTAAATTGTAGAAAATGTACAATATATTTTACAGAAGAGAGCCCTTACTATTGATGACTTTATTGGCCTTTTCGCACCACTGTAGGGTTACAAAGTCTAAACAATGTACCAATGCTGAAAGCAAGAATTTAAACACCTCAAAACATGCTCATGACATGAAGAAATTCTATTAGCCAATATGAGAGTCAGTGGATGCATAGGAAGATTCCACTCACAGCAACTGCTGGAGTAGGCTATCTGCTTTCAGTGGTGTCAGTTCAGAGTGAGGAAACTGTCCTACTGTTCTTCTGACCAAGACTTGAGTCGAGATCTTTTATGCACTGTATACCTGAGAAAGCAGACTGGCCTACACTTTGGCATCTCATCCAAAATGAGAAATATACACCATTATGATAATTTGAAACAGTGTTGCAAAAAAAAGGAGATATTTAGAGAACCAGTTTTCTTGAAATTTGTGCCTGGATGTCTGATACCAGATGTCCGCATTTTGGTGATCCCACCATGGTTAGTCTATAGATTTTCCCAAATAGTGGACAATCGCATCGATATGACAGAGGAACTTTACCTTGCTTTCTACCTAATTTGTCTCATGGAAGACCACAACAATGTGCAGAGAGTGAAGGGAAGGGGTGTCTTCACCAAGTCCGGAGGAGTCAAAGTATATTCCGAGAGGAGCTCTTTTGGCATTGGGCTGAATGGCCTGTTTGTGTGTCGTGCGAGATGTAATTTTAATTTGATTGAATTGGAAACAACTTACTGTATGTCTGAACTTTAGGAGGCAATGCTGTAGGCATCTCTGTGCAGAAGAGATATTCCTGTTAAGCCTATGTTAAAGGGAGTCCTGAATTAAATCACCTTAAAAAAAACCTTTGGCTACTTCTGTCTGTGCTGTCTCCATAGTATCCCACTCTCCTCTGCTACTCCCACTTCCTCGCGCACTCATTGATTCTCACAGATCTTCCACAAGTAATGTGAAGACTGACTTTTAAAATACAGTGGACAGTTACGCCTCTGAGTCAAATCTCTGATTTCTCAATGGTAGCTGCTTCATTAAATAAGTAATGTCTAGTAGTCAGTAATAGGATCCAATCTCATTTTCCGTTTTTATCCTGGAATCTTTTTTTCCAAAAAAAAATGCCACGCGGGTCTTTTGTTAGAAAACTTGTTGGGATCTTTGCAAGCCTTGACATAAGTAGCATTCGTGTTTGTCCCAATCTCCAGAGAGAGTATTTTTAACTGCACATAATGTTTATAATAGGAAATTCTTTAGATACTAATTCACCCACTCCTAACATGGCCTTTTTTTAACTCCTGCAATGTTCAAGGTTAAAGTGAGTCTGCTTGAATGCGGTGCATGGTTAGAAAATGCTAACCTTGGCACTTTCCAATCTAACGGGAATGCTGCAGGTTTCTTGGGGATATCAGACTGTAAACTAGATATCCTACCAAGCTGTCAGCGCAGATTTTTGTGTTGAATGAATGCTTTATTTCTGCAACACATGGAACTAATGCTCTTGGAGCAGCAACAGTAAGCCCACAAATTTTATACTCCCAAGGAAATGCCCCTGATCAGCACTGGCCCATTACAGCACTGCCAGGACCTTCAATTGGCAGAATGACTGTTTTAAGAGCAAAATGGTACTCGATAGTTATGAAGGGTTTCAAGCAAACAGAATGTGGAACAAAGATTTATTTAAGTCATGCCGGACTGTGTGGTTATGAATTGCATTTAAAGTTTCTAAGTATATGTGCAGATAATCAGCATGATTTTTTATTTATTCTCTCGACTTTAATCCCTACAAGTACTTTCTTCATTGGTTCTTTGCCCAAAGGTAGATCTGACCCATGGTACAGCGATCTCCACCACAGTCAGGCAAGGAACCAGGTCCCAAATCCACTACAGTTAGACAGGGACCAAACCCTCTGCTGATCCAAACCAACCATATAACCAACTGAGCCATCCTTGCCTCAGAAAATCCACGTTGCTGTAGCAATGTGCACTTTGACAACAGTATTTTAGCCCACGGCTATGGATAATAATTGCAGATTTTGTTCCATTACATGGCAGGCAAGGAATCTCTCCTGCTCTTACCAGCTTCCAAGAAACTACATTGAAATCCGTTTCAGGTTGATATTCAACCTGTTTGACTACATTGTGAACCACTTTCCTCGGTCAGGCAGTGCTGGAGTGGAGTTTGGAGGTACTCCGTTAAAGGCAGGAATAGTACCCACTGTGCCGGAAGACTTCCTGCAATTCCAATAATAGATTATTTCAAAAGAAATTTTAGAGTAGTGGTAGAGGTTATTTGTTGGGGTGAAAATAGGAATTTACCTCTTTGGCTGAAGTTAACAGGTTAATGATTATAGCTGAAAGTATCCCAAGGTTAAATGAGGGTGCTATAAGCATCTAAATCAGTTTTTAATGATTCACTCTTGGGTTGAGGGCATCACTGGCTAGACCAGCATTCATTGTCCATCCCTAATTAAGAGTCAACTACATTGCTGTAGGCCAGATCAGGTAAGGATGGAGGTTTCCTTCCCTAAAGGATATTAGTGAAACAGATGGGTTTTTTCCTGACAATTAACAATGAATTCATGGTCATCATTAGACTGCTAATTCCAGATATTTTTTGTATTGAATTGAAATTCCACCATTTGCCATGGCAGGATTGGAACCCAGGTCCTCAGAACATGAGCGATAACAAGGTGTAGAACTGGATGAACACAGCAGGCCAAGCAGCATCAGAGGTGCATGAAGGCTGAAGTTTCAGGCCTCGACCAACCCGAAATGTCAGCCTTCCTGCTCCTCTGATGCTGCTTGGCCTGCTGTGTTCAGCCAGCTCTGCATCTTGTCATCTCAGATTCTCCAGCACCTGCAGTTCCTGCTATCCTCAGAATATTACCTAGGTCTCTGGACTAACAGTCCAGCAGTAATACCACCAGGCCATTGCTTCCATTAAGTGGTTTGGAAATTATTGCCAGTTAAGATTAATAAAGCTCAATAACTCAAAATATTTTAACTAAATCTGGCAACAAGATGATGATTTCAAAAATGCTCTTGCAAAATAACCTGGGTGGTCACCATGTTGACTATCTTATGGAGTTCACATAGGAATTGGCAGTCATTTTGGGATCTGTGATTTTGGAAAATTCAAGGAGCCATTTTAAGTGGAAAATCCTTGCTCATGAACACCACCATTGCCCTTATCAGTGGAATACTTTGATAGCAGTAAAGTCTAGGCAACTCTTAAAATTTGTAACTTTTTAAGATAGCCAGGATAATCTATCTAACACTGTTTGTGCATTTTCTTCTATTATATCACTGTTGATTAACAATGTTCAATCATTTGTACTTTGGTCATGTGTAGCAGTCAGTCATTACCAACTCAATGATACACATGAATTTTCTAAGTAAGGGCAGTACTAGTGAACTGCATGTCTCAAATAATCATATTGCTCAGCTCATTACAGAATGCATTAATAGGCTAGAGAGATACAGAATCAAATTATTAATCTATAAGACTGCGAAAAGCAAACAGCTTGGGAGGTGTCAGCTCATAGCTGGCAAGAACACAGTGGATGAGGCCATTATATAGTTGCTCCTGCTGATGAAAAGCTTTTACATAAAAAGGAAAATCAAACTGAAGCCTGTGTGATGGCACAAAGTTACCATATTTTCAGAGAGCAGATTAAGTACCTGAAAGAGTAATTATCCAGGCGCTGGGGCTGAGGTAGTGTCTGTTGGTTTGATTGACTAGAAGCCTAATGCAGAGTGATTCCAACAGCATGAATTCAATTTCTGCATCAGCTGAGGTCAACATGAAGAACTGTCTTTCTCAACCTCTCCCCTTGCCTGAGGCGCGGTTACCCCAAGTTAAACCACCACCAATTTGTCTCTCTCTAATGAGAGAGCAGCCTGATGGGCCTGTAGGACTATGGTTTAGACTGTGATGCTGTTGGTCCTCTGCTTTCCTACCTGCACCAATCTGCAAGGCAATGGCAAGCCCAGTCATACTCAACCTTTCATCCATTCCTTATAGTTGTCTTCCAGGGATAGTTCCTGCCTCTTGACAGCATGTTGCACTGCTCTCATCTCTATTCCACTTGGGGCCAAGCCCATCCTGTCAATGGGACACCCCAACTGTTCCCTTAATCCTAATACCATCAAACTGGTGACCACCTGGCTTTCATTCATTTAAAGTCATGTTGCGCCACTGAGGCATTTGGTTGGAACCAAGAAATGATCTGGGTGTCAGATTTTCATAACTTGGCCTTTGTTTTCCCTACATTACAACAATAGCTTTCAATCAGCAGTTAAGAGGTACTTTGGGACAGTGGCCATGAATAATGCTATTTTGCAAGTTCTTTCACAATATCTTGATGAATGCAAAATATATCTGAATTACTTCCATTTATTTATAGTCATTTGTACCAGATTTCTGCAGAATTTTCCAACTCCTCAGCATGTGTTGTGCTCAACAGTAGCCCCGAAAACAAATTCAACTACAATATGCAATTGAATTGTTTTTAAGTTACATAAAGAAATGTAGTTGTCATGATTAAATTGTTCTGTGTGGCCTGTGAATTTATTTTCAGGCCTATGTGGGTTCTGAGCGAAAAAGATCAGTTGAAGTCTGATGATAAGATGTAAATATATTTTCTTGGATGAACATTGGCACATAATCAATTTCCTGAGAGTTGAACCATGGTCTGGCTGTGCATTGAGTTCACTGACAGGAAATGTGTAATGGGAAGCAGGCACGTTCTGCACTTGACAGAAAGTCAGCTTTTCAAAGTGGACACACCGTGTTTTGAGAAAGTTCAAACATGGAATTTCTCTTTAGTTTGTGTGCTATATATTAGTGCTGATTTTTGGCTTTAGCACTGTGGCTGTCTAAATTCTTTTTTGGTCGTTGCTACTGTCAGAGTTTTGATAGCTGGGATTCCAGTCTGGATTTCTCCCTCCTTCCCTAGCGACCGCTCCCCCCCCCCCCGCCCTCCCCAACCCTTCCTGTTATTTGGAGAATGAAAACATGGGTGAAAGTATGCATCCCAGGAAAATTTGATGCCATTGGAGTTGCATTGTTCTTACCAACCTATTCACAAGAAGTGTTGTCCACAAGCAGAGCCACGTTAATTTGAATATATGAGGGAAAACTTCTTTTGAGGGATTCCATTAATTAAGGAGGTAGTGACAGGTTTGTGCTCTCCTTGAATCTGGCCTCCAGTCAACCTTTACCATTGAATGAGGACTTAAGTAGCTGGGACCTTGTATGACTAGCTGGTCTCAGGGCTTTGTAGGAATGTCAGACAAGTGCAAGGAGCTCATGAGCTCTGTTGCAAAGTTTGAGATCATCTGTACAGCTGCCTCTGCTTCTTCCCCCTCTTTTCGTAGATCGAGCCAAACATGCATAGAGCTCCCCCTACCTGATTTCATTTCCTTTTTCTCCTTATCGATCTCATCTCCCCTATTCCTTCGCCAAGCCCATCCTGTCAATGGGGCACCCCAACTGTTCCCTTAATCCTAATCCCATTAAGCTGCTGACCACCCGGCTTTCATTCATTACCCCGCGTTCATTGACTTTATTAAGGGTTTTCGCTTCTCGGGTACTGTTTCAAAATCCTTCAGATTTGCAATCATTATCTCCTTCATCCCCACGCAGCCCTCACCCCTCTCTCTTTGCAAAACCACCACCCGATCTCTAAACTCCCTTCAAACATCAAATCCCAAATCTATTTTCTTGTTCGCTGTCTCTCCATATTGGAAAGACTAGATTCACAGCCTTGTTACATAAATGTAAAAACACTTGTCAAATTGTAACTGGCATGCTGTGTGATGGTGGCAGCATTTGAAATAGCCTCTACATCTCTACGGCCATCCAGCTGGGTTGAACTATCCGTGCCTCGTTCCATTATCATTAGCAGTTCGATTATAACTAGAGTATCATGTCCTGTTGCATCTGCACCATTTCCCTCCAGTGTCACCCAAGCATTGAAACTTGGCTTTTTCTTCTTTCACACTTACATACTGTATCATGGATGATATCAACTAAAAATGCAGCATAGGTTTTTACATTATGATCTCGGTGAAGATCAACAATAATTTCAAAAAAGTAAACTTGAACTCTCAGTTATTAACTGACAAAATGATGTTGTAATATTTCATCATTTAAACAATTTTTTTAACTGCCCAAGGATTAAACAAAGTATTATCATCTTGACATTATATTCCATAACACTTGTATTTTTAAATCAAAAATCTCCAATGAAAGATCACTGAACCCTAAATATTAACTCTGATTTCTCACCCACAGATGCTGTCCGACTTGCCGACTTCCTGTAGCAGTTGCTGTTTTTGTTTCAGATTTCCAGCACCCACAGTTATTTATTTTAGTCTCAACAACACTCTTCTAATTCTTCTTTCATTTCCACTCGAGAGTTTTTCGCCACTTAACATCATCTTACAGGATTCTTAGCTTCTCCAGGGTTCTACCCAAGGTGTGTCACAGGTCTTAGTAATTCACTTTAATTATTCTTAGTGTTCCCATCATTACCTGGATTATGAGAGTTCATGAGATTTCTAACATTCAGCCATGTGAAATTTTCACATTCCCTTCAAAAACTTATGATTATGGACTCCCCTCATCCAGCATAGGCTCACTGCTTACTTCCTTTCTTAATAAGCCCAAATCAGAAACCATTCTTAACTCCTGATTGTATTGTCCCCTGCTATATGTTCCAGTGATGCACAAGGGGTTTTCCCCTCTTTATAGTCTAGTTTCATAGCAGCATAGAACACCTCCAGTGTTCCAGTGAAGATAATAAAATTGATTATCTCCAACTTTCAAATCTTCCCTTTTCATGTCAACAATGTAAGACTCCATTAAGACAGCTAGGAGCACTCTGAATCAGGAAACCCAAAGCAGAAGGGGTGCTTAGTAATTAACAAGGGACAGATTTTGAATCCCATTATTTTAGGTCTTTTTGAACAACTGGGTTCTCACCAATCCCTGAAGTAAACTTTACATTCTTAAAACATGTGAATCCATGAGTCCATTACATAAATCAGCATGTATACTGCTGACACCTAGCTCTACTTCACTCCTTCATGCTCCGTTTCTCCTCTTGTTCTAAGTCATCACTCTGCATGTCTGACAAAGCGCTGGATGAGTGGAAACCTCTTCTAGTTAAACTTTAAAAATGCCAAACTTATTTGGCCCTGCTCCGAACTCCATTTCCTAATCACTGACTCCAACCTTCTCCTATGATTATTTGCAAGCTGACTATCATTTCTTCCAATAGCATCAATAAGATGGACCTATTTCCACCTCTGTAATACAACGCTACCCTGCCTCTGTCTATCCGCTGCTGAAACACTCATCATATCTTTGTTGCTGCTCAACTTGATTCCAGTGGTGCCACAGCTGGTCAACTTATTGCACCCTCTGCAAAGTTGAGGCGATTCAAAACTCTGCCCTGTCTTTGCTTACACCCAGCCTGTGATGCCTGTGCGTGCTGATGTAAATTGACATCAAGCAGTGTCTTGATTTCAAAATTCTCATCCGTGGTTTTACATTACCACTGACATTACCACAAACGGCTGCAGGGTACAAATATAATGAAGTGCAAGTAATCTCTGGAAGCGTCTTGAGTGACACACCACGTAGATGGGCATATCAGTGGTATCTTGCAATCTAGCCCTGCCTGATGCCAACAGCCTAATTTCCTCATATATGGATCTTTCCAACCCCATTATGTCGGATATCTGCCTTTCGCCCACCATTCTGGACGTTCGTTTATTCTTAGGCCAATATTGATTGCTGACAAAAAGAAACAATCCTTGCAACATTTTTGTTTACAACCACTTCCAACGTAGCTGTACAAGGGGTTGATGATTTCTCCTACAGTGTGCAGCAACAGCCCCTTCAAATTATATTGGTGATTTTAAGAATTCCAGTTATGTATTACTCCTTAAACCCAGCAGCAGCACACAACACACAATAAACCCCAACCAGCGCTGGAAATTTGTTAGGAATAGTTAATGAAACAGAAATCAGGAAATCCTGTGAAATCAGCCGCGTACAATGTTGCTAAGAACCACACTCAATGCACCAAGGTCCCACTGCTCTGGCACTGATACCAGAAAATGTACTGTATTAATATTTTATGAAAACCAGATCAAGATTTATTTTCTTCATGTGAAACACATAATCCTTCTTGGCACGTTGCCATTTTGCACATCTGTGGAATATTTGGAAGCTCTACAAATTATTCTACGTTTCCAAGTAAAATCATTCTGTTGTATGCTCGTGGGATTAAATTCAAGTTTCTAATTTTTCACCCATTTTATTTGGTAAAACCTTTTCTGCAAAATCGGTTTATCGTGTCCAGAGCACTATGTGCAGTTTTTCACTTCCTCTTGACTTTAGGTTGCTTGATGGTACTTTTGTCTTTTTGTGACTTTCTACAGTTTATGCCGAAGTGAGCGCAGCACAGAGCTTCGGGTGACAGAAGGACAAAATAAGAATTTTGGTTCAGAGGCCATCACAGTGCTTGCAAGCTATCTTTCAGTTCCTGTAGATATTGGTGAGCCTTACAAGACTCAAAAAGTTATGCCAAGTGGAAAAATGAAATGCCAGTACGGGGGTAGTCACCATTTTTAAATGTCATAAACTTCTGACACAGATGCAGGGCATGCCATAAGCCCAGTGCACTTTGACAACGCACCTATTTGATCCCTGGTTATAAGAGAAGATATAAGTGAATTAAAAGCAGTTCAAAGAAGGTTCTTCAGACAAGCATTGAGATGAAGTTGTTATCTCAGGAGGAAATGTTCGACAGACCAAGCCTGCATTATGCAGTTTATCAGAATGAGAGAGTGACAATCTTATTGAGATGGGCAATATCCTGGGAAGACTTGTGAATGCTTGAAGGGTGTTTCCCCTTATGGGAGAGATGGAGACCAGGGAACACAGTTTACAGGTAAGGAGTATTCCATTTAAGGTGGAGATGAGAAGAACGTTTTTTCCTCTGCAGGTTAAATGTTTTTGTGAGCCTCTTTTCCAGTGAGTGGCAGAGGCAGGGTCATTTGAGTATTTTTAAAGGCAGAGCTGGATAGTATCCTCAACTAACAAAGGAGTCAGAGATTATCGGAGGTAAGGAGAGGTTGAGCTGAAGGCATAACCAGATCAGCTAGGATCATATTGAAAGGCAGAACAGGCTCAAGGGGCTAAATGGCCTATTCCTGCTCCTAAATTGTATGTTCAGACTCGCAAATAAAACATCGATTTGTAGGGAGAAATATTGAGACTGACATGAATGCAACTGTGGCACATTGTAGCTGGAAAGGACTGTATTCAATAAGATGGTTTTTGGTCCAGGATACAGAGGTTGGATCCCATGCCTAAATCCCTGGTGTGCTGTATTGTCTGAACTGATAGGGAAGCGAAATAATCAACTTCTGGTTTCTGAGAGCCTTAACTTTGTCTACTGAATAGAGTTTGTGATAAAGTGAACTTGAGCAAAATGAAAAGAGGTGTCAGGGCATTTGAAAATGCTGAAGTACTGTCAGGCTACCCTACTTGATTGTGCTGGGATGAAGTTAGTCGTCATGTCTCAAAGCTTGACCTTCCAGTGAGCATCACCATTACTGCCTAACAAATGTCTTTCCAAGTATCCCCAGGCATCTATAGTTTTAGCATAAACTACACAATAACATCATTACATGGAAGCCATAGCACAAAACCCAAGAGCCCAACAGATCAATGCCAATTGTTACACCCCACTACAGCTTTCTGCATCCACTCTTCCTCTGACCCTATCAAATTTTTCTTATGTCAATTTTTATCCAAATTTTATATAATTACCATTAATGCATCAATGCAATTAGTCTCAGTTATTTCATGTAGGATTTATTAGCGCATCTTCTATTTTTGAACTCTAGTTTTGGTGTCCCCTACAATTGGAAGCACCATCTCTGTGCCACCCTATGAAGACAGCTTGGATCACTTAAGTCTTCTCTGAACAGAACATCAGCTCATATCTACCATAATTGCAGTTGAATGGTGATCAGCGGCAGGTGTGAAAGATTTCAATTTGGGAGTTTCCCAAGGTCATTGGAAGCAGTTTACTGTGAGTGTGCAGCTATTTCTGGACCAGCTGACAACAGTGAATGGCTCCACTGACACCAACAGAAACAAAATAATACCATCCAAGCAATGTTTGTGAAGCGTATGCCGGGTGCTTTCATCAAAAGGCATTGAAATGTAGAAAAAGCAATGCAGCCTTAACTCAGTGCAATCTCTATGCCTCGCCTAACAGTAAATACAGTCAAGTATATGGGCAGTTGGAATCCCGACCGAGCAGACAGTTGAAGCAGTAAGTTAGATGATTAAATAGTTTGGGGTGGGTAAGTTAATCTAACAATGCCTTAGAATTTTTGAATACCTTTGAAAAGGCCTACAATAGTATACTGCCTTAGTCTGTTCATTCAAGTATTCCATGATATCACTTGAGCATGTTGATCCCATTGACTGGAATCAACAAGCCATAGACCATGCATTCAAAGATGTTTCTCCTCTGTTATGCCCAGCAGACCAGCCAGTGCAGCTACCGACCTTCAGTGAGAGACCATGGCACACATTCTGGGGGCATTGCTGACAGTCATGTCACATGTACTGTGTCTGCATGGCCTAAGAATGCACCCCCTGCAGCTGTGTTGGCAGTAAACATAGCTGCTCTTAAAACAACTGGGTATCTTATTAGGATTTGGAAACCCTACCTCCTGATTTGTTACATTATGTCTCACAGTTAGTACGTCAGTATGCCTTTTAAGAGAAAAGCTCCTGAAATCATCACTATATTGCCACATGTGATTGAAGGTATAAAGGGCTCATACTCCATCTCATTTGGAGCCTGGCACTGTATTAGAAGCAAATTCCTCTGATGTAAACTAATATCTTAATATTAGCTCAGACACTTGTATGACCCTAAGGATTTGCGATAACAAGGTGTAGAGCTGGATGAACACAGCAGCGCAAGCAGCATCAGAGGAGCAGGAAGGCTGATGTTTCGGTCCTAGACCCTTCTTCAGAAAATGATTTTCTGAAGAAAGGTCTAGGCCCAAAATATCAGCCTTCCTGCTGCTCTGATGCTGCTCGGCCTGCCGTGTTCATCCAGCGCTACACCTTGTTAACTCAGATTCTCCAGCATCTGCAGTTCCTACTATCTCTGATCCTAAGGATTGTATGGTTTGTACACAATAATCAGTTGTAATATGTGTAGTTTAGAATCTGCAATCTCAAAGCATTTGGGTTGGGTTACTTATGATACAGGGCACAACGTAAACATTACTGCATTGGGTAAAGTACCCTGTTGGAAGCTAACTCAGACCGTTGGCTTGATAGCATCTTTTATTGCACTTACCGAAACCCTGCAAGCAGAAAAGGGTATCTAAGTCCTGCCTTGTTAATGATACTTTGGTTACGTCAGACTCAGTGGCAAGTAATTGACGCTCCATCCTAACTGTGCAACTTTCTACTGCTAAAATTGTGCATGATTCCAACATATGCCATTGGAGAAGAGGCCTGTTATGATCTGTATCACTATTCAACTCAAGAGCACCACAAACCCTGATTTCCGCATTAAACTGGTGTTTTTGTTTCCTGAATCTGAACTATTATTATTCAACTTTGCCTGTACCTACCCTGTGCTTCCTCCTCTCAACATCACAGTGATGAGCCACTGTATGTATTTAAATGTATGTGTCTTGGAACCTTCTGCTGGTTGTCAAGTGGTGCTGTAGAACATTTTCTGTGATGACTTGGGTCCTCTGGCTCTTCGAAAAATAAAGATGGGTCAAAAGTTCCCTCTAAACCTCTCTTATTATTGATGACTTGTTTATTTCACTGCATGGTGGCATCTTAAAGAAAAACGTTGCTTATGTGCTGCCTGCCTGGCCTCTCTGTAGCACATTCTTGTTGCTGTACGCCTTTGTCGTTTGTCAGGGAATGTGGTCTGGAGTATAATAGACTGTATATTCCAGTGAGTTTTGAGAAGATTTGTAGCTCAAGTTGAGTTTCTGGATGTGAGTTTGCTCGCTGAGCTGGAAGGTTAGTTTTCAGACTTTTCATCACCATTCTAGGTAACATCATCAGTGAGCCTCCGATGAAGCGCTGGTGTTATGTCCCGCTTTCTATTTATCCGTTTAGGTTTCCTCGGGTCGGTGATGTCGTTTCCTGCATTGGTGATGTCATTTCCTGTTCTTTTTCTCAGAGGATGGTAGATTGATTTGGAGTCAGTGTGTTTGTTGATGGAGTTCCGGTTGGAATGCCATGCCTCTCGGAATTCTCGTACATGTCTCTGTTTGGCTTGTCCTAGGATGGATGTCAGAGATAATGGGAACTGCAGATGCTGGAGAATTCCAAGATAATAAAATGTGAGGCTGGATGAACACAGCAGGCCAAGCAGCATCTCAGGAGCACAAAAGCTGACGTTTCGGGCCTAGACCCTTCATCAGAGAGGGGGATGGGGAGAGGGAACTGGAATAAATAGGGAGAGAGGGGGAGGCGGACCGAAGATGGAGAGTAAAGAAGATAGGTGGAGAGAGTGTAGGTGGGGAGGTAGGGAGGGACCTGTCCGTCTTCCCTGGACTGACCTATCCCCTCCCTACCTCCCCACCTACACTCTCTCCACCTATCTTCTTTACTCTCCATCTTCGGTCCGCCTCCCCCCCTCTTCCTATTTATTCCAGTTCCCTGTCCCCATCCCCCTCTCTGATGAAGGGTCTAGGCCCGAAACATCAGCTTTTGTGCTCCTGAGATGCTGCTTGGCCTGCTGTGTTCATCCAGCCTCACATTTTATTACCTAGGATGGATGTGTTGTCCCAATCAAAGTGGTGTCCTTCCTCATCTGTATGTAAGGATACTAGTGATAGTGGGCCATGTCGTTTTGTGGCTTTGTACATGTCGTTTTGTATATTCCAGTATTATATGGCATTCACTACGTGGCTTACCAGAATGATTGCATGAGAAGATTCCAGGACCCACTTTTCAAGCTTACCTGCTTTTCCACTCATTAAATCCTGGGTCAAAACAGGATACTATTTTATGCAATAGTCTGATTCATGTTGCACTAAGTTTGGTATTGGATGTTCTACATCATAAAATCTATCCTAAGTGTACATTAACATGCATACTCACTGAGCTCAGTCTTGTTCTTACGTGCAGAATTATGTCTGTCCAAATGTAATGGTGTAACTTCATGCAACTTTTTGAATATGTGAGGAATGGCAAGTATGTGATTTAATGCAGCACACATCAAATAATCTTTACATCGTTTGAATCTCCATAGTCACGTAATGTTTTAATGCCTCGTGCATAAATATTTCCTTATATGCCTTGAATTTCTTTCTGCTATTTTTTGCTGTGCCCTGTGGTCATGTGCCAGTTTTGTTTCTTAAACAAAAGGACAGTGTGCAGTGAGACAGAATGATTTGACCCGTGGAAATTCCTTCCTGCAGCAAATTCTTCATTCTATTGAGGCAAGTGTAATGTTATTTGCATTATCTTGCAACAGTATTTCACATTTCCACCCTCACTTGTTTTGGATTCGCTAACATTTGGTGTGACCCGATAGAGGTCACTTAAATTTAAGAACCAGTTTGATAGACTAGGCATGGAACTGCTCGCTAGTGACATTTTCATTTCACCATGCAAACCTTGGGTACAAAATCAGACATCTTTCTTCTTGATGCTGAGGATCTCATTTTTCCAATCTTACCATATTTTCCCAACTGACTCACCACTGACCACAGACAATTTGGCGATTTCAGTTCATTATGAGATGCAACACTGACATTGGTCATTGGATTTTTAAACTCAGCTGCGTTACTAACCATTTCAACTTGCAAATTTTGCAATATTGAATGAATATCATACCAACCTGCTTGTGATCTGGCTACTGGTTTTGACCTTTCACTTATGAAATGGAATTGTCAGGTTCTATGTTTCTAAATTAAAAAAAAACGAAAAAAAAACACTGTGGATGCCGTAAGTCAGAAACAAAAACAGAAATAGCTGTAGAAGCTCAGCACATCTGGCTGCATCTGTGGAGAAAAATCAGAATTAATGTTTTGGATTGAGTGACCGTTCCTCAGAACTTAGAACTGAGAAACATTAACTCTGATTTTTCTCCACAGGCCTGATGAACTTTTCCAGTAATTTCAGTTTTTGTTTCTACATTTCTAATCTGCATTTAGCCTCAACTAGCAACTAGAACAACATTAAATCCTCTCCACCTATCTTCTCCTCTATCCACCTTCGATCCGCCCCCCCCCCGCCTATTTATTTCTCTCCCCCTTCCCCTTTTCTGAAGAAGGGTCTCGGCCCAAAACGTCAAAAAACGTGCTCCTAAGATGCTGCTTGGCCAGCTGTGTTCATCCAGCTCCACACTTTGTTATTAACAAATTCCCCTCTTGTTTGCTTACTTGAGAAACATGGTGATTTTGTGCAGTTTGTAAAGCTCACAAAATCGTGATGAGAAACTGTCATTGCTATAATTCTTTCCTTCATGTGCTGGAAACTATCAAAAAGTCAAGTTGTGAGCACACAGCAACCAGAGGAAATCTTCCTGCTGTGTTTAGGATGTCGGAATACATAATATTAAAAGAAAATCCTTGTCTATAATTTGCAAAACATACAAATCGGATTCAGTATCAAGGTTATGTGGTCAGCCCAATGTAGATAAAGATGTTGTAACTCAGCATCTTGAGAGTACGAAATGCAATTTGATGCTGATACTGTGTTGTCGTGTGGCATTAAAGTGGTCGAGAGATTGAAACTGTGCTTTAGAAATGTACATTGGCCTGCAATCTATGGTAAAATCAGGAGTTACTGTAAATACACAGACCCATCCAAACAGCTCAGGCCCTGCAGGTCTGCAATCTTTTTCAGCATGTGAAATTAGAAGCTCAAGTGAATTGCCCCGTGGGACTTAACAAAATAGCAGATGAGGAAGATGAGTTACTAGTCAGGAACACTGAATTCTATCTCAACTAACATTGTCAGTGGCCAGCTGGTCAGTTTGCTTAAAAAGTTGTCAACAGCTTTCAAGCTGATGACATGAGAAAGGTCATAAAAAGAAAAGGGCATAAAAATAATTAAGGGAGTGAAGATGATGTTTAATTTCTCACCATTTTTGAATTTTGTTGTCTGTCTTTGCTTAGTGTGTCTTTGTTTAGTAAATACCTAGTCCTTTTGTTCTTGAGTCACTCATCTTGCTTTCCTGAGATAATCTCTGTCCTAATCCACTTCTGAATCATTCTGGCTTTTGAAAAATACGTCTACGCAGCCAATTCATTAACTGCCTTTCATGACAGTCTTCAGGGAACTCTTGATTCCACCTTCTGCCTGTTACTCCTTTCAAATGAATTGCTGAATTCATACAAATTACAAAATAGGAGGCTATTTGGCCTATTGTGCCAGTACAAGCATTTCCGCTCTTTTTCACTTCCCTCAGGGCCTGTTATATTCGTCCTTTATCAATACTTATTCAAAACGTTGTCTCGATTAACAGCATTCTGGGTTTGCAACACATGTGATATTGCATCGAACTGCACAGTGCCTAATATTTAATCCCAGTGTCTGCAATGAATTGAATATTAGAGTTGGTGGGAAACTTGTACCAGTCCAATACTGTCTATTCCACACGACTGTGAGATAATTTCATACCCAGTTATGATTTATGAGTTTTAAAAAATTCTTCTGGCTTCTCTTTTCTATCCTCCTCATGATAACTTTGCTGTATACTTCCTTATTACCAAGTCACCCAACTTTTGGGAACAGACTTGCATTTGAGCTTCTCAAATACTTCAATCAGTTTGAAAAGATTTGATTTTTCTCTGTTTCTCTTCTTATAAAAAACCATCATTCTGGTAAAATGTCTTATTCCAGTTTTAAGAAAAACAATTGAAACCTTGAGCCTTACTTCATAATTATAAATCTCATCATCCTCGCATAAGTAGAGCAAATCTTTTCTGCACATTTTCCATGTATCTAACAGTCATCCTGTACTCTGATATGCATGGGGATAATCACTATTTGGAGTAGTTATGGCCGGCTATTCATGTAACGTAAGCAGCAATGCAAAACTCAATGATCTTACTGATTGAGCAAAAGGGGAAATGAGTGCAATTTTCCCTAATCCTGGGCTACGGCCAGAGCCTTGCTCGCAGTTGATAGCTTACTGGGATATCATTGACGTATTACTTGTGATCCTTTGCCTATTTATATCAATACTATTCTGGAAGTTCAGTCATTCAGAATCGGCTGTCTTGGTCACCATGTAATGTGGGTGGGGTGAAGTAATATATTGGAAGCAGACAAGGCCCAGGTCTTCATGTGAACAGAAAAATTGGAAAAGCAAGATGCCAGACACCTTGGGAACAGCAACAATAAATTACAGTGACCATATCAATATCTCATAGAACAGCTGTAAATCATTTTAACTGAAAGCATGCAAACTGAAGCAAATTATTTGCACGTAGAGTTAAAGAACCATTTTACCCTTCTGTTGTTCATTCATTCAGGGATTTTGTTTTCAAGCCTCAGGCATTCCCCTGTAGGTAATTGTTCAGTGATTGCAGTAGTTTAATTGCTCGAAATGACATCTTGAGAAAAACTTTGTATCAAATTGGCATGACATGAAAGCCCCTGTTCAAATGATGCAAACACTAGACTCTGCCAATTCAGATTGAAGAATTGGCTTGTGAAATATTAGTGGGTGAATCATTAATGTATTGTACAACATGGTTCCACTTAATTGAAGCTACTCTTCACGTCTTTGTTAAAATGACAATGATTTAAAAAGAATGCACTGAACATATAGAATGGTACTTCAAAGGAAGGGCAAGACAATATTAATACAGCTATTGGAGTAGACAAGGCTAAGAGGAGATTTATTAGAACTCTTCACGGAATGAATTATGAAAAACTATTTTCTGTAGTAGGCGAAGGGAGGACATAACAGGCAGGTCACCGATGTAAAATTGTCAGAATTAGTGAGGTGAGAGGTTAGGGACAATCAGATGCATGTTGGAATGCAGAATACTATGAAAGGTATTGGAGAGATTATTACATCTTTTCAGGGAAGGGGAAATACATGTTTGTGGGTAAGGTTGAAATTTAGATATTTTAGCCCTTTACTGATCCCTTCAAATTACAATATGTCAATCACAGTCAGATCATTTATATGAGAAGAAATGTCTTGGAGAAAATGTTTTGTTCAAACCGCAATCCCTTTTATCATTTCACCTTCCGTTCCTTTGACCTGTCACTAATAACATTCCCTTCAAGATAGATGCAGTAATTACAGGGAGCGTTCTGGTATGGTTCCATTGTGAACAGTGCAGGATATAACTACAAACTGGCTTAAAACACCAGTGGAGCTGGCTGACCCTAATGTGCAATTACTCCAGTACTACCTGTCTCCAAGAAATTATCGGTTTTTTTGTTCCAAAATAAAGCAGCTCACTTTTTTCCCCTCTTAATGCAGTTGCCTAGGATGGAGAATAGCTCGACAAGTGTCTCATCAATAAAAATGATAATGCTTTAAAACAGCATAGAAAATTAGAAAAAAATAGATCTAGAACCTAAAGTTAATAGAAAAGGTAGTTAGTACGCGTTTCAAAAAGGAAGGCCATCCTTGACCAAGGTTACTGACTTCTTTAAAGATGTAGCAGAAAGGGTTATAAGGAGTGATGAAGTAAATGTGATATATTTGGATTTTCAAAAGGCCTTTGATAAGGTGCAACACAGTCGTCTCATGACTATGGTCAGAACATGATTCGGGCCAGAATTTATGGAATCTGGGACAAACAACAGGATGGAGAGTGAGCTAGCTGTACAATAGAAAAATGGAGAGATTGGAGATTGTTACATAGACTTGCAAAGGGTGCAAAGTGATGATACACATGGATTAGTATTGGGAATACTGTTGCTCACCATTCATTAAATACAATCTGGGTTTGGGAATAAGTACCAAATCAGACTTTGTATGTGACACCACATTGTGAGATGCAGATAACACAACAGAGGAGGATGGTTACCAGATACAAGATGGCACGAGCAACCTAGCCAAATGGGTGAGCAGTTGGCAAATGAACTCCATTGTAGGAAAGTGTGAGGTGAAGCATTTAGATCAGTCTTATATTTTTTGGAAAAGAAGCATCTGAGTGGGTTAGAAGAGCAAGGGGACTTGGGGCTGCAGAGACATGAGTCACTAAACATAGCAGTGCAAGTTCATAAGACTATAAAAAAGTACTAAACTCAACTCAGAACTAAATCCGATACCAAGGTTGGAAACAGAATGTTCCTTGGTAGAGAGATGGAGTGTGAGCTGTAAACAAAAATGAAGACTTCAGTTTTGCAATTTTTAAATTGGAGGAAATGTTTGGCGTTTAAATGGAATGGATAATGTTAAGTGCTTGTCTAAAATAGGCATGTAATTCTTAGGCTTGTGTCCATTATAAGAACAGATTCTTTCCGGGAGCACTTTGGGAAAGTAGATATCCAGACGTTGCTCCCTGAGGAACTGGGGTACACCTTGTACTTAGGAAGATTCTTTCTGTGTGTCTTTCCTCAGTAGTTTTATCGGGTGATGCTTCATACCAATGCTCCAAATAGGAGAATCTGCCATCAGTTTCATTGTAACTGCTTACAGCCTTATGGTTTTCATATTAACCTGTGATTTGCAGTGACCGTGTTCTTCTGACATCAGTTCCCTGTGAGGAAGTGTTGTGGCAGGAGAGGGCCTCAACTGACCAAAATATGTAAATGTCAGTTGTTTCCAGTGCAGTTGTTAGCCTGGTGTGTAATATTGATAAATTATTGTCGGCCAAAGAATCTAGGGCAAAGGCTAATGTATGGAGTTATTCACAGATGGCCCCAGTCTCATTAAATGGCAAAGGAGACTGAAGGCTTTATTGGATCTTCCTGTTCCTGTGTTCTAGAGTTGACAAGCTCCACAACAGATATGAGTTCTAGATTGACAACACTTCATATTGAGAGTGGAAACTGATGAAATTTTAATCAGCAAGCTGCATTGTTATGTGCATATGTTGTTTAACATTATAAAAACCGACACAATAAAAATACAGGCTGTGTTTTGATTGAAGAATGAAATTTATTGGCACTTGCTGAGATTTTAAAAATACATAAGTCCCAATAATGAGAGCGTTCCTAGACAGTATGAGGTCGACTGGGACTTTTTTTCCTGTTTGGGGCCTCATTTTGCTATTAGTAAAGTATTCATATTTCGTTGATTTTTAAAGCAGGGACTTTTATTTAATAGGAAAAGGCACGCATTTGCCAAAATTGTGATACGGTTGGAAATATTTTCAGTTTCAGTTTTGAACCGTATGTAGTGATTCTGTTGTAGTTATAACGGTTCAAAACCCAGCTGTAAAACAAATTGTGATATTCTGGATATCAGCCATGATTATTTCGTCCAAAAAGTCAGAGGTCACACAAATTGTAAAATTTAGCTAAACCTGTACAAGTGTTCCACTGTCATTTAAAAAGATGACAGCAATGACTTGTATTGAGGTAGTGCCTTGACTATAGTAAAGTAAACCATGGCATAGGAGCAAAATCAAACAGAATGTTTGACAGAGTGAGTGGATGGTTGAAAGAAGGAGGTTTTTAAGAAGCTTCGAAGGTGAAGAGAGTGGTCTGGAGAGGGAATTACACAGCTTATGACCAACCAACTGAAACGTGGTTACCAGTACAACGAAAGCAAAATACTGCGGTCACTGGAAATTTCGAATTTGGTAGGGCAACTTTGCAGGTCTAGCAGCTTCTGCAGAAGAGAACCAGAGTTATTGTTTTCAGTCCAATATGCCACTTCTTTGAAACTGACTCTGTACTTCTTCCCATGAAGGTGCGGAGAAAAACCGGGATCTGTGAGCAACCACCCTCTGCCACAAACATCTCAGTCTCTGCTGAAGTGTTGTTTCCTTCAAAATGAATCTGATTGATGGAACCTCCTTAGTAGGGAGGAAGTTTCATTCTACAACTGTAAGATACGAAATACTGAATGCGTTGCATCATCTGCTCCCCTGCCCCATGAGGAATATTAATATTATTGAGAGTTGCATGGGATTTATTTTTCAATTCTAATATTAATCTATTTTTAATGCAATTCATGCAGTTTTTATGAAGACTTGACCAGACGGTATAGGAGCAGAATTAGTCCATTCAGCCCATTGAGTTAGCTCCACCATTCAATCATGGCTGATATGTTTCTGAACCTCATTGTCTTGCTTTCTCACTGTAACCCTTGATCCCCTTACTAATCAAGAGCCTATCCATCTGTGTCTTAAATATTCTCCATGACTTGGCCTCCACAGCCTTCTGCAGCAGTGTGTTCCACAAATTCACCATCCTCTGGCTGAAGAAATTGCTCCTCATCTCAGTTCTAAAGAGTCTCAGTTCTGAGACTATGCCCTTGAGTCCAAGTCTCTCCTGTTATTGGAAATGTCACCTCTGTGTCCACCATACACAGGCCTCTCAGGATTCTGTAAGTTTCAATCAGATTTACCCTCATCCTTCTCAACTCTATCGAGTACAGTTGCAAAGACCTCAGCTCCTGCTCAGATGACAAGCCCTTCATCCCTGGGATTATTCTTTAAGCCTCCCCTGAATCCCTCCAATGCCAGCTCATCATTTTTGAGATACAGGGCCTAAATCTGCTCACAATGTTCCAAATGCAGTCTGACCAGACCCTTATACAGCCTTAGCAGTACATCTCTGCTCTTGTATTCTAGCCTTCTTGAAATGAGTGCTAACATTGTGTTTATCTTCCTAACTGCCAACTGAACCTGCATTTTAACTTAAGAGAATCCTGAACTTGGATCCAAGTCCCTTTGTGCTTAGAATTCTGAAGCCTTTCCCCATTTAAGGAAAAATGTCTATGCCTCTTCTTCCTACCAAAGTGTGTAACCTCACAATTTGTCACATTATATTCCATCTGTCACTTCTTTGCCCAGTCCTTTTGCAGCTTCTCTGCTTCATGAACGCCACCTGTCCCTCCACCTAATCTTTGTGTGGTGTTCAAACTTCACAACAATGCCTGCAATTTCTTCAACCTGATCATTAACATATATCATGAATAACTGTGGTCGCAACACTGCTGCTGACCTCCAATAGTCACTGATTGCCTTTCTGAAAAATACCCCTTTATCCCAACTCACTGCCTTCTGTCAGCCAGCCACACCTCTATCCATAATCAATTTGTGTCATCTCTTCATATTTCTCAATATCATTCGAAAGCACTGATGCTCAGCTCATCCAAGAATCAAGGATTTTGATTTGTTCAAGACTAGTAGTTACCACCAAGTAAACTACAGATCCATGTGGGCTATTCCTGTTGATTTCTTCCTCTTGTGTGACATGTTTCTGGAGAGAGCAAGGATCGAAAGGAATGGTGAGAATGTGGATGAATAGGAATGTTGCTGTTGGATATAATAGTCCTTGCATTGTTCGCAAAATATCATCTATAGTTGGTACTTGTCAGTCAAGAATTATAGGTCAATTTTCCAGTCGTATGACACCCACTCCATGCATTGTAGTGAATGGAACACAATCAGGATCTCAGACCAACATTCCCAGAAGTTTCTGTTGATTTTGTATTGGGTTTCCATCTTCAATGCACAGACTCTAATAATAGCAGAATGTGTGTCCAATTTTCCATAATGCATGCACGGTGGTTGAAACAGAATATCAGGAACTGGCAATGAGGAGCCCAGTCCTCCAAAAGTTTTCAACTATTACTCAAAACTGCATCTTAGACCTATTTCTGATCCGTTGTGTTTTCATTGCAACCAATTGTTACTGGAGATGGCACCATGGACTTTAGTTATTCTGCATCAATTCAAACTTTAATCTTCACACTCTTCACACTGTTCACAAATCACATGCATCACAGAATTATTATTGTGCAGAAAGAGACCAATTAGTCCATCACGAGCTCCCTGCACACTTTGGCTGAGGGGCAAGCTACTGCCTTTTCCCCACACCCCTGCATGTCATTTCCATTTAAATGATTGTCCAATTGAAAATCTCAATTGAACCTGCCCCCACCATACTTCCATGCAGCATATTCCAAACCCAGACCACTTGCTATGTGAAAATTGCCATTTTCCTCACCTCGTGTTTGGTTTTTTTGCAAAACACTTTAAAACTGTGCCCTCAATCTCTCCTTATCTACTCTATCCAAGCCCCTCATGATTTTGAAAATCACCATCAAATTTGCCTTCAGCCTTATCCACTTTGAGGAAATCAGACCAAACTTCTCCAATCTTCCCTCATAACTGAATTTCCTCCTCTCTGGAACCACTATGGAGGCCTCTTTTACAACTTCTTCAATGCATTCATAAAGTAGTGGCACCTACTAAAGTCCTACAGGGATGGAAACTGCCCTCCTTATCTGGTCTGGCCTATGTGCGACTCCAGACCCATAGCAATGTGGCCGACTCCTACCTGCCCTCTGGGCAATTAGAGATGGGCAAGAAATGCTGGCCTAACCAGCAATGCCCTCATCCTGTGAATGAATAAAAATAACAATATTCATGCTGAGCTCTAACCAATGACCAAGAAAGGGCTATGATAACCTCCTAGCTCTTGTACTCTACGCTTCCATTTTTTAAAGCCTAGAATGCTGTATGCATTGCTAGTTGCTCTGTCTACCTCTGTCCAGCCACCTTTAATGACCTATGGCCATTTATGCCTAGATGTCTCTCCTCCTGCCAACTTTTATAATCCTACCCTTTTTTATACTCTGTGTCCATGTTCTTTGTGCTAAAATGTATCACCTCACACTTCTCCACCCTGATCTTCATGCTACCTTACCCCTCCCTCCACCAACATGCCAATGTCTTTTTGAAGTCCCCCATTGGCCTTCTCGTGGTTTACAGCTCTTGCAAGGCTCATGTTGTCCACAAAATATTGAAATTATCCTCTGTACAAATTTAGCCAAAATGTTAGGCTGATACTTGAGGCTGGATTTTCACCTTGGAGGAAGCTTCCTCCAACACTGCCCTCCTTATCCAAATGGCAGGCAGACTCTGAACACGGCTGGTAGCAATTTGAGAGCCAATGGTTTTAGAAACTTAACAGCCCCCACCAGCCCAACTGGGCAGGGCTGAGGCAAGTTGAGAATCATGAGGGAAGCTCAGTGTGCAGGTATGGAATCATAGAATTCTTGCAGTGCAGATAGAGGCTGTTTGGCCCATCTAATCTGCACTGACCTTCCGAAGAGCATCCCACCATATCCCCATAACCCCACATTTCCTGTGGCTACCCCACAAAGCCTGCACATCCCTGGACACTATGGTGCAATTTAGCAGGCCAAGCTAGTGTGCCCTTTGGATTAGATGGGGAAACCAGCCTTTGATCTGTGGTTTCAGCCTTCCTGCCAGCAGCTAGCTCCTTGGGGCGGTGGAGCCTCGAACTCGGATGGTTCCTCAGCATAACGCAGGTTGAGGTAGCTCTGTACAGGCCAGATTGTTAAAGCTTTTAGTCGGCTGCCCTAATACTTCGTTGCACTTGCTCTCTCTACCTTTGACTTCAACACTCCTGTGAAGCCTGTTAAGACATTTTACTGCACTATTGACATCATGTAAGTGCGAGTTGTTTTTGTAAAGAGCAAAAGGAAGATGTTTAGATTGAAACACAAACTATTTGAGAGCATCTAACATTTATTTTTGCAAAGAAAGTAAGCTTGACTTTAAAGGCTGTAAGAGAAGAGGTAGCTCAACAACAGTAATTCACCCAAATTGCTTAGGGGGCTTCTATTACAGGCAATACCATAAAATTCTGTGATCATGTGACCCAGATTCAACCACAGAACCTAATTGCAGCCTCTCCTCAAAATGATGAGAGAGCCTCAGGAGAGCTGTAGATGAACACAGTATGTCTGTATGTGAGACAATGGGCCATCTTAAAGGAGAGGGGCCCGGCGTTTAAATTAGTTGAATGATTCAGTTGTGTGGCTCAGTCGACAGTGTAAAAAGAAAGAACTCCAGTCAGAGGCTGCAGGAATCTGTTCTTTCAATAATGGCCGGCAGACCACATTGCAAACAAAACTGGTCAGCTTTCTCTAAGTAAGTACACATTTAAAGCGTTTCTGGTTTGGTAATTTTGAACTTTGTGCTAACACCAGGGAATCAGCGAGGCAGCAAGAACCTGGTCTCCAGTGAATAAAGCTGCCAATGTTCTGTTATGCGTGTGCTTACCCATACCCCCTCCCCCACCCAGCATTTTCTCCCCCCTTTAAATGGATAAATTAGTACGCTAGGCTTCAGCTCATCTTGTTTTATTGTTCCACTTTCCAACAAAGGCAGCGCATGACAAAGTCTTTCTTGTACACTGTTGTCACTAATCCACTAAGGGCTTTCAATACGTGTGCTGCTCACTTTGATAGGCACCAGTGGGCTGTAAGAAAGCAGAATTACAAACAATGGAGCTGTCGTTGAGGTCAGCGAATCTAGTTATGTTGAAGATTCTGTTGGTGCCCTGCTCACTAGAGAGCTGTGCTCATTTACATGCCTGCTCATTTTGTTGGCTTAGGTGCACTGGAATTGAAACCATTCAGGAAATTAAAGACACACACACACACACACGTTACAACATGGCTTGAAATATCTCAGGGACGTATGAAACTGCAATAGAGGAGGATCCTTAAGAGCAACTGATGTTGTGACAATTACACACAATTACACAGCCTCTTGTTAAATACAAATGTTCATATTTTGTTGTGAGCTAATCACAGCACTCATTCCATACAAGCATGGGAAATTTGGGTTTATGCTTCTGACACAGGTTTGAGTGTGCCCGTTTTGGGGTGTTTATTTCAGGACTGTCACTTTCCATTCACCAAGGGAATGAGAGATTATTGGGGATTCTCAGGAATATAGAGTTGAGGTTAAAATCAAATGAGCTTTGAATTTATTGAATCACAGAGCAGGCTTGAAGGGCTGAATGGCCTACTCTTGTTCATTGTTTATATATTTATTCTTTCTTTACAACTCCAAAAATTAAAAAATGAACATTGTACTAAATATCAGCTGCTTAATTGCGAGCTGCGCTCAGAGGCTTGAAGGTCTGATGCACTCCTATCCTGACTGATCTGACCAAATACAATTTTCAGTTTGTAGGCAGTGCTGACACACATTCCCACGGTGGTGCTGTCCTCTTTAGACATGCACAGCAGGCTCTTTTAATGTTGCTGGATCCTGATCTGTGATTTTAACATCGAGCGAAGAACAAGCAGTGGTATTTCCATCAGGCCAAACCAGTCAGAAGTAGGATCCAGGGCCAGAAAGGTAAATTGTATTGTTCACTTTCCGACTTCACCAGGCCCCACAAGAAAACCTCAATCCTCTGATCACTTCTGAAATACCTGCCAAACTCCACCATTTACTTAGCCACCGTGGACCATTTCTGTCGGCCTCTAGCAGTGGCTTCTCATCACCCACTGACCAGCCTGCGATTTAGCTGGAGTTGTTTTCATTGGAGAGGTTAAGCTTGTGAGGTCATGTCTCCTGGGGTGTCAACATGTGAGTTTGTCACGAGGACAAGTTAAATTTGGGTTTTAGTTTGCAGTCAGTCACACTGTAGTTTGACAGTTACCGTGTAATGAAATGAGCTTTAGACACTTCCAACTAGTGCTCTTGGGCCCACATTACAAATTGTCTGCGTTATAGATCCAAATTCTCAATCTCACTCTGAACGGCACCCAGAACTGCTATAGTGAGATTGTCTTTTCTAAGTTCAGGATGAAGCCAAGCTGTTAACACTGAACAGAATGTGGCTACCTCTTCATCACCTTGCACTATCTGACCTCACCCTTTTGAATCTGGAATGCAACATAGGTGAAACATCTATCATTTGACTATCACAGAAATATAGTACAGGAGCAACTTGTATTTATATTATGCTTTTTGCATCATAAAGCATTCCTATGAGAACAGGAATATTCTTAGAAGAGGAACTGTAACTGAGTACATTAGAAGAAGGCAGTGCACAAGCTGGTTACGTTTTAAGGAACATCTTGAAAGAGAGGTTGAGATATCTTGGGGTAGATGGCCATCCAAGCAGCTGCAAACCAAGTTCCCATTGGAGACAAAGGGAATTGGGATGCACAAGAGAGACTTGGAAGGAAAGAGCCTGATTCTGAAATCTACTTGATCACACTATATTTTTAATCCAGGTATTCATGATTGAAGAACATTGCTTAAGTTACAAGAATCCCTTCATAACTAAAATGTGCAAGCAATTCAGTGTTTGAATCTGTTTAAAACTACATCTTTGTTGGATTCACCATGTTCCCATCACAGTTCTGTTGGAGGTATGAAATGGAATAGGAGCAGTTCTAAAACATTTCATAGGTTCTGTAAAAAGAAATAACTGTGGAAATGCAGTACATCAGAAATTATGGGTGGTACTTAATGCAAGTGTCTGGGGCCCTGCTGAAGGCCTGGAGAGCCAGCAAGGGCTCTATGCTACTATCTTTCAGACAACGCATCAAATTAAATGCTAATCAGGCACTTAACTGAGTAGTTGCATCAAAGGCTAGCAGCCAGAGGCCCTAAGATGACAGAGGGGAGGATGGAGGTCATGAGCGAAGTGGGGAGTTGGTATTGAACGCAGGGTTGGGAATGAATGCTATCTATGCCTCGTCTCTAATCCCCCTCGCATTATTGAGTCCATCAATCAGGCACTGTGTGCAGTGAATCAGGGAATCTTTAAGCATGTTAGCTCCACTGCTTTACATGTCCTCCCCTCCTTCCCAAAAAACATATTAACAAATAGATGTGAATCCATCAACAAAGAGATGGTAAACTAGGGTTTCTCTTGTGGTTTGATTCTTTCCAATATTTTAAAGTGAAATTATAGTTCGGAGGAAAGATTCAAAAATCTGGGACTTTGTTCATTGGAACAAAGAAAGGCAATATTATAAAATGATGTAAGATTTTAAAATGGTGAGTGGTGAACACTTCGCTAAAAAATGGATAACAATAAGGCATAGTTTTGAGGTCAATCTTAGGTGAGGAAAGCGAAAAGTAGAAGGATTTTGCTCCACAGAGATATATGAATAATTTACCACGAGCAAATATGGAGACAGATACTGATGTTGTTGCATCACACAAAAGGATCACAGGCCAGAAATTAGGCTAAAACTCTGAATTCTTGATTTGCAGACTTGTGCTCGCTATTTGTTCAGGAATTTAGTCAGTTTAACCTTCTAGCATTACTAATATGGATGCCTGACTTGAATATTAAGAGCAAAATAAGGGGCATTGCTGTTTGTGAATAGATTCAATAAAGTTCCTATCATGGGGATGAGATAGATGAGTCGAACGATTGAATTCTAACAGCGTTGGATTCGCCATGATTAACGCACAAAGGCTCTTGTGGTATGATCCTGACCTCTGGCCCAAAATGCCTGGGTCCAAGTCCCACCGCCTTCTGAACAGGTTGATATAAGTAAGTAAACTGTATATGCAGAAAGCCTAGACATGGGATCATTCTTAATGAACGAAATTGAAGAATTAATTTACACAGAAGATAGCCGAATGTGCTCTGCAGCTTCTGTTCAAAGTCTTTAACATCTGGCTCGTTGCCGTAAAGTTGCTGACCGTCAAAGCTACTGTTACTTGTTCCTAGATTACAGTGTAATATTATTGCTAATTCTAGCATTCAAAATTTTGTCAACAATTAGAAAATGAGCAGAGAACGAATTCCATCAAATCTTGTGTCTGTTTGACTATTTCTTTTTCTGATTACAGTAAAATAAACAGGATGTTGAAAAAATTGATGCCCACAGTACATCATAAGTAATTGGTTCACATGAACCACAATCATTAAAAGCTCATGAAAAGCTGCCACATCATCAAACGGCTGAATGGACAGCCGCCATTGTATGGACTATCATAACAAAACTGGGTTTGCCATAGGATGGGAACAAAAGCATTCATTTGTCTATTGATTTCCTTTCACTAGTCGACATGCCCTGGAGCAGTAATCATATACCAAGCTAACTGAGTACAAGCATCACCTACTGTGCCTCTCAGTGCAGGAGAACATTTCTCCTCCACTCTTGAAAACTGGGATAAAGCCGAAGGCTTCCATACAAAGAAACTCGAAGACTCAAAGGTTCATTGAAATCCAAGTAAATTCACTCCCTTTGAAGTTTCAAAGTTTCTCCCTGTCGAACAGATTTGACAATTGAGCAGCTGGAATTTAAAGTGCTACTGTATTTGCATACAGACAGCCCAATCGTTTTAGCTATAAAAACAAACATTTTTGTCAATACGAAGAAATTGTACACAATAAGAGAAGCAGTTCCTTGGGATGACTGAAAGTGCTTCGCAAAATGCAGGATGAGACATTAAAACCCAGGTTTTGTTTGTCTGATTAGGTCAGTGTATGATTACAAAGTAAACCATTCACTGAGGAGCACCTCAAATATCCTGAACACGATTCCTCCCTTCTGTGAATGATCATTTCATCCACATTTCAGGTGTTTGTGGAGGGAGGAATCTTGCTCAAAGTATCTGGAAAATTTCACACTCTTTATATATCATCTAGCAACTCACTCTGTACAATACCAGCAGACTAAGGCATGCAGCAGTGTTTGAAATCCGAGATATAAGAACTGCAGATGCTGGTGTCAGAGACAACAGTGTGGAGCTGGAGGAACACAGCAGACCTGCCAGTGCCAGAGTAGCAGGACCATCGGCTTCTGATGCTGCCTGGCGTGCTGTTTTCCTCCGGCTCCACGCTGTGTTGTGTTTGAACTCCTTTTTAGCTCAGAGGTGAATGCACCCCTAACCTGAGTCACGACATGCTGGATCATGCTCAGATTGTATTAGCTCCAGTCGCAAGATGAATCTGGAATTGGTGGGGAAGGACTCCGTTTTCATGGCCCAGGTAGGAATTAATGATATTGATAAAAACAGGAATAAACTTCTGCAAACGTAGTTTGGGGAGCAGGATTCCAATTAAAATACAGAACCTCACTAGGCACACACTCTGGATTATTAATTGGATAGACACATACTTTTAAAACAGTTGGTGATAGTGCCCTGGTAAATCAGAAAGAAAATTAAACTAATGCAGAAGGTGTGGGAAACTATGAAAAGGATAAATTAAAACAAAAATTTAAGGCAATGGCACAGTAGGTTTGGTGAAAGGAAGCAGGAGGGGGAAGAAGGGACAAAGAAAGGTAACAGGAATAAGGAAAAAGTAGGCTAAAGTCAAAGGCAGTATATTTGACTGTGTGAAATATTCAAAACAGAATAGAAGAATACATTGACAGACAGAATAAACCGGTTTGATCCAATATTCGTTTTATTAACGTGATTGCAAAGTGACCAGGTTTGAAATAAATATTCCAGGATACTTGACTTTGATAAGTGATATGTAAAATGGAGAACAAGAGCCCTAGTGACAAAGACAGGGGGAAAGACAGTAAAGAGGATGGATCTTAACTTGGAAAATCAGTATGTAGAGTGGGTGAGAGTGGAGTCGAGCCATTTGGTCTATCATTGGCAGTGAAGGAAATGGCAGACTTTATATCAGGAATGAGGGAGTATGGTCCATATAAAATCACTCTGGAAAGGACAGGGTCTAAATCTTGAGGTAATAACAGAGTAAAGAATAAAACACCATATAAGCAGCAATAATACAAAATTAGGCCTCATCAGATTTGGGATATTATGTTAGTGTGGCATAATGATCGGTTAATTGACAGAAAACAGAGTAGGAATAAAGAACCTGCTTGAGTTGACCATCTGTAACTATGAGGTACCACAGTGATTATTGCTTGCATCTCAAATATTTATAATAATTACATTAATGATGTGGGTGAATTTAGTATATCTATGTTTGCTGGTGACAAGCTTTTATGCTGAAAGTGAGAAGGAGATAAAAGATGAAAGGAATACAAACAGATTGAGTGAGTGTGCAGGAGCATAGCGGATGGAGTTTCAGTTGGTGAAATTTGAAGTTATCTATTTTGAAAGGAAAAATAGAAAAACTGGATGTTTATTAAACAGTAAGACTATGAAATATTTGTTTCAGAAGAACCTGGGTGGCCTTGCAATCCAAGCATAGGAAGATGGTACAGCAAGCAATTAGCAAAGCAAGTGATATATTGGCCTTTACTACCAAAGGATTATAATACAATAAAGAAACCTTACTGAAGTTGTATAGTGTCACACCTCAGAAATTGTGTACAGTTTTAGCGCCCTGGCTAGGGAAGGAGGTATCTGGCTTAGAGGATGTGCCATGAAGATTTACTTAAGATTTCTTGATTGAGGTAATTGTCCTGTGAGGAGAGATTAGATAGACTAGGCTTATCTTAACTAAAGTTTATTACCATTGAGAAAATAATTTGAATTTAAGGTCTTGACAGAATACATACTGGAGAATGATCTCCCAGCTTGGGAGCCTAGAATCAGGAGTCCCAGGAGTCAATGTCAGAAAAGAGCCTCAGACTGTATTCAGTTGTTTACGTCTGAAATGAGAATCTTGTAATTTTCTGTCAAGGAGAGACATGAATGTCTTGAAACATATTCAAGATGGAGGCTGTTAGACTTTGGAATTAACAAAGCCGAAAGATTTCAGAATCATGTGGCAAGAGGGAGTTGAGGTGGGTGAACGAAAGAACAAATGGCCTAATCATAGAGTCAGAGAGTTGGACAGCATGAAAACAGACCCTTTGGCCCAACTCATTCATTCCATCCAGATATTGTAAATTAATCTTGTCTCATTTGGCCGCATTTGACCCATATCCTTCGAAGCCCTTCCCTATTCATGTATCTATCCACATGTCTTTTAAATGTTGTTTCTGTTTCCTATGTTCTTAGCTTGCATTTACATTGTGACTTAATGAATTTTCCCAAGTATTTCACAGGAATCTAGCATGAACGATGCAATTTGTTGGGTGCATTAATGCCACGGTTACCTCCAGAATTGAGTGTAGTCAGGATAAAACCACAAACACATTGTATCCTAACAAAATTAAAATTTGTTCAAGATAACCACTTTGATTTGGAAGTTGTCTTAGTGAAGAGGTCAAAGGAAATGTAAAACTATGACCAGAAAATGTATGTCTTTACTTGACAAAGCAAATTCTCTCCTAACTTATGCTTGGAGACCATGTCTGATCATGGCATGCTACTTCTTGTAGAGAAAAGAAAATGTGGCAAGATGTTGAGGAAGCAACTGATTTGCTATTGCCAGTTTTTTTTTGTCCATCAGTAACAGCTAATACCACCCCCTGTAAGTTATGGTAGAGCTGGAATGGTGAATTAATGGAGAGTTAGAGGGAGTTCTTCATGGGCAGTGAGCTGAAAATGGATCACACAACACCAGTCAATAGCTGAGTAAATCAAGTGATCAGTGAAATAGGTCATCAACTGTTTTGCCTCATTGTCCAAGATGTATTCACCTCCATTAACTGCAAAAGCTTTCTTAACCATGTGCAGCTAAAGGTACTAATTGATCTTTATTTAAGTATCTTGCTTCTAGGGAAGTCCAGACGACCTCTTATAGCTCCAAACAGTACATTTGTGCAAATTAGGTCTCTGGTTTACCATGTGGACCGGATAATTTTGTAACCAATGTAATTCTGAATAAAAGGAAGAGAATGTAGTCACAATAGATGTCCACTCTGAGATTGAGATGAAGAGCTTTGACCGATTGTACTAACAGAGCACTTAAAATTCAAGTGAAAATTAGGAAATTATCATTAGAGAGAATGATTAGGTAAAATACTAATTGGGCAGCGATGCACTGTGAAGAGTTGAAGAACAATTGAGCTACTTTCCAAACTACGTGTATAAAATTATAAAGGCATTGCATAACTGCAAGCCCTTTCTCTGCTAATAACTGCCCAGATTCAGGAATAGCTTTATGATCTTCAAGAAGTAACCAACAGAAGAATATGACAGGAAGTTAGTCAGTAGCCAAAGCTATCTGCGTCCATTCTGAATAGCTGGTGGCCACTCGAGTTATTTTTGAAAGTGACCTCATAGATCAAGAACGTGCCTGTAGCAGCAGCTCAGTTGCTATGACAGTGTCTTCCACAGTAGAATTGTGAATTGGCGTCACTCTGTTCTTTGTCTCATGCAGATTGGATGATAGCATGCTATGTGCGGTTGGAACTGAATCTAATCCAAAGTGAGGTCATTAGCTAAGGTTTATGTCTTTGAGGAGAAATGCTTGGGGTTCATCAGTGTGATAGGCTGTGCACATAGGTTACTAAAGTCCTACAAAAAACATTCAAATGCAGCCTGCTGCACTATTGTAGATATGTGGATCTTTGAATTCGGCTATCAACAATGGAGTTGTTCTGAATAGTTTCATAGCTGAGATTTCACATAAAACTGCTGAAAAGACAGCATGGCAACCCATGTCTGACCCACTCAATTTAAATCCATTACGAGCCCAGACTGAAGTTAATTTAGCTTGTCACTCTTGACTGCTAGGTCAGACATTTCATCATTGTACAGTAGAACTACTGTATGCAATTTTAAAAACATCATTAGCAGTTTAGCAGCATTCCAACTGTGTTTTTATTCCATAGGTGGTCCAATTTTCATGTGGTCTGCTAGGTTTTATGGTTATGTCAAGAGCATTGCAACTGCCCCTGGTTTCAGAAGGAGGACAATGAGCCTTTATTTTTCCATGGCTGGTTTCTAAATGAAGAACAAATTATGTTTTCCACAGTCAGGTCATGGCAACATTTGCTAAACTGGAAAAGTTGTCAGATAATCATAATTATGTTAAACGTCCAGCCAGAAACAGACCAGTTGGCCCAACTGATCTTCAGGTGTTTATTCTCCATGTGAACCTCCTTTCATTTCCCATCTCACAACACTATCGGTATACCCCTGTATTCTTTTTTCTGTCATGTATGTGGCTTCTCCTTGAGCACATCTATGCTGCTCACTTTAATTACTCCTCATGGTGAATTACATGTTATAAAATCAATGTGGGTAAAGGGGTTTCTTTGTTGGATTTATTACAGACTATTTTATATTTATGCCCCCTACTACTTGTTTTCTTGCCAAAAATGGAAATATTTTCTCTTTGCTTACCACTTTAATAACCTTAAAGATCTCTATAAAGTCACTCCTCACCTCTTGTACAACACTTCTGCCTCATCTCTGTGTATATGGCTGCAATGAGAAATGCTGCTTACCAATGCCACATATCAGAAAATAATGGATAATTCACCAGAGATTGCCCAGGACATATCAACAAAAGGTGATAATCATCCCTGAAGGCTGCAGTTGATGATTTAGTCATTTATCTTTCTTAGAGAAACCAGAACATTAAATCATTTATGAGTTATCCAAGATTAACATCTTAGTGAGTAAGTAGAATTGCTTTCCCTGATGACGAGCATTTCCCGAATTTTCGTCATGTGATTTACCTGCCGCAGTCAGCTCTTTCCCCCTTTAGGAAATCAAATGATTCCTTGGGCTGACAGGTTCAATTGGAGACAGGTTGAATGATCAGAGGGATTGGGAGCAACCTGATGTCTTCTCACTGCAAAGCCTGAAGTTAACTCTTATTTAGAGCTCATTTGGATCCTGAGTTTCCCTGATAACTGCTGTCAGCTGAGATCAAGCTATTCAATTCCACTAAAGCTTTGTCTCAGGTTCATAGGATTGACAGAACTATCCCACAGGAGAAGAAGCTCCCAAGAATGTTACATTTCTCCAAATGATTTGTTTAATTTTAGTAAGGCTTAGCTATCCTATCAACATCTCAGATATTTTGATGGTCCAGGATTTTTCCCACTTTAAGGAGTATATAGAATATCTAGCAATATCTAAGAAGACATAACATTTAAAGTAAAATTTTACCCCTAAGTCCTGAGAAAGTAAGATATTTTCTCCCAGTGGGAGAAAATGCATTTTGAGATGTATCATGTGAGGTTTCTAACAGTTCTGAAATTTTAGTGGAAGGGCTTTATTTTTCTATTATTTGGATTTCTCATGCTTTGCAAATGTAGGTGTATATTTTCTAAAGGTCCCTCCCACTTCCATGTGGTGTGTAATCTAACATAACTGCTTAATTATACAGTAAAGATTCATCTACATAGTCAATTTGTATTGTTTTCTTTTTTCTCTTTCTGTCCATCTCTCCATCACTTTGTCTCTGCCCCCGTCTCTCTCTCTCTTCTCTTCTCTCTCTCTCTCTCTCTCTTTCTCTCTCTCTCCCTCCATATCTATATCTATGGTCACTCCCATGCAGGATACTTAAGTGCCCTTGGCAGGTGCCGCAGCAAAGGTCTCCCTCTCTCACACTATAACCTCAGCACTGGGTGCAACTTGAGGTCGTGTTGTTGAGGCATCTCAGCTCTGTGGTCCTTCTGATTGAACAGGCACCTCTTTGAGCGCTATGGCCTGTTAATGACACTTCAGTTTCCACTGCCATTTAGAGCAGTGTGAGCTCCTGCTTTTGTTTCTGGTGCTGGCGCGCATAACCAGTGATGGAAAGGCAACACGGTGACACCAATGAGGTGGGCTGTGGCGATAGACTTGACTCTGACATTAGAGAGTCCAGTGCAGGCAGCGGTGAGGCAGTGCAGAGGTCCAGCAGCAAAAGATGGCACCTGAGAATTGGCAACCTAAACTTTAGTTAGGTCCGGCATAGACAGTGGCGAGGTGATGGTGTCTCTGAGCCAGCTCAGAACTCAAATGTGAATGGACTTCTCTTCAAGCTATATCTTTTTACTTTTACCCCATTCTTAAATGATTAAAATGGTGCTGTGTCATGGTGACAAATGAAAGCTTTTCACCATATTTTATTGTATTCCACACTGTAAAATATGTGTGACCGTAAATCAAATCAAGTCAAAAAATGGTGAGAGTTGGTGTCACATTCTTACAAACAAGGATTATCGTGAAATAATCTTGCTATCCTGAATGAATGTAGCATTAATATCATTCAACAAGTTCAGTGCCATCCACGATAAAGCAACTGATTTGATGAACACCCCATCCTCTGCCTTAGATGCCACTCTCTCTGCCATTGGTACACCACGGTAACATAACCAAAGTGTTCTCCAACTCTCCAAGGCTCCTTCCACAGGACCTTCAAACTCATGACTTCCACCAACCACAAAGGCAGTAAACAAATAGGAGGACCACTGCCCTGAATGTTTTCCACACCGTCCTTACTTGGAACTATATTACAATTGTTTCACCATCGCTGGGTCAAACTTGGAATGCTCTCCCTAACAGCATGGCGGATGGACCACATGGCCTGCAGAGGCTCAAGAAGATGGCTTCAGGCATAAAATTAAATGCTGGCCTTGCTGATGATGCTTGCAAGCTATGAGTGAATTAAGAAAAAAAATCTTTGAAAGTACTTGAAGGAGCCCTTCCAGAAGCTTCCGAAAGTATTGGTAAAAACTTCTCGTTTAGATCTGAAGAATAAACAAAGTACCGAAAATTTGATCAATTGCCAAACATCAGCGGCAAGAATTCTGAGGTGGAAAATTTGGGACTGCTGTCTAAGGAAATACCACAATGAAAATAGAACACATTTTTAGAGGGGAACTGGTAAGGATGGACTCTTCGTTTCTTTATTTTTCTAAATTTTTATTTCCTACGAACTTATACTGAAGAATGTGCACCTAGGTACCTTGTACTGAAGATGGTGCTGTAAGTGGTGACTTGTAAACTTTTGAGTATGTGACAATAAAGCTAATTCAATTCAATTCAAAACAAATTGCCATATGATGGTATCAGAGATAATGGGAACTGCAGATGCTGGAGATTCCAAGATAATAAAATGTGAGGCTGGATGAACACAGCAGGCCAAGCAGCATCTCAGGAGCACAAAAGCTGACGTTTCGGGCCTAGACCCTTCATCAGAGAAGGGGATGGGGGGAGGGAACTGGAATAAATAGGGAGAGAGGGGGAGGCGGACCGAAGATGGAGAGTAAAGAAGATAGGTGGAGAGAGTGTAGGTGGGGAGGTAGGGAGGGGATAGGTCAGTCCAGGGAAGACGGACAGGTCATCCCACCTCCTTGACCTGTCCGTCTTCCCTGGACTGACCTATCCCCTCCCTACCTCCCCACCTACACTCTCTCCACCTATCTTCTTTACTCTCCATCTTCGGTCCGCCTCCCCCTCTCTCCCTATTTATTCCAGTTCCCTCCCCCCATCCCCTTCTCTGATGAAGGGTCTAGGCCCGAAACGTCAGCTTTTGTGCTCCTGAGATGCTGCTTGGCCTGCTGTGTTCATCCAGCCTCACATTTTATTATCTTGCCATATGATGGTAACTGGCAAAAAATATTGGCATCACATCCTGTATTTCAGAGGTCGCATATATTGTGTTTTTTTTAAGTTTGCGTTAAATTCTTTGTTTTCTGATTTCATTAAATGTCTGCAGAAAATTTTAACGATGCAATGGAACAGTATAGCAAGTGCCTCCAAAGACTTGGGAGATATCTACCAGATTGCTGCTGTATGAACAATCTGCACAACTGCTCTCTGTCCTATACTCCACTATATATAGGTTTTCTGCCAACGTTATCTTTCAGGATAGGGATATGTAGGATTTGCTTGATCTACTATGGTAGAGGAAAACCATATGGTGATCTAAAAGGAAGAGGCCTTCTCTTAACTGAGTTTTAATGTATTACGTGATACTGATTGTGCACAAGTTACATTGATGTGATTGTCTCAGTGGCAGTGTCTGTGTAGAAGACCCAAATACTTAGTCTTACTCATTCAAGATCCTAAGGGGTTCTTGAACTGTCTGGAATCATTTTTTGTCACGTGTATGCAATCTAAAAATACTGTGAACATTATGCATCTTTGCCGTACATACATGGTGCCATTCATATTAACTTACAATAAGATTTAAAAAAACCTTAACGTCATGGAGTCCAACTTTCATTTCCACTGCCACATTCCCACTCCATGTTTTCCAACCCTCGCCATGCCGCCGCCAGAATTCTGCTCCGGGTTTTCCAACCCTTGCCATGCCTTTGCCAGCATCCCTCTCTCACTGGCCCACTCTTGATCTGCCATTGCTGCAGGACACAAGCTGCGAGTTTCGCTGCTGCCATGTATTTCCTGGTCGTGACCCAGCTCCTTTCACCATTCCCCCATGACACCATCCGTAGTGTGTGGCACTTAAGGCACACCTCAACATTAACCCTTTCAAATCCTTATAGAACAATGGCCACACAGTCTTAAAACTTGATTTATCACTGAATCTCGGGTATAGATTCATTTAAACAAGCCAAGCACAGGCCAGTGAAATGTGGAATGTATGATTGCTGAATCCAGAAATACTGACATCCATAACACAGAGAGAGGTTTTTTCAATGTCCAAAGTTGCCAAATTCTGTATTGAGTGGTCAGCAATCCACTTGGGCCTATATGCTGTCATAATATTTTGTCCAGTAAAATTAGGTGCCACCAGACAAAGCAGTAGCATATTCTAGCAGATTTTACATAGCAGCTCAGGTACAGGTCCAGAAACACCTTGAAAGTGCGACGGTGATATGGGCAAAAATAGCTGTGACCTTCAGTAGAACAGAATGTTCTTAATTTCCTTGGGAAGGCCAGTGCATCTGGATTCTAGATCAAATTCTGACCAAGCACCATACTGATGCTATGGTTTCACACTTGGTGGGTCAGCTCTGAAGTTTAGAGCATGCCAACAATGATTTGATTAAGGACAATTTAGACAAAAATGTTTTATTTTATCTTAAGCTCACTGCATAACAATCTTTTCAGTTCTAGATTGTTATTTCTTTCTTCTGATTCCCTTTTTCTCTTTTGTACCACTGAACTACACAGTCTAGTATCACTGCCCATTTAAGCAATTCTCCACATAACTCAAACCCCATCACATCTCTCTGGAATAATTTCACAATCATTCAATACCTTAGCTAGCTACTACTTCAAGTATTAATCAAGCTTTGCATGAGAAAGTGCTTTTTGACATTGGTTCAAAAGATCTCTTTTACTATTTTGGAATCAAACCAGATGGTCTGTTTGTGGTTTGAATTAAAATAGTGTTCATGACCACTTCCTATTGCACTCTACATTTAGTCAACCTCTCTAAAGGCCCCTAACATCAATTTTTTTTCAATGTTGAATTTTTCTAACCTTTACTCACAACAATGTTCACAGAAGACCCTTCCTTGGGTAAGAACCCTAAATTATTCCCAAGAAATTAGACTAAAGGTAAGTATTAGATAAGTTACAGAAGTAAGATAAAGTGTCACCTTGCACTGCAATGAAGAGGCCACTTCTTCTGTTGAACCTCTAAGTCTCACAGAAAGCTATCTATATGAAAAAAGCACCGCCACCATATTTTTTATAATGCTCTTGACATAACCATGACTTTTAGCAAAATCCACAGCTCTTAACTTTATAGGTCTTTTCCTGCATTCCACATGGGTATGAGGATATCCTTCCTCTGGCCTCTGATTACAAAACCCATTGAAAGCATCAGGTGATCAGGAGGGAACTGGGGAGAGAAATAGCGTAATCATATTTGAGTTCTGGGGAGATTGAAGTGAGCCAGAGGTCAAGAGAATAGCTTATGAATTTTCTGATCACATTCCATGGAACAAAGCTCGCCCAGATTATTACAAGTAGGAAGAAAGAAAAACTGTTTGATTTGTATTTGAACATTCAATTACTACTTACTTTATTGAAGACACAAAGAAGCTAATGTTAGTTATACAAAGGAAGATTTTGCGTGACAAACCTGGTGAGTTCTTTGAAGTGGTGCAGATAAAGTGGATTGAAGTGGTGTGCTTGGTCTTTTTTTGCATTTGTTCATGGGATGTGGGTTTTGTGAGTAAGCGAGCATTTATTACCATTCCCAGTTGCCCTTGGCCAAATATTGGTGAAGTGCACTCTTGAACTGCTGCAGTCCTTGGTATGCTGGTGCACTCAATACCATTAGAAGGGGAGTTCCAGGATTTTGACCCAGTAACAGTGAAGGAGCAGTGATTTAGTTCCAAGTCAGGATGGTATGTGTCTTGGAGGGGAGCATGCAGGTACTGGTATTCCCGTGCACCACCTCGTAGCTGGTAAAGCACATGGATCTGGAAGGCGTTGATAAGGAACTTGATGAATTTCTGCAGTGCACACTTCTGCAAACTTTTGCCATTGTGCTTCAGTGGCTTGAACGTTGATCTTTCTGGTTCTGGGCCCCACTGTGTCTAGCGTGCCAATGAGATAACGGCCAATAATAATATTGCATTTCATTAGTTATGTTATTTCTGGATTGATTTCCTTCATAACAATATTATAGTTTGATAAGATGATATCATTATTGAAGTATGCCAGTGGTCTCCTTAAAGGGACACTTGCGCTGGCATTTATTAAATAACATTGGAGCCTTAAAATAAGTAGATGGTTATTTTGAGATATGCTGCCTAATAATACAGTTTGTTTATTGAAAGACTGATGGTAAAAAATACACTTCTGCTGACAGGCCCCTCATAATAGTAAACCCAAGTGGATTGCCACACCCTGTGACTTCCTCTTTGTACATTCTTTATATAGGAGTCCCAGTGACTTCCTAATATGATTCACAGTTAGAAATGTAAGATTCAGCGTTCATTAATGAAAATGGTTTGGGGAGAAGGGCTACTGGGGGAGTCTTTGAATCTCTGAATCTTTGAACAAATGGGTACTATGAAAGAGTCAATGTTATCTGTATCCACAATGAATTCTTTTCTGTTGGCAGAATGACCAGTCAGAGGACAGATGATGATGAAGAAGAACTTGCTAAAGAACGACGTCGTAAAGCTCGTCAGGAGCGACTGCGGGAATCAGCACTCAGCCAGGACACTCTGGAATTCAATTCCCAGAACAGGTAGGGAGACACCATAGAAGCTTATATTCTGTGGGCTGCTTCCAACATTGCAGAGGCATGTTACCAGTTTTCTGTCCTGTGCTCCCTTTGAGTGGAGCTCCTGCCTGGGACAGCAAGATTAACGAGTACATCCTCGGAAATAACCCAGCCTTGAGCACAGAAGGAGAAACATAACTTCAGCTGTAACAGAAGTACAAACCTCTCGACGGAAATTAGTGCAGAATGAGTTGTGGGGTAAGAGTGAGCAGTTGGACTAATTAGTAACACTTACAAAGAACCAACACAAGCATAGTGGGGCTGATTGGCCTCTTTTCAGTGCCTTATCCTTTTAAGATCAACAATTGGTGCTTTTCTGCTATCACATCCACAAATATATGGTGAGACACTTACTATTTATCTCCACTGAAGACAACTCATTCAGCCTTGTTGCAATCAGTCTCAGAGCCTCCAGTGCATTCCCAGTTTCTTAGGAGAAACACAATATAACAGACAGTGTAACAGATACTTTGCTGAATTGGTTCAGTTTATTTCTTTACCTGTAACAACATGGATCTACTCCTGATCATTGACCAGTGACACTCGGCTTCAAAGATGTGCAGCTGCGTATGCCATCTAAAAGTTATTGAATCCTGATAATGTAGAAGCAGGCTATTTTGGCCCATTGATTCCACACCGACCCTCCAAAGAGTATCCTACCCAGACCCATCTCCCCTACCCTGTCCCTGTACCTTTGCATTTCCCTTGGTTTTCCCACCTAGTTTACACATTGGGCAATTTAGCCTGGCCAGTCCACCTAATTTGGATATTTTTGGACTGTGGAAGGAAACCAGAGCACCCAGACCAAACCCATGTAGACACTGGGAGAATGTGTGCAAACTCTACACAGTCGCCTGAGGATGGAATCACCCCCTGGTCCCTGGTGCTGTGAGGCAGCACTGCCAACCACTGTGCCACCCTGTTCAGATTAGGTTTGACAGTGATGCTTCCTGTGGTGGAATAGCCAGAATATGATCACTGTCAGGAGTCTAATTGAAGAATAGTACCTTCCCAAGTCATGGAAAAACAGTTTCTATTGGTAGGGTCAGTGTACTGTGGCCTGATTTCTATACTCTGACTCCCTCTGCGACGTGTCTTGTTCGTGGGAGTTCCTTTCTCTCTCTCTCTTCCCCCCCCTCACTTTCTCTCATTCTCTCTTCGCTCTCTGTCTTTCTATTGTTCTCTCTCTCGCACTTTCTCTCTTATTCTCTCTGTCTCCCTCTGTCTTACTGTCTCACTCTCGCTCTCCAGCTATTTCCTGGAGTCTCTCCCTTTGTCCATTTGATTTCTTTTCTAGCTTTATGCTGAGGGCTGTTTTGAATGCAGCACTGACTTCTCTGCACAGCTGCAGCATTTGGGCTCACAGTGTGTCTGCTGCATTCATTTTCCTCCACTCTGGCCTCCCTGTAGCCACTTACTGGCCATCTCTGACATGTTGCCATTGGTCAGTTGCTCCCTGCTTGAAACTCAGCTGATTTGGAAGCAAGCCCCAGGTGAGTGTTCATCTCAGCCTTTAACCCAGCGTCTTGCTGCCCTTCTCAAACTGACTGTAACTCTCATTATATTTTCTTTATCACTCAGACCACAGCTCCAGCATTCACCTGATGTCTCGTTTTATTTTGCAATCCGTCCTGTTTTGCCTTTGTTACTTTTGGTAGCAACATTTCCTTCTGTGTTAGATTTTCTGTTCACACATCCATACTTCCTTTCCCTGCAAAAAATGCAGATATCACCTGGTATCACCCCCCCCCCCCCCCCGCTGCCATGACTTACGCTGAAGTGCTGTTTCCCACGTTGGTAAAGCGTCCCACTTTATTTCACTGCCTCTTAAAATATCCCACTGAGATGCAGCCTTGTGAAAGGAGTGCTTCCAATTGGGCAACTTAAGTAGCATTTCTGTAGTGCTTTTTAGCATAGTAAAACATCCTAAGCTGCTTTGAGAGTAAAGTTATTCAGAAATTGTCACAAACCCAAAAGTTAATTAGCCACTTGATCAAAGTAGTCGGGTTTTAGCAGCCTATGTTAAGGAGTATAAGATAGGGGTAAGAGACAGGAATAAGAGATTTCCTTCAGAGCTCAGGGCCTCGATGGCTGAATGCACAGCTGGAGTCCAGGAAATGTGGCTGCCTGCATTCAGAGTACACCAGAGATTGTCAAGAATAGAGAGAGGAAGAGAAGAATTTTCTGAGTCCAATGCAGCAGTAGAAGTGTAATACAATTCATTCCAAGTTCAGAATTCCAATGTCCCAAATCATTTCCCATTCGCAGCAATTACACAGAGTTTGCCATCCATTCATGACTCTTAAATATAAAGCCCAGACTAAAGCAGAAGGTTTTCCAGTTATTCATTTATTTATTCCTTGCTGTACTGACTCGCATTCATAACCAGCACCTGCCAGCTATTGTACACTGTCTAATCCTCTTAGAAAAGATTGTTTCATGTACAATAAAACGTGCCTTCACTGTAAAATGGGGTCTCTGACACACCCTGCCCTAAGCATAGTATTCAGAGCATGGGTGACGTACAGAAACCACACCTCCTGATATGGATGCAAGTGACTTGTAGTGCATGCAAATTTCTGCCCATCGAATTCAATAGACAGGAAATGTACACATTACTGGCATTCCCATCGTACACTCCCATCATGTGGAACCTTGTAGCAATGCATCATTAAATCTGGCATCCAAATCTGAACTTAGTAGCAGGAAATACTCTCCAGACGAGTTGGGGAAATGCCATGAACCCAATCTATTCCCTTTTATTCTCAGTGGGTGCTAAATGGAATAGATCCTAAAGCAGGCACAGTGATGGTAAAAAGAAGTTAACCATCACCCATTCTGCATAATGTGGGCAAGACACCAACTTCTTGTTGCCCAGTCATATGAATGATTGATGCATTTAGCCAGTGTTAACTGTGTATTTCATTGGCTGCAAATATCAGCAGGAGACCTAAGATTATAACTCGCCAGTACTGGTTAAAGATAGCCTGATCTCTTAAAGGGCTGGTTCAGCACAGCTAGAGCAAGAGCTGGCAGGAAGGGAGTCTGCAATGCGGTGAAGAAAGGCACAGCATTGAAAATACTTCAGAGCGTGTGTTCTCCAACACTGAACTGTAGATCTTGCTGGAAGTGCTGGAAAGTAGGAAGATTTCCTATTGTTTCAGGCAGACAGGTGGGTGTAGAAGTCTGTTTATACTAGTGCTAGGAGAAAGGTGCCAAGTTGCTGTATGCAACACTTTAAAAATTCAGTACCTTCACACAAGGGCAGTGGTGGCTTCTCCAAATGTTGTATCCTTAAGACTGAGCCAGTGGTCTTACCCTTTGCTTAATTCATAACATCTCATTACCCACTTAGCAGCAAACGCTACCATTTGGGAAACACAGCCAACATTCATAGGTTTCTGCAGACCCTAGCACACTTAGTAATCCTGCAGTCCTCTCATCCACATCCCACACCATACACATAAAGACACCAATTCAACCATAACAGCTACATAGCCAGAGTAGATCGCCCCACATTCACTGACACACTTTGCACTCTCTTGCAGGAGAAAGTAATGCATAACTGGAAGTAACTGCAGCTAACCAGAGAGTTATAGATACAGGTGCAGTTACTTCCACTTATGCATTACTTTCTCCTGCAAGAGAGTGCAAAGTGTGTTAGTGAATGTGGGGCAATTGGTAACTGGCCCTCACCCCCATAGAGGACACTCTGCTGGTCACTATTAGGACAGCTATTGCTGACATCATGACAGGGCCTGGGTTGGACTTTTTGAAGATGCTCGTTATCCTCTCCCCACCCCACATTACTTCATCCAGTATTCTTTTCTGGTTTACAAGTAGCAGAAAGTGTAAGCGTTTAGCTATTGCTTTCTGTCCCCGTGCCATTGCCATATTTCTGTATCGTTGTTCCATTCAGGTAACGTAAGCAATGCAGTTTGATCAGGCAGTGAACGAGCACTGGGAAGGCAGAGATAGATTAGATTCCCTACAGTTTGGAAACAGGCCCTTCGGCCCAACAAGTCCACACTGCCCCTTGGAGCATCCCACCCAGACCTCTCCCCCTATAACCCACACATCCCTGACCTCTACGGGCAATTTAACATGACCAATCCACCTAGCCTGCACATCTTTGGACTGTGGGAGGAAACCAGAGCACCCGGAGGAAACCCATGCAGACATAGGGAGAATGTGCAAACTCCACACAGGCAGTTATGTGAGGCTGGAATCGAACCCCAGTCCCTGGCGCTGTGAGGCTGCAATGTTAACCACTGAGCCACCGTGCTGTTCCACAGAACCAGCTCAGATACTGACACCAAGAATATCGTAAGGAATAGATTCCGGGTGGGATCTGTACCTGGTGAGACAATGGACATAAATAGCATAAGGGACAAGCATAGAGCTCCAATTGAACGGAGAGTAAGGTGGCACAGAGGCTTTAGATAAGGACTTTGGGACAGCCTAAGGAAGAAAACTGCTAGCTATGCCCACCAAAATGCCTGGGTAGCCTGTTAGACAGCCCATGTGTCAAGGAACATGGAGGAGTCCAGCGCAAACTTGGTAAAAGACATTGCATCAGGCTGGGAGTTCATCTTTTCCTGCCTGATACTTGTGGTCTTCCTACTGTGCACAGACTTATTCATGATGCAGGGGCTTTTTTCACTGGAGCATAGGAAGTTGAGGGATGTCCTTATCGATGTTTAAAAAATCAAGAGGGGCATCGATAAAGTAAATAGCAAGGAGCTTTTCCCTAAGGTGGATGAGTTCAAACTAGGGGGCGTACTTGTAAGGTGAGAGGCGAAAGATTTAAAAGGGACAGAAGGGGCAATTTCTTTTCCCACAGAGAGCAGTTCGAGTGTAGGATGAACTGCCAGAGGAAATGGTAGATACAAGTGCAGTTACAACATTTTTTAAAAAAAAAATTCGTTAAGTACCTGAATAGGAAAGTGTTAGAGGGATATGGGCCAAATGCAAATGGGACTACTTTGGTTGAGGAAATGAACTAGTCAGCATGGACTAGTAGGACCGAAGGGTCTGTTTCCATGTTGTACGACTTTAAATGGGACTGGATCAGATTGCAATGGCTGAGCACCATTTAATGAATTGGATTGAAGGCCCAATTTCTGTGTTGTACAAATAAATGACTTTATTGATCCATAACTAAAGATGGACAATAAAGATGGCTAGACAGTGATACCAACATCCCACAAATGAATTTTGCTTTGATTGCTGCAAAGGACAAACCGAGAGATGTTGTAAATATCTCGAGCACCGTCCTGGAAGGAGCCAGACCATCAATATAAAATCTGGTTGTCGTGGGCCCCCTCCCAGCCATTGGCAGTGCTGTCCTTGCCCTGCTTTGTGATTACAGCAGGGACACAGAGTTCAGTGAGGACACCTTTACTGAGTGCAGTTGCGTGGTACGACACTCCTTGCTGAGGTTCAGCTCCGACGATTGACTCCTGAGTACCTTGGCCAGATGTTGCTCACTGCTGAGAGCTCTGGTCTCCTTCCTCATACTCCCATGTCCAGCAGCACACCTTCTCTGTGTGATCTCTGTTCTCTCAGTCATGCTGCATTCCCAGGGGTTGTGACCACTAGTGCAACTGGAAAACAAAGAAGCCTTGAAGTCAACATGGAGTCATTCAGTACCTGGCACACTAAAACCTAAACTTTTGTAACTCAAAGTGACAATTGAAAACGCCAAAGGCTAGTCGACTTAAAGCAATTGTCAACAGAAACCATATCAGCAGTTAACCTGTCAGCAGGTAATGATCCTCTTAAATAATACTGGTGGTGGAAATGAATTGGAGGGCTGTGTCTCCTCTGCTGGAATATTGAGCTCAGAAATGGCGCCACTGCTGTCAGTCTAATAAGAACACATGGTCAGCCTGTTCCGCGTACTTTCAGCAGGAGTTCACTATATACGCATGAGCACCTGCTCCAGCAATGCATTCGATTCGATTTGGCCTTCAGTTGTGCCTGTGTGACAGAGGATATTTAGGAGCTCTTCAGGGTGCCCATTATCATTAAATGGAATCTAGTTGGTCCAAATTCTCACCAATTCTGTTTTCCAATGCTGTACCTTCTACTATTGTATATCTTTCCTCTTCTACTTCCTGATCGCAAGTATCCTATTTATGTCAAATGTGCCTGAGTATTGGCAAATTCAATTCGAGAAGGATCAGTAGAATAAGTATGGTTGTCTAGTGTCTGTTGTGGAGGAACATTTGGGACCCGATATTTGCTAGTGCGATGGGAAAATTTTCCAGCTCACTGCACTTGCCTTAGTGGAAAGTGCCCAAATGGCGCAATCTGCATACTTGAGGGGAGCGGTGTTTAGGAAGAGGGAGAGAAGGCAAGGGCAATTAGGTCTGCCATTCCCCCACCAAAAGTAAAGGAGGTAGGGGGTGACCAGGTAATAAGACAGACCAGTTGAAAGGCTCCCTCAGTCCTCTGCTCTGTAATCCCAATTGTTTGGTTAGTTTCTCTGTTCTCACTTCTCGTGGCTCTTCGGTCCTCTCCAACCAATCCCTACACAACTCCCATGTACCCATACTAACTTGAGGCTCACGCACCTCCAATGGCCCCTCATAAACTCCATGTCTCATGCCCTTCCATGCCCATTTACCCAACATGTATTATTTTCAGAACCAATGAGTTCTCTTCTAACACAGGTGTACATGAAGCTGCACAGCAAATGCTAAGAAAGTAAATATCTTACTTGAAAGAAACTCTTGTTGCTACAGTCCTATAAAAATTCAATTAAAAACAAGTCATATATATATATATATGTACTTGAAACTTTCAACCATTTCATATTTCTTAATCTTGTGCAAATAAACAATGAGACATTGACAAAAGAGATCACAGAAATAAAATCTATTATGACCTAAGAATGATGTCATTGAGCAAAATCAACAGTTTCTCTTCAATTGTGTAAACAGAACTCCTGTAAAGTTGATACTTTTAAGAGTTTAGGCTCTCATCCAAGCTTCATTGTGAGGAGATTGGTGACTCAGCTACCACTGTTTTCTGCAGAAGAGAATTCCAAATCCTCTAAGGGAAGAGAAAATTCCCCACATCTCTCTTAAACTTCTTCCTCTTCAGATGTATCTCCTAGATCTAGGACAGGGAGAAACATCCTCTTGTTAATCGACTGCATCATGTCCCATTAAGACCTATTTGTTTCAGTAAGATCATACCTCATTCTTCTAAACTTCATTGGATAGACGCCCAAAATGTTCAATGTTTCTTCATAAGATAAGCCCTTCAACTCAAAAACAACTCCTAAAATTTGCACCTTTCTCCAAACCACAGGAATTTTGGTCTTCACGGCAGTTTCTTCTGGAGAACAGAAGATCGTACAGTGATTTGAATTAAGACTTTACAATTATGAAGAGTGAGTGAGGGAAAAACTACTTTATCTGTCTTGAAAGTTATGAACAAAGGATCATCAACATAAAATTGTCACTGAAACAGCAGTGAGCTGATAGATTTTTTTTTTCCAGACTACAGGGTTGTTGGAGCTGAGGATGGTTTGTCACAAGGAATAGTTGAGACATGGACCGTGAGATCCTTTTAAGAAACATTAGATAAAAGGCAGAATGCAGGAAGTGACAGTATCATGGGAAAGCCAGTTGGAGTAGTTTTGGAGTGGATTTAAGAAAGAGTTAGTTCAGGAGCATTTGGCCTTTTTGGCATCGTTCTGTGCATGAAACCTTTGGGTTCTATATCTTCTAGAAGTGCTAATTGCAAATTGAATAGAGATAAAGATTGCTACTCACTAAATAATGCCCAAGATGTATTTTGGACCTCATCCCTATGTAAGTTTAATACCAAGATTAACCCACTTAAATCAATCTACCTGAGTTCTGTGCAAAAAAAAATCTTTTAGTTGAAGATGAGGTTCCTGAAGCTGTTTAAAGAGAGAAAGACAGACTCTGCTGAGGGCTGTCCCTATCCACCACCATAGCTCTGGGGCCCACTTATCTTCTTGTTAATGGAATGAAGGAAATCTCCTCAGTAGCAGGAACTATACCAAGAGCTGCTGAAGCCATGGGACAAAACATCTCCACTTTCCTCTGTGCAATACTTCACCTTCATCGTCTTTTTGTTGGCCAGCTTTATAGAAGTAAGAACGCATTTTTTGAATTTGTGCTGCCAATGAAGTACCCTCACTGTGAGGAAATCACAGGCACACAACCATTTTTGTGCTCAGCTGCATGCAGTCTGCGTGCCCCAGAAGCAGTTCACTGATATAAGTTTCAGACTGGACATATTTAACAAAATGGCACTTCAAGCTCCAGTTCCTTTCCACAGGAATTATTGGAAGGAGCGGATTTGATTTTACAATGTGCAGGATCCACTGTGGCTCAGGGCTTTCTCTCCAACCACCATTTTTTTTTTAGGGCATTTAATAGATTTTCCATGTCCTGATGCTGGCCAGCCTTGTGACTGTGGTTAGAGACTGACTACTGTCAGCACAACGATAAGATGCCTTGAGATCATAAGAGATCATAAAGAGAGCGCTGTAAATGTCTGACAGTGCCAGGGTGATTTGTGGTAAAAATTATGGATATCCTTTTCTACAGTCAGCATTTTATTAGTCACTGAGGTATAACCAAGTAGAAGACCTTTGAACTGTCAGGAATTTACAGGGAGGATTAAGTATGAGTGTTCTCATTCAAAAGAGAACTGGAAATGCATTTCGAAAAAAAAAGCAGATTATAAAATAAGGATATTAGGAAGGACCAGGAAAATGGAGGTTTAGTCTAAAATTTGTTTGCAGAATGAACACCAATACAGAGCTAAATGGTCCCCTTTGGTGCAGGAATTTTCATCATGAGATCAGCTATCTCTTTTAATGAGATTATAAATTCAGCACAATTAAATAAAACCTGGGAAGACTGTATTCCAGTCTCAATGTCGTAATTAAGAGAAGATTTGCTGTTAATTAAGAGATTAAGTTATAGGCTGTCAGCTCGATTTCAGGCACAGAAGGGTTCACTTTGTCTACGCAAGGTTGCATGGGTGTGTTGGGGTGGGGGTTGTTGGTTGTGAAGACTTTGTCCTCAACCTCTCTCACAATTACATGGTTTTCAGCTCTTTATGTATGTATGTGCAAGTACCACAGTGATGTTTGGTGGTGCACGCATGGTTAGTTATGTTATCAGTGACACTGCCATTATCTTGAGGGGCTCACACTTAAAGGGCAGTCGCACAGGTATACACTCCTCGCAAGCCAGAAGCATTACCTGTGCTCTGAGTGGATACCTGTAGCTAAACATGGCAGACCTGCCACCCATTGCCCAGTCAACCTGTCTCCCCTGGCAAGATAGACCTCGCCGACGTGGCCAGCCTCAATGAGCCCATATCCATTGCACGCCCACCTCTGCTCACTGAGTCACCCTCGCGCGCCCTGATGCAGTCCAGGCTGCTGCCATAGGATGTCAGCCATGACCTGGAGTAGACTAATTCTCCCGAAAAGTGGACAAAGCAGCATCTCTTCACTCCTGCATTCACAAGGCATGGTACCTCAGCATGCTGAGTTTGTTTGCTCACAAGGAACATAATTGGGAAAGCGAACTTAATTCTAAAAGGCTAGCCTTTTAATAAGAATGCATGAAATACAAATACATGTAAAATGGCTTCCCTTGCCACCAGGAGGTTCAACCCATGTTTTACATTCCGAGGACGTAATTGGTAAAGTTCAAGCAGCAGATGGGATTCTGCATTTTGGCCTCCTGCCCTCTATCTGCTGCTGTTCTTGCACCCAGGTGTGGGGCAGAACTTTGTCCTTTGAGTGGGCAATTGTCACCACCAAGTTGCTGAGAAAGCCTTAACTGTTTTCAAGCAGCCAGGATCAACAGTTAGTTTTGGAGGCTTTCCTTTTTGAGTTTTGCCTTCTCCATTACACTTTTGCCTGGCTGTCTGGGAGTGTGTCTGGGGAAATTGTGAGCATGCAGCCTGTTGTTTCCTCTATCTGGATTTTAATGGGAGGAATATCACCAGCCGCATGCTTCCTGTGTGAGATACTAATTTCCAGCCTTGTATGCTGGAGGTTGATATTTTTCTTTTATATAACTCTGGAGGCTTATTCCACTTGAAATGATTGCACAGAGGTATTCTGTACTTGTTGACACGAATCTGAAACGTGGTATCTTAAATGCACAGCAGTCAGCTCAGTTCCCATTCTAATTGCAGTCAAGGTCGTTCATTTAAATCAACCATCCACAGAGATCCTGAACTTCCCAACACCTCATGGTTTCCTGAAATATTCCAGGATTGTCAACCTCCCTACTCATCCCAGCAGATTGATCAAAGTGGCAGTCGCTCATTATGCAAATGAAATTTCTTGGTATTCATGCTCATTTCGATTATCGACGCTAACCTCTGACTAGCTCAAGTCTGTATTCCCTGATCCAATGTTTGCCAACTATAGAAGCATAAATCAAACAGGGTATACATATCTGGCTGACTTGTTTTCTGATCAGTCATGTTAACTTCAATCAAGTTCTGATGTTAATTTCACTTCAGACTGTTCTTTGTTTATCGGTGATTTATAAAACTTGGCTCAGGGTGTGATCAGGATGATATATGGTGGCCATCTTAAACGAGTATTTTGTTCTTTTCGATACTGTTTCAGTTGATTAAAATCAAGTGATCGCTACCATGACAGAACTAGAAATTTATATTTGCCTTAAAGTAGCAGAAATCTCCTTTGACACAAATCAAATTTGAGGCAACAAATTTAAAGACAATTTTACATGTGTTGTGATTTTTGGTAGCAATGATTTAGTCTCGTAGACAGAACTGTGAACCAAATGGGCTGAGGCTGTTATGCTAAGTTCATATTGTGATGAACAGTTTACTTATCTGTTTAACTAGAAATCTCACATAATCTGTGGCCTCGCCTGCTTTAACTTTACCAGACTATGATAGTAGGTAGTTTCTTAAATTCTAGCAAAAATGCAGCTTCTGATTGTGCTTGGCACTTTTTTGCAGAAATTAGAATGATGCTGCAGTGGCTACCTTTTTTTTTAAACTTCAGTAGCACTGACGTCAAACATTACAGCCTTGATGAAAAGTCTCTTTCTTCAAAAGCATTTTTTAGAAGGTGCTGAAAATTTAAATTAAAACAACATCTGTGGAATCTAAGTTAATAAAATCAGATGTCTCTGGATAACAGCAGGATGTTAGCTAACGCAGCCGTGCTTGGATAAGATTCCCGGAAAAGTTTGGGAACTTGCTCTGGACTTCAGCCATGTAGCTTTACAAGGGTAACTGAGAAACAACACAAGTTTCAGATTGCAGCATTCTGTTGTTTTAAAATTGTTAAGGGGATCAATTAAAAGCGATTTTTGCCAGAGGACGGATTTTGCCAACTTGTATTCGAGTCTTCTTGCCTTTTTTTGTTTCACGATTGTAGATGATAGTGGAAAAGCAAGCTTCTAGCAAAAAGGAGAAGGTTTAATCAGAATCCACATTGAAAGTGACTAAGCACAACTGGTAGGTAACTGAATAGCTGCAGTACAAAAGATATAGACCAAATTTGACAATCAATATCAAACCACTGCATCCAATTCTGATCAATCAGAACACTGCATGCCTACCTGATATGTGGAAAAGGGACAAGGTTCCAATGAAGAAGCATGAAGAACTCTGTGCAGGAATTTGTACAGAGATCTGCAAAGGTTATCCAAGTAGAAGACACATAGGTAGCACATAGTTGGATGGGAGGGGACAGTTATGTCTGGTTATTGGGGGTTTCAGGGAGGTGGAATATTCAGAATTGGGTTGGGCACTGTGGTAGTAGAGGGTAGTCGAGTAGTTGGAGGTTAATGTGGTCTTTTGGAGAAGTCAGGTTGGGCCACGAGCTGCGCAAACGGGATCAAAGATTGGATTAAGAATCTAAGAAGGAAGTTTGGGCAGAAGGGAGCTGAGTAATTGGGATGCAGAGGTGCATGGTGTCAAGTTGTGCAGTTCATCAGGAGCTAGACCAGAGGCAAAAAGATCTGGACTTGCGTTGTAGAAGTGATCTAGGATGATGTCTATATCGGCCAGCTA